>NC_042621.1:246108463-246408463 GCF_901001135.1 Rhinatrema bivittatum | reverse complement strand
GAAAGTAATCAATACAAGATAAAGTACCATGGGCCCTAGAAACATGAGTAAAATCTTTCTTGCCTGGGTGAAGGAGACGTCACACATCCACCAAATGTAAAGATTGCTCCAAAAAAGTGGGGCCTTTTCCATAAACTGTCCGAGCTCCCGCAGGGCAGGATCTATCCAACTGATCATCCCGGATGGTATTGAAATCCCCTCCCACCAGCATACAATCCTCCGCATATGGTAGGAGCCATTTATGGAGCTCCCGGTAGAAATCAGGATTATAATTATTGGGGGCATAAACATTACACAAAATGACTCTAGTTTGGTGCAATTCAGCCTCCAAGATAATATAACGCCCTAAAGAATCTTTGATCGTATTATGAATCTGGAGGGGGACATGTTTATTAACCCAAATGACCACTCCCACAGATTTAGAGGTACCAGAAACGTAAAATACCTCCCCACCCCAACATCTACTTAATTTATCATGTTCGGTATCAGTAAGATGGGTCTCTTGCAAAAATGCAATATTCGCTCGCTTGCGCTTAAGAAGGGAGTGTATCTTGGACCGTTTAATAGGTGAGTTGATCCCACATACATTCCACGTAATTAAACCAGTGATATTACTAGAGAGAAATCCAAGAAAAGTTTCCCATGAAAAAACCAAACAAGTTCATGGGCAGCAGGGGTCCTCCCAGCCGGAACCCCCAGCCACCTAACACTGGATGACTGTGAAAAACATAAAGAAGAAGTGGATACAACTGATGGAATTGCACCAAGTGGATCTGAACCAATCCCCCCAAACATCCCAACATCTCCCCAACTATACCCCCCCCTTAAGCTTCGCAACCCCATTTGCGATAGCAACCCCCATATAAAACCTTGAGATCACTGCCATGGTGGCATATCCGACCCCCCACCCCATCCGCATCTGAACAATCAGGAAGAACAAGGAAAGAATTATGAAAACAAAGCAACAGGTAAATAGTAGATCTGTAAAATAACCAGAATAACTTATGAGCAACCTGGAGAAAACAGGAGACCAGGTCATCTATTGCCCACTGGAGGGATATGACCAATCATAAACTCTCAAACAATAGGGAATATAAACAATTATAACCCCACGTATACTCTTAAATGCAGGCATCACCAACCAGCTGAAAGAGAAGAAAATGTGAAATAGCATATGCATAATTACAGCCCAATACAATACACAAATGAGGAAGGTGCAGTAGGCCTGAGGATGACCTCCGCAGCAAATAAAGAGGCAGTAAGAGGAAGATATGGGATACATAAATGCGCCCCTAGCAGTTCAAGAAATCTCATGATGAACCATAAAGAACACCAACGAGTCAGGGCATTATTATAGCTGAATATATCTCAGTCCAGGTAAGAAGAAAAAGAGAGAGAAAAAAAAAAAACCACAGTGCCCCTGTGAGCAGGTCCAGAGAAAACAAAAACCAAGTCACTGCTGTAAGTTCAAAAAGAAAGGAAAGGAAAGCTACAAGCCACCCGAATTAGGAAAAAAAAAACTCCAGAGAGAGAGGGAATGGGCAACCAGGCCTCAAATCCATGGGAGCAAAGGAATACACGCCACTGGAACCAGCGTTCAATCGGGAAAACTAAGCAGGCTTAGATCCGGCTGCAGCAGACCCTGTCTCCTTCATTAAGGATTTGGCTTCTTGAGGTGATGTGTACCATGTCACTCCAGCATCAGTTGCCACCCGCAGACATGCCGGATAAAGCAGGGAGGCACGGAATCTCTGTGCCAGCAACTGTGAACATATTGGAGCCATGGCCTTTCTCTGAGCTGAAACAGCAGCCGAGAAATCCTGAAAGATGAGGACCTTATGATTCTTATAATGCAGGACATGACCCTTCCTCATAATTGTCATTATCTCCTGTTTTTGCGCGAAGTTAAGGATTTTAGCCACCACTACACGTGGCTTAGAGACGTCAGACCTCTGGATTCCCAGCCTGTCTGCCCGCTCAAGGCGCAAGTGGCCCAGTGCTGGAGATAAAGAAAGTTCCTTGGTCAGCCAAGATTCCAAAATAGCAGAAAGGGAACGATCCTCTAAGGATTCGGGAAGCCCACAAATCTTAAATTTGATCTCCTGGATCTATTCTCCAGGTCCTCGAGCTTTGCAGAGTGTTTTCCCAGCTCTGCCTTCAAGGCAGCAATATCTCTCTGTGCCATCTGGAGGCCATCTTGTGCCTCTGACACGAGGTGCTCCAATTCCCAAAAGCAACTTTCAAATCTGCTTAGATTAGCAGAAATGTCAGCCACCACCGCCAAGATCATTTTTAAATCCGGCCCCAGAGCCTCCAAAACTGCAGCTTTAATTTTGGCGAGTGCCAGCGTGGGGCTGGGTTCGGCTGAGGCTACGGCGGCCATGACAGGGTCTGTGGAAGGCAGCGCTGCTTCTCTCCCCTTTTCTTTTGCCGGTTTCACGAGGTGAGCTGGCATGCCAGGCAAGAAAAAAAATGGCGAGATAAAGAGCAACGCCCTGAGGTTAGTAAAGTCACTTAGCTGGATGATTTGGATGCGGATGGGGTGTGATGCCGAAGGCCGGATGCCGAGAGGGAAGGAATCACATCCTCCTCCCTCAGTGCAACACGTGATCTCCGGGGCCAATTTTAAATCCTACATGCGCGGGGTACATTTGTGCACGCTACCCGGCGCACACAAATGTACATCCGATTTTATAACATGTGCGCACTGTTGCACGCTGCCCCGCCCCGTCCCCGCCCACAGAATGCCCTTTTTTCAAAGCCCCGGGACATATGTGCGTCCCGGGGCTTGCGACCGCCACCGAGCCTTTGCTCAATGTAGTCATCTCAGAATCAGCTGGAATTCCCACAGCTATCTCACCCTCCTCCTCTTCTCAGGTGGGGGAGGATGGTAGATTAAGTGGGGCCTTCGTCAGTTACACTCCAGAGTGTCATACTTGAGGACATTTGGACGGTTGTGACTAGAACTGAGAATATTCTTTTGGATTCAGTTACCGATTATGCCTGTCACAAAGTTAGGAGTTCTCAAGAAGAGGACTGATGAGGAGGGACAAATAGTCAATTTGGGGACACAGGTGACCTCCTTCAATTCCCTGCACAGAGATCACATTGATTCAGGCCATTACAGACTGTCTACAGTCCACTTTCTCCCTCAGATGCATTCCTTGTGGGGAATCCAGTCCATGTTTTTCTTCTTGTTTACTAGTTTAAGGGTTTCTTCTTTTAAAATAACTCTTCAGGGGGGAGTGAGCGGAGGAGAAGGGAGGAGGTACTCGCCCTCCCAGTGTGCCAGCCGGTAGCGCCGAGAAAAAAGAACTGAGAGCAGGGAGGAGGATTCTGCCCTCCCTGAGCTGCTACATACCGGTAAACCCGAGAAGAGACCTCGTGCAGGAAAAGCAGAGTCGCAGCTGTGTGACATCACCTGTGGACACCCCCTCCGACTACAAAATCTGCGGAGGGGTGGTGCTAGTCGGGGAGTGAGTGGAGGAGAAGGGAGGAGGTACTCACCCTCCCAGTGTGCCAGCCGGTAACGCCGAGAAAAAAGAACTGAGAGCAGGGAGGAGGATTCTGCCCTCCCTGAGTTGCTACATACCGGTAAACCCAAGAAGAGACCTTGTGCAGGAAAAGCAGAGTCGCAGCTGTGTGACATCACCTGTGGACACCCCCTCCAACTACAAAATCTGTGGAGGGGTGGTGCTAGTTGGGGAGTGAGCGGAGGAGAAGGGAGGAGGTACTCGCCCTCCCAGTGTGCCAGCCAGTAACACCAAAAAAAAAGAACAGAACAGGGAGGAGGATTCTGCCCTCCCTGAGATGCTACATACAGGTAAACCCGAGAAGAGACCTTGTGCAAGAAAAGCAGAGTCGCAGCTGTGTGACATCACCTGTGGACATCCCCTCCAACTACAAAATCTGCCGAGGGGCGGTGGCCAGCTGCCGCCGGCGTGTCGCCTAAGCCGCACACTCTGAAGGGGCGCGCGGCTTGGACCGGCTTAGACCGGAGAAGGCTGGGAGCCGGCCAGAGGCTTTTCCTTTCTTTTGTATCATCTTTAATGGGCAAGAAAAGGAAGGCAAAAGTAATCATCACCTCTTCTCCTGTGCAGCAACAACGCACAGGCCCGATGGACCAGCACGTCGTAAGAGTGCTGGAGACGCCGAAAGAGGACAGTTTGGGAGGTATGTCTTTAATCTTCCTCAGTCCTGGCGAAGGACATACATCCACACCACAGCCAACGGTGATAACACCTCCTGGGACATCAAGTGAACTGGTAGGAGTGGCCCAGGGAAGCATAGGTACAAATTTACAAACCATGCCTCGTTGGACTGAAAATGTTACTTCATCTGTTATTTCACCTGGTATAAGTGAAATGACTTAGAAAGTAACATTAGCCCGGTGGTCGTACCGGACAATGTTACAATGGCTGATCTTGGTAGAATGATACTGAAGCTTGATAGTAATATAGTTAAAATGAATGATTCATTATTGACTGCTATTAATGTTAATAGGAGTTTAATTGATGATCAGGTAAAGAAAGTGGATAAACATGAAAAAGATTTATTGGCTTTGACAAGTAAGATTCAACAAATTCAGAACTCGGAGAATGTATTTATACATGATAGTTTAATGATGCATAAGGAAATTGAACACATAGAAAATTTGTTAAGATCCAGGAATATGAGAATTATTAATTTTCCTATTACACGGCTTTTATCTCCTTGGGAGATGTTTAAAAAATTCTTGAAAGAGATGTTATTATATCAGGATGAGGAAATTCCAAAGATTTCAAAAATTTATTACCTGGAAAAAAAGCCAGCCAGAGATATTTGAGGGCAGAATAATAATGGAGAAGCCCCATCTACTTTGGGAGTATCGACCTTCTTAGAAGAGTTGATTGATATTATAAATAATAGAGCTACTCTCTTTATTTCCTTCATTGCTGAACAAGATAAGGAGAATTTGTTTAAGAAGTTCTTTAGATCTAAAGATATGTTATTTTGTGGGCAGAAATTGCAAATATTTCCAGATGTGGCTAGGGCCACACAGGCTAGAAGAAAGTACTTCTTGTCTTTAAAAGCTCGTGCAATTGCAATAGGTGCAACATTTTTCTGAAAATTTCTGTGTCTATGCCTTTTTAACTATAGAGGGAAGAGATTTGGATTTTTTGATCCTACTCACTTAGAAACTTTTTTGTCAGATAAAAGTCAGGCTGAAATATCAAAGGATGATGTCCAGTAAAAAAAAAAAATACATATACTTCCCTTCTCCTTATAATGATTCTTGTTCTGTTTAAACAAATAGAATGTGGAATTTACCTAGTATTTTAATGATCATGTATGAAGTTTATATAAAATATGTTTACTTGAGGCTCCCTCAATTATGGTATATGTAACAACAGAAATAATGATATTTGATTTCTTCTGTTCTTTACTAATGTTGATTTACATATTTTCTTGTTTTCATAATGTAAGTCATTGGTGAAAATTTAATAAAGATTACATAAAAAAAATAAAATAAAATAACTCTTCAGACCACAGCCTTCAGTTTAAATAGATTTATTTTACAATTGTTCACTCTGTGTACTTTCTGAGGATGACAGTCCAGCTCTGATATGAACACAAAACTTTAACAGCAAGAAAGGCAAAACAGCCCTAATTACTGGTTTACTTTTAAGCAACAGTTGTTCTTATCAGTTCTAGATGCTTTTCCAGTTAAGATATCCTGTTTGGTATCCTGGCTTCTCCTCAGCTAGGTTTGCTTCTCTGAGCTTGGGGATTTAGTTAGTTAGGGCTGACTCCCTGGACCCCTTGCCTCAGGAGTCTTCGGCTTCTTCCTGTCTGCCACAGTTGTTACACTTCCCGCTTTCTCTGGTCTGTTTTAAGCAGTAGATCTTCTTTGGTGAGTCAGTAGGTTCCTGTTTAAGGTAGACTTACCTAATTCTTGTTAAGGCTGTCTTCCTTTACCCTTCTATCCCTTCTATATCCTCTTCCTAAGCTACACATTCTAAAGGGGTGTTTTGCTTTTTTAAACTTCACCCCTCCAAAACAAAATCCCTCTCTGTTTGGAACTTCTACAATGGTTATTAGCAGAAAGACTTTTTAAGCGGTCGACGTAGCTCTCATAGAAACATAGAAACATAGAAATGACGGCAGAAGAAGACCAAACGGCCCATCCAGTCTGCCCAGCAAGCTACGCAGTTTATCCATTTTTTTTTTTTTTTTATCTTCCCCCCCACCCCTTTTTTTCTCCCCCTCCCCCGTCACTATTGGCTTCCAGCACCCTCCGGCCCCAATTCCCTTCCACCCCTCCACCAATGCAGAGAGCAGTGCCGTATCCGCATCCCAATGAACATCCAGTTCAATCAGGGGTAGCAACTGCCACAATAAACGGCCACACCCCTGCCCCATACTCTTACCCACCTCTGTTTTGCTTGTTTGTTTTTTGTTTTTTTGTTTTGGTTTTTTTGTTTTTTGTTTTTTTGGAGATGGCAGCCCTCCAACCTTCCGCTCCGTGAAGGTGGAACACAAACCACTGGCATCCCGCTCCGTGAATGCCTCTGTGGCTACTGCCGCTCCGTGCAGTATTTTGCTGCCTGAAGGTGGAACAACTACTTGCCACTGGCATCCCGCTCCGTGAATGCCTCTGTGGCTACTGCCGCTCCGTGCAGTGTTTTACCACCTCCTCTATATTTATGCCCACTAGACTTGATGGATCCACAGTGTTTATCCCACGCCCCTTTGAAGTCTTTCACAGTTTTAGACTTCACCACTTCCTCCGGAAGGGCATTCCAGGCATCCACCACCCTTTCCGTGAAGAAATACTTCCTGACATTGGTTCTTAGTCTTCCTCCCCGGAGCCTCAGCTCGTGACCTCTGGTTCTGCTGATTTTTTTCCTACGGAAAAGGTTTGTCGTTGTCTTTGGATCATTAAAGTTTTTCAAGTATCTGAAAGTCTGAATCATATCACCCCTGCTCCTCCTTTCCTCCAGGGTGTACATATTTAGATTCTTCAATCTCTCCTCGTACGTCATCCGATGAAGATCCTCCACCTTCTTGGTTGCCCTTCTCTGTACTGCTTCCTTTTGTTTACCCTATACCAGGGATGGCCAACTCTGGTCCTCAAGAGCCTTAAACAGACCAGGCTTTCAGAATATCCACAATGTATATGCATGAGATAGATTTGCATGCACTCCCTCCATTGTATACAAATATATCTCATGCATATTCATTATGCATATCCTGGAAACCTGGCCTGTTTGTGGCTCTTGAGAACTGGAGTTGGCTATCTGAACCCAACCATTTGTTGTGCTTATTATTACAATGGCTATAGACCTATGTAGTCACATGATGTTCTGAATTGTATCCAGGAGAATGCTACTCACCCTGATGCAGTTTCATTGCAAAACAGCCACATTGGCATTTTCATCTGATCTACCTGGTGTTTTCATCTGATTTACTTTGAGCAATTAGAACAATTCCCGAAATGACAGTATCAGAGGAAACATGCAAATTGTCTGAGATATGTTTTCTCAGATTTTTGACCAATGAGGATTATTCATCAAACTTTGGATAGCTCTCTTGCATTAAGAATGTTTTTCCACACAATAGAATGAGTGGGTTAGTTTTACACATATAAATGCATTTACCAAAAATTAGAGTATGGAGGATTTTCTAGGGATGTGCAGACAAAATGTTTATGTTCATAAGTCCATAAGTCGAAAAGGGGGGTCAATTTCGGTCAATATGGACATATGGAGAATTCCATAAGTTGAGTCTATGTCCATACGTGCACCGGTTCCCTAAATAAAAATTTAAACCCCTCACCCTCCTTAATCCCCCCCCCCCTAAGACTTATCAAAATTCCCTGGTGGTCCAGCGGGGAGTCAGGAAGCCATTCCTCTATTCCTTTGCGAGGAGCACGTGATGTCTGCGTCACGTCGGAATGACGCGGCCGTCACGTGGTCCACCCGGTTCCGCTACCGGACCCCTCGTTGGACACAAATGGAACTTTTGGACAGCTTGGGGGGGCCTCCTGACCTCCCCAAGCTGGCCAAAAGTTCCATTTATGTCCAACGAGGGGTCCGGGAGCGGAACCGGGTGGACCACGTGACGGCCGCGTCATCGACGTGACGCGGCCGTCACGTGGTCCACCGCGGTTCCGCTCCCGGACCCCTCGTTGGACACAAACGGAACTTTTGGCCAGCTTGGGGGGCCTCCTGACCTCCCCAAGCTGGCCAAAAGTTCCGTTTGTGTCCAACGAGGGGTCCGGGAGCGGAACCGCGGTGGACCACGTGACGGCCGCGTCACGTCGGAGTGACGCGGCCGTCACGTGGTCCTCGCAAAGGAATAGAGGAATGGCTTCCTGACTCCCCGCTGGACCACCAGGGAATTTTGGTAAGTCTTGTGGGGGATTAAGGAGGGTGAGGGGTTTACATTTTTATTTAGGATCAACGATCGCAATTTCCAACGTATTCAACATAGCTATGTTGAATAAGTTGGAAATCCGATCGTTTTCGCCTCATCACTTTTTTAAGTTAAAAAAAAAAAATAAGTAGCGTTTTACATATAAGTTCAAAACGAATGCACACCCCTAGGATTTTCTGACCTATGATTGACTTGTTGAGCTTTGTTCATGCTTTTGCAGTTCAAGCTCATCTCTGAGAGACTCACGTTTTGTTACAATTTTTGCTTAAATAACTGGAGCTTTTCATTATTTGTTTCATTTTAACTTTTAAATGTAGCCAGTTATTTTAATTTAACTGATTAGGTTTCAAGTTATCTGGGTATGTGTACTTGAATTGCCTATGATCAAACTATAACCAGTTAAGTAGCAAATAATAAACCCTTTCAAAGCCAATATGTTGCGGTCTCAGTCGTGGTAGCCGCGACTAGGCCCTTATCTCTTTGGTCCCAGCCTGACTCCGAGGGTCTGCGGCATGTTTCATGGCATCCCTGCGGGGGGGACGCCGCCGAGAAGCACTGCCAGGACGCCTTCTCCCTAGGCACGCGCGCAATCCGCGCTTATGAAGGTCGTTTCCTGCCACTGGAAGCTCCGCCCTATGCATGACGTCAGACGCCGCAGCCTATGTAAGGCTGCCGTGGAACCCAGGACTTTGCCTTGCAACGGGGTTCCTTGCGGTTCTCTGTTGCTCCGTGCCCCGGAGTGTGCTATTGCGTTAGCGACTCCGTTCCTGCCTGAGACTTGTTTCACTCCATGCCCAAGTCTTGCTTCTGTCTGGCTTGCTTGCAATAATCTGTTTCTACTTCAGTTCCAGCTTGGTTCCAGTAGCCAGTCCTGCTTCAGTTCCTGTCTGTTTCCAGTAGCCAGTCCTGCTTCAGCTCCTGTCTGGTTCCTGTAGCCAGTCCTGCTTCAGTTTCTGTCTGGTCCCTGTAGCCAGTCCTGCTTCAGCTCCTGTCTGGTTCCTGTAGCCAGTCCTGCTTCAGTTCCTGTCTGGTTCCTGTAGCCAGTCCTGCTTCAGTTCCTGTCTGGTTCCAGTAGCCAGTCCTGCTTCAGTTTCTGTCTGGTTCCTGTAGCCAGTCCTGCTTCAGTTCCTGTCTGGTTCCTGTAGCCAGTCCTGCTTCAGTTCCTGTCTGATTCCAGTAGCCAGTCCTGCTTCAGCTCCTGTCTGATTCCAGTAGCCAGTTCTGCTTCAGTTCCTGCTTGCTTCAGTCCTAGCCTGCTTCAGGTAAATGTGTGTGCAAAACTGAAAATACACACAGCCTTTCAATGTTTATAAAATAGCATTTACATGAATAAAGGTTACTTATATGCACATTTGCTAATTTTCCATATAAAATCCCTTTGAAAATTTACTCATTACTTTTCATTTAATAATTACTATACTTCATTCATTATTGTAACTTGAAAAACAAAACCCCTCAACTTAATATTTATAAAAACTTTAAAAATGTTTTTTGTCTCTTAAGATAATCAAGCGAGAAAAAGAAGACTGTTGGGCCGATACAGTAAAAATTGCGGGAGAACGGGCGATACTCTCCTGTGCGCGTGATACAGTAAATTTATTTATTTAAATTAGGGTCTGCGGTAAAAAGAGGTGCTAGGGACACTAGTGCGTCCCTATTGCCTCTTTTTGGACAGGAGCAGCAGCTGTCAGCGGGTTTGACAGCCGATGCTCAATTTTGCCAGCATCGGTTCTCAAGCCCACTGACAGCCACGGGTTCGGAAACCGGACACTGCCAAAAATGAGCATCCGGTTTTTGACCCGCGAACCGCGGGACGATTTCAAATTTTTTTTTTAACTTTTTTTAACTTTCGGGACCTCTGACTTAATATCACCATGATATTAAGTCGGAGGGTACACAGAAAAGCAGTAAAAACTGCTTTTCTGTGCACTGTCTCCTGATCCCTGCCTGCCTGCTGCAGCTCCAGCGTCTGTGATCTCCTAAGTCCCAGCGGCCTGGCTCCTACGGGCCCCTCCCGGGGGAGTACCGGCTTCCAGGGTGAATCACCTAAGTCCCAGCGGCTGGACTCCTACGGGCTCCTCCCGGGGGAGTACCGGCTTCCAGGGTGAAGCTCACGTCCAGCTCCTGCCTGGTATCTGCCTCCCGACCTGTCACTCACCAGAGACTATAGTACACCTCTCACCAGTCTCTCACAGGTCGGCCCAAGGGTCCACTAAACAGTTCACTCACAACACAATAGGCCCAATACCCCACTCCCTACCCTATAAAATCAGTATAAATTATGTTGGTCATAGTACCTCATCCCCTTCTCCTTTCCAAGCCCCTGAAAAAAATAAAAAACAAATGTTGAGCGCCACTGTGCCCTGCCGGGAGCTTGATAATCCAGCATCCTAGAATTTGCAGGAATTTCTGGGGAAAATATGCATTATGTGACAATTTGCAAGCAGACTGACTTGGAGGCTTTTTTTGCTCAGCTTTTCCCCAGAATTTAAATCTGGCCTTAAAACAGGAAGATTTTTGTAAACGGGACATTTTTCCTACTCCCTTTAGATTGTTGCTTAATGTTCAAGTTAAAAGAAAATGTTCTGCACCTTTTTTTCTAATGGTTTCGCATATTTGATACCCATGAGCACAGTAAAACTCCTAAAGCTTATGCCCTTGCTGAAAGAATTTTGTATAATACTTTCCTAACTTATCATGTTAGTCTTATTTGCACCTGATTGATGCAAAACTGAACACAGAAAAGCAATATAAACACCATTTGAACTGTTATACACTGTGGGGCGGATTTTAAAACGAGCGCGAACAGCCTACTTTTGTTTGCGCTCCAGGCGCAAACAAAAGTACGCTGGATTTTAGTAGATACGCGCGGAGCCGCGCGTATCCACTAAAATCCTGGATCGGCGCGCGCAAGGCTATGAATTTTGTATAGCCGGCGCGCGCCGAGCCGCGCAGCCTACCCCGTTCCCTCCAAGGCCGCTCCGAAATCGGAGCGGCCTCGGAGGGAACTTTCCTTTGCCCTCCCCTCACCTTCCCCTCCCTTCCCCTACCTAACCCACCCGCCCGGCCCTGTCTAAACCCCCTCCTTACCTTTGTCGGGGGATTTACGCCTCCCGGAGGGAGACGTAAATCCCCGCGCGCCAGCGGGCCTGCTGCGCGCCGGGCCGCGACCTGGGGGCGGGTACGGAGGGCGCGGCCACGCCCCCGGGCCGTAGCCACGCCCCCGTACCCGCCCCCAAAACGCTGCCGACACACCCCCGGAACGCCGCGACGACCGGGCCCGCCCCCCGACACGCCCCCGACACGCCCCCCTCCGAGAACCCCGGGACTTACGCAAGTCCCGGGGCTCTGCGCGCGCCGGGAGGCCTATGTAAAATAGGCTTCCCGGCGCGCAGGGCCCTGCTCGCGTAAATCCGCCCGGTTTTGGGCGGATTTACGCGAGCAGGGCTCTGAAAATCCGCCCCTATGCATTATTCAATGAAGGCATATCATGATTAATTTTTATCTAATAGTGTTTGCTCTCCTAATACAAGCTACACATCCTTTCACTTTTGTTTGCGAATATCAGTTCATTGTGTAATCACATATTTTCTCATCCTTCTATTAATTTCCCTGATTAGATTGCTTTGTAACGGTATGATAGCGTACCATCATAAACAGATTGCTAACTAAGCAGACTGTGTATTAAGCCACAAAAGTTTTGTGCAAAAGAAAATTTCAGTATCAAAAATCTTACAAAACACCCATAAATGAGCAAACATGGGAATGCTTTCCATGAAATTTTTCACAAACACCCCTATTTTGAAAACATTTAGCAAATGGTACCTGAGCACTAGTTTGTTCAACTGCGATATTAATGAGCTGTTGCGATGCAAAAGTATGCACAGCAGCTCACTAATGTGGCGTTTTGTGAAAACAGGAATACAAAAAAGCTTTATGAACCTAGTTTTCTGTGACTCCAGGAAGCAAAGGTTCCCTCAAGTGTAAGAAAGAGTCTCTTATGTTCTAGTGGCCCCCAACCCCTGAGCCCCTAACAACCTTAAATATAAAATACAACTTTCCGAAGTCAAGTTCCACCCCCTTGCACCTTAGTCCTTTAAAGTCTATGAAATTTCCAATTTGGAGTTAATTCTCCCATCTCCCCTACCCCCCTGCATACAAATGCTTTCCCCATTAAAGGAGTGGTCTTCCAGGAAAAGAACAATCTCTACTCATTACTATACCATGGGCACCTGGTTTCAAAATGGTGACAGCTGACTTCAGGAGCTCCTTTGCGTATGCTTGTTTCCTGACCAGGTTCGCACATTGCTACGACTGGGACTATGCAAAGTTCCTGGTCATGGCAATGCATGAAAAAGATATTGTACAATTTTGCTAAGGATCCTAATGAGCTCTGAGTTCATTAGCATCCGTGGCAAAATTGCATGCAAGTGGCTGCTAGCACACAGTAAATACCATGAGTTAGTACATTGTCTCAAAGGGTGTGGCAGCAAAGAACTATTTAAGCAGTTTTATATAGGACAGGTAATTTTTCTAGTTCATTGAACAGATAAGAAACTTGGATTTTCCCTCTGATTTATCATTCTCTATTGATTTCCAGAAGATATCTACTGTGTGAAGAAAAATGTACAGCTGACCGAAGACTGGAATGAATCTTTCTTGAACAAGCGTATATTCTAACAATGGGGAAACACACTTGAATTTTTTGAAGGTTTATTTGTGCACCAATATGTTACAAAAATCAGTATGAAATCAACAAGAATGATGAGTGCCCTGACTTACTTCATTCTTTTATTTTCTGAAGTCATGCATCAGCCATGTTCAACAACGAGCCCGAAAGCATAGTTTACTAACAGGCCGATACAGTACAGTGCACTCCGGCGGAGCGCACTGTTAACCCGCGATTGGATGCGCGTTTTCGACGCGCTAGCTTTACCCCTTATTCAGTAAGGGGTAATAGCGCGTCGAAAACGAGCGTCCAACCCCTCCACCCTAATAGCGCCCACAACATGCAAATGCATGTTGATGGCCCTATTAGGTATTCCCGCGTGATTCAGAAAGCAAAATGTGCAGCCAAGCTGCACATTTTACTTTCAGAAATTAGCGTCTACCCAAAGGTAGGCGTTAATTTCTCCGAGCACCGGGAAAGTGCACAGAAAAGCAGTTTTTACTGCTTTTCTGTGTACCCTCCGACTTAATATCATGGTGATATTAAGTCAGAGGTCCCGAAAGTTAAAAAAAGTTAAAAAAAAAATTTGAAATCGTCCCGCGGTTCGCGGGTCAAAAACCGGATGCTCATTTTTGGCAGTGTCCGATTTCCGAACCCGTGGCTGTCAGTGGGCTTGAGAACCGATGCTGGCAAAATTGAGCATCGGCTGTCAAACCCGCTGACAGCTGCTGCTCCTGTCCAAAAAGAGGCAATAGGGACGCACTAGTGTCCCTAGCACCTCTTTTTACCGCAGACCCTAATTTAAATAAATAAATTTACTGTATCACGCGCACAGGAGAGTATCGCCCGTTCTCCCGCAATTTTTACTGTATCGGCCCAACAGTCTTCTTTTTCTCGCTTGATTATCTTAAGAGACAAAAAACATTTTTAAAGTTTTTATAAATATTAAGTTGAGGGGTTTTGTTTTTCAAGTTACAATAATGAATGAAGTATAGTAATTATTAAATGAAAAGTAATGAGTAAATTTTCAAAGGGATTTTATATGGAAAATTAGCAAATGTGCATATAAGTAACCTTTATTCATGTAAATGCTATTTTATAAACATTGAAAGTCTGTGTGTATTTTCAGTTTTGCACACACATTTACCTGAACAAAAAAGGGATATTCTAGGATGGGGACAAGAATTACATATGGAAATTGCTATTTTTTAAGAGATTTATGCAAAAACATTGGGAACATATTTGCACAAATATTACACCTACTGATTAACTAGTGCAATTGATATCAGACTCTTTTGTTGTCTACTGTTTTTGGTTAGGAGGTCTGGATGAACTGGAAGGAATTCAGAGTCAAGTATTAGGAGGGTATCGGTGAACTGGAGGTAGACTGGGTGAAGTGGCAGAGGTACTGGCAAACTGGCTTTAATAAATGAAATGGTGATTTCACATAGGCTCGCATATTTAAAATATACCTGCCTTCAACTTATAAATCAGGGTTTTACATGTACATGTTTACTGTTTTTTATGTGTAAAATATATGCACATATATTTATAAAATAGGTAGAAAAAATACATGCTTTCAATACATTACAAATATTCATGCAGATTGAAAGGTATCAGCCAAATTTTAATCAGCCATACACGTAAAAAACAGGACATAAGTACATAAGAACATGCCATACTGGGTCAGACCAAGGGTCCATCAAGCCCAGCATCCTGTTTCCAACAGTGGCCAATCCAGGCCATAAGAACCTGGCAAGTACCCAAAAATTAAGTCTATTCCATGTTAAGAACCTGGCAAGTGCGTACCGTGCGCATTTTCAAAGGGGCTCAGCCATGCTCATAACTCTCGTTATGCACAGAAGTGCCGGGCCGAAGGAAAGGGGCAGTCCGGGGGGTGGGGAGGAACGGGGCTGGAGGCAGCTGGTACAGCTGCCATTTGCCGCTGTGCCGGGGAATGGACTGCTGGCACGCGAAAGTTGCTACTGCTCCAATGGAGTAGTAAGCAACAAAATTAAAAAAAAAAAAAAAAGGTAGGAGAAAGGGTTTAGGGAGTGGGGAAGAGAGGGGAAGAGTAAGGGAGGTTAGTAGGGAAGTTTCCTCCCAGTCCACTCCTTCATTGGAACGGACTGGGAAGAAACTGGGAGGCCCCGATCTCGTCGCCGTGCATATGTTTCTAAGATTAGGCCCCCCTGCGCACACCACCTGCACATGTGCGCCGGATTATAAAATCTGGTGCACAAGTACACATGGCCCATGGATTTTATAACATACGCGCGCTGCTGCACGCATATTATAAAATCGGCACGTCCATGTGTGTGCACCAGAAAGCATATGCACATGGACGTGAGCATGCTTCTTTTAAAATCTACCCCTAAGTGTATATGTTCAGAGTTGAACTATGCAGAATTTAATATACTGTGCTTTAACCTCCTGCACAGTTTATAAATTGCTGTTATCCTCCCTGTCTTTTATAGTAATTTTTTTTTTTTACCTTTATTTATAAGTTCAAATTATTCATTCAAGAAATCCTAATTTAGGCAAACACAGAAATTTCATCATTGAAAAAACAAGGAAAATTATATGTAACCCTTTGTTGGGGGACATTTAAGTCCCAAGGGCACACAAACATATTTTATTTTTGGGGGCTGCTCCAGCTAACACTTCTCCCATATATTACTCTCTGGCCCCGGTGGTGTGTTCCTCTCTTACCGTGTGTAGTTAGAGGTGGATCCCAAGGGGTTAGATCCTGGGAAAAACAGGCAGGGCAAAGTGCTGGGTGTTAAAATAAAAGTTTACTGATTCTTGAAAGTCAAAGTGAAGTCCAATTTATCAAGAATGGAAAGATGCAGCTGTGATGTTTACAGATGCCTTTCTTTTCTGGGTAGGTGTCAATTATCTTACTTTCCTGGGGTTTAGCTCACCATTTTTATTCTGAATATTAAATTAACTTCACTAAATAGCCTGAGGCAATCAATTCCAGTCCTCTGGATTGGGAGTGGTTGAATGGGATGGAAAGCTCACGGACATGGTGACTTTCGAAGCAGGGACGTAGGGCCATATAGTGGCTGTCTCAATGGGGCACCACTTAAACATTGTTTATTTTAGAAAAAAATATATGAATTCTGACATTAGACCACACTGCGGGGAAGAAATAAAAAAGGAGAAAAGGCAGTCAAAGAAAAAAACAATTACTTATACAGTGCTAATATATATGAATATTACCCAATAGGAACTGTTCTGTTTGATAGAAAACCCTCAAGTTGGACAGGATCATAGAAAAAATATCTAGGTCCTTGAAATTTGATAACACATCTACATATGGAATATTGTTCCCATGGCTATGACTCTTTCCCTTTTAAGCAATAACAATTTCCTTCATTGTTGAATCTCTTTAAACATATAGGGAAATAAAGATATTTTACACCCCAAAAAATGTGCATTCTTCATTTGAAAAAAACAATCTCATTGTCCATTGTTTATTTATCTGTTTCTTTTGAATATTCTACAAGCAGCATTGCTCTTTCCTTAATAACAGTCTTGGATTGTTCGAGAAATTCAGAGAGATCAAAGCAGACTGAGCTGCAAATTTTAATGAGGAAACTCTCTCTGGTCAAATAATAAATCTTATTAACAGAGGGATCGACCTCCTTTGAAACTCTCAAAAATCTACATAACATTTTTTTAAACATCTCAGTAGGTGCTAGCACAGGACACTTGAAAAAGCTGAAAAATTGTACATTCAATCTTCTAGCCAAGTTACCTAAGTTTTTAATTTATTGATGTAACAATTGATTGTCCTTAATTAAGGCAACAACAGTTTCATGAAGTTTAGCACAATTAGCCTTAACTGAAAAGTTGTACTGCTTGATCTCCAAAAAGAGTGGCGTGCTGAGCCACTTGGGCATTTAAACCATCCAAAGAGCTAAGCACCGAATGAAATCTCTGCAAGATGGTGCTTTCCAAACTGGTGATAGCTGTCCACATAGCATCCAGGTTTCCCCAAGGAGTAGCAGAAATGCCTACTGTCCCTAAGGGAATAGATGACAGTGGATCTGTCACAATCAGGATCTCTCCACCATGAAGAGGAATAGTAGTGCTTACAACATCCTCAAAATCCCTGTTCAGAGGTCCTTCCTGAGAAAACCACATTAACACCTTGAGGAGGTACCCGACTGAGAGGTCTCAAGGAAACCGAAGACCTGACATAGAGTTAAAAGCTTCAAGTATCTTTGGCCCCAAAATTACTTGCCTAGAGAAATTGAAAGACTCCAACATAGGCTGGTGATTCAGAAGTTTAACTGGAGTTTGAGGTGGACAAACTTTGACAGTACCTTTACTCTTTTTCCCAATCTTAAAACTGTGTCCTTGGACACATAGTAGTAGTCAAAAACTGATAAAGGAGCAAGGGTTATGCACATCGGCGGCAGCGCACCAGTGCTTGTGGCTGATTTAAAGGTCCCAGGTTTGCTCAGCTGATTCACTGAGCCATTCTGTGCCTTTCCCAATCTTCCCGGCAGCAACAGAAAGACACCTCCAGCCACGATCTTCCCCTTATAGTAATATTTTACTTCACATTTTTTTAAATATCCATGTTTATTATCACCCTTTTCTTGGCTAACACAATTTACCTAGAAAATAATCCACTAAAGGACATTTTAACAGGTTAAAATTTTCAAATACTATGACTATATTAGAACAATTACAGTGGGATCTGTTGTGTTCCACGGCCGTGGCAGACCATGACCGCGGCCCCCTACCTTGTCCGTGGCATTCCTTCTCCGCGGGAGCCCCAGGGGAGTGCTCTGACTCAGGCCGTCGCTCCTGCGCGGACCCCGGTGCTGCTCGTTGCAGGGGGAGCCGTCCTGCTCCCCCCTTGTGGCGTCCAGAGGCATCTCTCTTCCACAGGGGAAAATCAAAGATGGCTGCCGCCATCCTTAGGCGCGAGGCAGCGCCTCCTGTGCAGATTTAAAGGGACCTAATCCCTTTAACTAGCTTCACCTGTTCTTGATCAGTCTGAGCAGGGGAAGTATATAGGGAAGCTTCCTCTGCTCATTCAGTGACTTGGCAACGTCCTCCAGCACTGACTAGTCTGCTTGCTTCAGTGAGGTCCTTGAGCTTTGGATCCTGCTCCTGTTTTGTCTTGGTGTTCCCGGTTCCTGACTTCGGATTGGCTTACGGTGATTCACTGGTGTACGACTTCGGATTGGCAAGCGGTTATTCTGGGGTGTGTGACTTCGGACTGGCAAGTGGTGATCCCTCGGTGTGTGACCTTGGACTGGTGAGCGACGACCCTCTGGCACTCGACCTAGGACTCCTTCTAGACTACCATCTCCAAGGGCCCGCCTAAGTCCCAGCGGTCCGGGTCCCTACGGGCTCCTCCTGGGGGGAGCACAGTCTTCCAGTGGTGAAGACACAGCTCCTCTTCTCATCTCTTCATCCACCTCCGCAGTCACCTCAGTCTCCAGTGCCGACTGTCAGCTGGTCCCGTCTTCTGCTCTGCCTCGTCACCCGACGAGAGAACCTACGGATCTTCCGAAAGGTATACCATCCTCCCATCGGCCA
Organism: Rhinatrema bivittatum; assembly: GCF_901001135.1. Lineage (NCBI taxonomy): Eukaryota > Metazoa > Chordata > Amphibia > Gymnophiona > Rhinatrematidae > Rhinatrema > Rhinatrema bivittatum. The sequence continues at coordinate 246,389,811 of NC_042621.1, read as the reverse complement.
AGGGTTCACAAGCCTGAGCATAACAGATTGCCAAGTCCATGGACTCGGCAGAGGCATCTGCCCACCAGGCCATTCTGGGAATGGCCCAGCGCCTGGTGGACCAGCAAAAAACCCTGGACACCCTGGTTTCCTCAGTGCAGAGCTTATACTGTTTCGATGCATTGGGTCCCATGAATCCTACGCTGCCCTCTCCGCCTATGGCTTCAGGGGTTCGGCCGGTAATCCACCTGCCCACACCGCCACGGTTCTCCGGGGAACCTCGGGCCTGTGGGCTTCATGAACCAGTGCAACATACACTTCTGTCTGCAGGCCGCCCTCTTTCCAGATGACGGCACCAAGACTACCTTTATCTTGGCTCTTCTTGAAGGGAAGGCCCTAGAGTGGGCATCCTCTCTGTGGGAATGGGACGATCCCATTCTAAGGAACCTCAGGGAGTTTTGGGAGTTGTTACGGATTAACTTCGAGGATCCGACTCAAGAAGTTTCAGCAGGTCCGAGACTGCTACAGTTACGTCAAGGCTCAAGGACATTGGCGGAAAACGCCATAGACTTTCAGGCCCTCTCTTCGGAGCTTGGCTGGGGCTCCGAATGCCTCCACACCATTTTCTATCAGGGGCTGAGTCCCTGAATTAAAGATGAGCTCACGGGACGAGAGATACCGAAGTCCCTGAACGCCTTGATCGACTTGGCAGGCCACATAGATTGGCGCCATCAGGAGCGCCGCCAGGAGGCCCAGACAACATCTAAAGTCGCAACTCCGCCTAGACACCCTCGACATTCGCTCTCGCCCAAGGGTAGGTCGGGAACCTCCTGATCTCTACCCAACGAACCCATGGAAGTGGGATGTGGGAAGTTGTCCTCCTGTGAATGCTATCGACGAATAAATAAAGACCTCTGTTATTATTGCAGCACAGCGGGCCACCGGATAGCCGTATGCCCTGCGCGATTGGAAAACTCCTGTGCCTAGGACCTGGGGGAGGTCTCTTCCTAGGCTCAACTTCATCTGCACCTCCACTAACTGTACCAGTGGCACTAACGTCACCAGTGGGTGAGTTTCATACGTTAGCCCTGGTCGACTCAGGCGCCAGCGGCAATTTCATAATGCAGAAATTGGTGGAGTACCTGAAAATTCCACTGGCCCATATCCCAGCTCCTCTGGTCATCTCTTCCATTCAAGGGAGACCCCTCCCGGGTCGTGTGACCCACATTACAGAATCCATCCTGTTACGTGTTGGGCTCCTCCATTGTGAATAGATGACGTTCCACGTCCTGGAACATTTGATACATCCGGTAGTCCTGGGTCTTCCGTGGTTTCAAGAACATGGCCCCCAGTTTGACAGGAAGACTTTACAGCTGACCCGTTGGGGTCTGAGCTGTCATGATAAATGCCTTCAATCTGTAGTCCCAGTCTCCTGTTCTGTGGCCTCCACCAGTCTTCCAGGCCTGCCGGCCCCTTATGCTTTTTACGCGGATGTGTTCTCGAAGCAAAAGGCCGAGATTCTTCCACCTCATCGATCCTTCGATTGCACCATCAACCTCCTCCCTGGCACTGAGCCTCCTCGAGGATGCACCTACGCCCTCTCACCTGCAGAGACGCAGGCCATGAATGAGTATATCAGAGAAAACCTGGAGAGGGGCTTCATTCGGAGGTCAAAGTCCCCCACAGGGGCTGGATTCTTCTTCGTCGGGAAGAAGGATGGGACGCTCCGCCCCTGCATTGACTACCGGGGCTTGAATGCTATAACGGTCAAGGACCGTTATCCCTTGCCTCTCATCTCTGAACTCTTTGACCGGCTACAAGGTGTGAGGATCTTTTCCGAGTTGGACCTCCGAGGGGCTTACAACCTCATTTGAATTAAGGAAGGTGATGAATGGAAGACGGCCTTCAATACCCGAGACGGCCACTATGAGTACTTAGTAATGCCATTCGGGCTTTGTAATGCCCCGCAGTATTCCAGAATACCATGAAAGAGATACTCCGCGACCTCCTTTACCAATGCGTGGTGGTATATTTGGACGACATCTTGATTTTCTCTGATACTTTGGCTGCCCACTGTCGGCACGTCGTCCAAGTCAGGGAACATAAGCTGTATGCGAAGCTCGAAAAGTGCCTGTTTGAGCAGGAGTCTCTTCCCTTCCTGGGATATATAGTCTCCAGTTAGGGATTCCGCATGGATCCGCAAAAGCTAAGTGCCATTCGGGAATGACCACAGCCGTCCGGGCTCAAGGCACTCCAAAGGTTTCTGGGCTTTGCAAACTATTACTGGTCTTTTATCCCTCACTATGCGTTCATTGTTGCCCCGATGACAGCCCTGACCCGGAAAGGCGCGGATCCCAAAAAGTGGCCTCCGGCAACAGAGGCCACCTTTCGTCACCTCAAGGAAGCATTCATGCAGCAACCATGCCTTCGGCATCCGGATCCGCAACGACCATTTTTTATCGAAGTGAACGCATCTTCAGAGGGAGTAGGGGCCGTCCAGGCCTCCGAGGGCCATAAACTACGTCTGTGTGCCTTCCTCTCCCGCCAGTTCTCACCAGCTGAGCGGAACTATGCCATTGGCGACAAAGAGCTCTTGGCCATCAAGGTGGCCTTAGAAGAGTGGCACCCATGGCTGGAAGGGGCACAATACCAGTTTACGGTCTTCACAGACCATAAGAATTTAGAATACTTGCACCGGGCACAACGGCTCAACCCACGATAAGCCCGGTGGGCCCTGTTCTTCACCTGTTTCAATTTTATTCTCCGATACAGACCGGCTGGGAAGAATATCAAGGCTGACGCCCTATCACGGGTATTTGATTCAACGGAAGGTTCTGAGGAACCACAGTACATCATCGAGCCATCCCGTATCCTCCTGTCAGCTACCACAACCATCCCGCCTGGAAAAACTCTAGTCCCGCCACGCTTGCGGAAACAAGGCTGGCGTGGGCTCATGATTCCCGCTGTTCCGGCCACCCAGCGCAATCCCGCACGTTGCAGACCCTGAGCCGGTACTACTGGTGGCCAAAGGTACATAAGGATGTCCGGGCATATGTGGAGTCCTGCCAGACCTGTGCTCGCCACAAGAGGATCTCCGGTTCAACCCCAGGGTTACTTCAACCATTATCCGCACCTTCTGAACTGTGGACCCATGTGGCAACTGACTTTGTGGTGGACCTGCCACTGTCCAATGGCAACACGGTAATATGGGTGGTTGTTGATCACTTTAGCAAGATGGCGCATTTCGTGCCTTTGCCAGGGTTGCCGTCCGCACCTCAGCTGGCCCAGCTGTTCGTCCAGCACATCTTCAGGCTTCATGGCATATCTATAGGCATCCTGTCTGATCGAGGGCCTGCTGAGACGCTGAGTCTGCGGCTGAGTCTGCCGCTGATTCTGCGGCTCTTCGGCCGCAGACTCAGCGGGAGGAAGAGAGGCCGGAACGCCGACAGGGCCTGCGTGATCGGCGCCGGAGACCCGCTGGGGTAAGGCCTACTACTTCCTTCTTACCCGCGACCGCCTCCAGCGCCGACCACGAGGCACCCCTGCCTTCTCTCCGCAGACGCTCCACCGCCGTTCTGCTGCTTCCGCTTCTGCTGCCGACAGCCAATCCAGCGCTCCCATCTTCGGCAGCCAACCCGGCGCCTGGACTCCCTCGCCGACCAGCCAATCGGGGGACAGCCCCGATTGGACTTTAAATTCTTCGCGGCTCCCGGACAGAGCCCTCTTCGGCCGCAGACTCAGCGGGAGGAAGAGAGGCCGGAACGCCGACAGGGCCTGCGCGATCGGCGCCGGAGACCCGCCGGGGTAAGGCCTACTACTTCCTTCTTACCCGCGACCGCCTCCAGCGCCGACTACGAGGCACCCCCTGCCTTCTCTCCGCAGACGCTCCACCGCCGTTCTGCTGCTTCTGCTTCTGCTGCCGACAGCCAATCCAGCGCTCCCATCTTCGGCAGCCAACCCGGCGCCTGGACTCCCTCGCCGACCAGCCAATCGGGGGACAGCCCCGATTAGACTTTAAATTCTTCGCGGCTCCCGGACAGAGCCCTCTTCGGCCGCAGACTCAGCGGGAGGAAGAGAGGCCGGAACGCCGACAGGGCCTGCGCGATCGGCGCCGGAGACCCGCCGGGGTAAGGCCTACTACTTCCTTCTTGCCCGCGACCGCCTCCAGCGCCGACCACGAGGCACCCCCTGCCTTCTCTCCGCAGACGCTCCACTGCCATTCTGCTGCTTCCGCTTCTGCTGCCGACAGCCAATCCAGCGCTCCCATCTTCGGCAGCCAACCCGGCGCCTGGACTCCCTCGCCGACCAGCCAATCGGGGGACAGCCCCGATTGGACTTTAAATTCTTCGCGGCTCCCGGACAGAGCCCTCTTCGGCCGCAGACTCAGCGGGAGGAAGAGAGGCCGGAACGCCGACAGGGCCTGCGCGATCGGCGCCGGAGACCCGCCGGGGTAAGGCCTACTACTTCCTTCTTACCCGCGACCGCCTCCAGCGCCGACCACGAGGCACCCCCTGCCTTCTCTCCGCAGACGCTCCACCGCCGTTCTGCTGCTTCCGCTTCTGCTGCCGACAGCCAATCCAGCGCTCCCATCTTCGGCAGCCAACCCGGCGCCTGGACTCCCTCGCCGACCAGCCAATCGGGGGACAGCCCCGATTGGACTTTAAATTCTTCGCGGCTCCCGGACAGAGCCCTCTTCGGCCGCAGACTCAGCGGGAGGAAGAGAGGCCGGAACGCCGACAGGGCCTGCGCGATCGGCGCCGGAGACCCGCCGGGGTAAGGCCTACTACTTCCTTCTTACCCGCGACCGCCTCCAGCGCCGACCACGAGGCACCCCCTGCCTTCTCTCCGCAGACGCTCCACCGCCGTTCTGCTGCTTCCGCTTCTGCTGCCGACAGCCAATCCAGCGCTCCCATCTTCGGCAGCCAACCCAGCGCCTGGACTCCCTCACCGACCAGCCAATCGGGGGACAGCCCCGATTGGACTTTAAATTCTTCACAGCTCCTAGGCGTCGCACGCCGAGCGTCACGCGCCGAAGGAGCACGACAAAGGGGCCTGCCCCTTTGAGCGCCCCTTAGAGCAGCCCATTCAGACAGCCCAGAAGAAGTTTCATGGACTCCAAGCTGACGCTGAACACTCGCAGTAAGTTCCAACGCTTCTTGCCACGCACGTGCTGTAAATGACATTAAAACTCCTCGTATGTCCAACCCTAGCAATGCCTCCCTAAACAGTAATGCTGTGACCTTCCAGGTCAGAAACTCCACCAGCAACCGGTCAGACAACCCCATTCACGCCTACGGAGGACAGAGCACTCTTCCAGCCGAACCAAAAAACATACAAACACGGTCAGCATTCATCCAAACCTCTCCTCAATCGGACAGACACCTTCTCTCATCCATTCATCTCAGACTAAACTTCCTCCAGAACTCCACTCATCATGCACACTCACAACATCCCAATCATCCACTACCAAAGGAGAACCCCTTCAGTTAACACCATCAATGTCACACGAAAAAGAATTATCCCTATCATGACATCTCCATTGAACCAACTTCTAGGCCTCACGCTTCTCTCAGTAACCCTCTTCAATGCGCAATCCTTAACTAAGAAGACACACATTCTCAATGATTACCTTTTGGATTCCAACCCAGACATCTGTGCCATCACAGAAACCTGGTTAAAAAACTCGGACATCGCCTTAACCAACCAACTACCCATCCAGACCTATGACATCTTCACCTTCCATAGACACAAAAAAAGAGGAGGCGGACTTCTTCTAGCCACCAAGAAAGAACTCAGACTGACCGCACATTCAATCAAGACAGAGTCCAAACTGGAATTGGGCCTAGTCAAGTCAAAACATCTACAAATACTGTTAGTCTACGCTCCTCCAGGAGTTCTAGAAACGGACCCCTCACCCCTCATAGAATCCATTGTGAAACATATCAACTCAGACCTTCCAACAATGATCATGGAGGACTTCAACCTCCATACAAACGCAACACCTCGCTCTGCGAACTGTGAAGCCCTCCTCACCTCCCTTGGAGCTATGGGATTCACTCAGACCATCAACAGCCCCACTCATAAAGCTGGACACACGCTGGACCTAATATTCATCAACGCTAATTTCACCAGCACAGTAGAACCCACCTGTACTCCAATCCCCTGGTCAGACCATTTCCTGATAGAATCTTCCTTCTCCACACACAAACAAACACACACCTCCCCACACCTTTCTACCATCCAATTCAGGAAAGCATGTCCAGCTGATACACTCAGCGATCAACTCTCCAATGAACTCCCTAACTTAGACCTAACTAACCCTGACTCAGCCCTATCCTCTTGGCAAAAGATCACAGAAACAGTTGCAAATAAATGGTGCCCAATAGTCTCCAAATCAATCAACCCAACAAAAAAGGGAAATCAACCCTGGTTCAGCACTGAACTTAAACAGATGAAACAGGACTTACGACAAAAAGAAAATAGATGGCGCAAAACCCCTAACACAGCTACCCTTGCAACATACAAGGGATTCTTACATCACTACAGGACTGCCATTCTACAGCAAAAAAAGGAATACTATGCAAACAAAATACACCATTTCCAATATGATGCCCAGGCCCTATTCGCCTATGTAACACAAATCACTAAATCTACCCCCCCACCTATCCCAGACGAACAAGCTCTTTCCAAGGCTAATGAGCTTGCTTCTTTCTTTCAACAGAAGATCTTAAATACCCTTGCCCTCCTTCCTCCAAATACTACACCTCCCAAGTCAGGCGAGAATCACCAGTCTCTTACTAGACCCAAATTTGACAGTTTTGAATCAATCTCCACTAAAGAGATTGAATCCCTTCTAAAAAGACAGAAACCATCTAGCCATCCAGCCGATAACATCCCATCGAGACTCCTGCTTCTCATCCCTGACACGATCTCAGGACCTCTGACCAGCATCATAAACAGCCTTCTAACACAAGGAAGCTACCCAGACAGCCTCAAAACCGCCTCACTCAAGCCCCTCCTCAAGAAACACAACTTAGACCCGAATGTACTAGCTAATTTCAGACCCATCTCTAACCTCCCCTTCGTTGCCAAACTAACGGAGAAACTGGTAAACACCCAACTTTCTGAATATCTAGAAGACCACAAGATCCTATACCCTTCGCAATATGGTTTCCGTAAATCACGCAACACGGAAACCCTCCTCATTTCTCTTACAGACCATATTATTATGGGGTTAGACAAAGGACACTCCTTTTTACTAGTCCTGTTAGACATCTCGGCGGCATTCGACACCGTCAACCACACCATCCTGCTGGATCGCCTAGCAGATATCGGCATCTCCGGATCTGCCCACAACTGGTTCAAGTCCTTCCTCAACAATAGGACTTTCAAAGTCAAAATCAACAATAAAGAGTCACCCCTAACAAAATCAACTCTGGGTGTACCACAAGGCTCCTCCTTATCCCCTACCCTCTTTAATATATACCTCCTCCCCCTCTGCCAACTGTTAACAGATCTCAACCTAATTCATTATCTGTACGCAGACGACGTGCAGATTCTAATCCCTATAACAGAATCAATATCAAAAGCGCTCAATCACTGGAATAACTGCCTTCTTTCCATCACTAATCTACTCAACAGCTTAAACCTGGTTCTCAATGCCTCCAAGACAGAGCTGCTCCATATCTCCTCAAATGAAAACAATATCGCCCCACCATCACCACACTCTTCTCACATTACCTGCAAGCAGGTTAGAGACCTTGGGGTAATACTAGACAATCGACTAAACCTAAAGAAAATGGTCAACACAACTTCCAAAGACTGTTTCTACAGACTACAGGTTCTAAAACGACTGAAACCACTCTTATTCTTCCATGACTTCAGGACAGTCCTCCAAGCGCTACTATTCGCCAAAATAGACTACTGCAGTGCCCTTTTCCTAGGCCTCCCCAAATCCACTACCAAACCACTGCAGATGATTCAAAACGCGGCAGCAAGATTGCTGACCAGTACCAGCCGCGGCGAACACATCTCACCCATCCTCAGGAACCTACATTGGTTACCAGTTCATTTCAGAATTCTATACAAATCAATCACCTTAATTCATAAAACCATTCATCATCATCTTCAACTCGACCTGGAAATCCCATTCAAACTCCACTCCTCCAACAGACCAACTAGGGATATTCTCAAAGGCACTCTGAAATTTCCCCCCACTAAAGCCTCACGCCTCTCTACAACCAAAGACAGAGCTTTTTCGATAGCTGGCCCATCTATCTGGAATAGCATCCCATCAAATCTCAGACTGGAGCCCTGCCTTTTAACTTTTAGAAAAAGACTTAAAACCTGGCTCTTCCTCCAAGCCTTCACCGATCCACCAGACATTCACTAGATTGACCTCACTCTTACCCGACTGGCATTTACACTCAAGAATGGACTCTGACTCTTCCAGGTTAAAGCACCTATTAAGCATTTAACCGTACACCCTACGGTAACACTTTATATTTCTCCTGCCTTATCTTCCTTCCAGCTTGTCGCAAGCTTCCAAGTTCTCTTTCCCTGTTGATTGTAACTTTGACTTATTCCCTCCTATTGTTTAGCTCTCGTTTACTTGAATTGTTACTCCAGTTATTCCCTGTTAAATGTAAACCGATCCGATATGGTTATTACTATGAAGGTCGGTATAAAAAACTGTTAAATAAATAAAATAAAATTTACCGCCAAATTCTGGAGGGCTCTTTGCCAGAAGTTCGACGTCACCCTAGATTACACGTCCACTTACCATCCACAGACCAACAGTCTCGCAGAGAGAACCAACCAGATTTTGAAACAATTCCTTTGTCTGTATGTCAATGAGAAACAAGATGACTGGGCTAGCCTGCTACCCTGGGCTGAATTTGCGCTAAATTCTCATATCTCCGCAGCTACGGGATCCTCCCTGTTTCAGATAGTTTATGGGAGACAGCCACGTCCGCCACTGCCTGTTCCCATCACAGTTGCGTCTCCGATAGCGCAACTCTCCGCTGATGAGTTGCACCACCTGTGGATATCCACGCAATGTGCCCTGATCAAGGCCGGCCAGGCAGCTAAAAGATATGCGGACCAGCACAGAAGTCCGAACCCGCCTCTCAAGCCGGGCCAAAAGGTTTGGTTGAGCAAGCAGGACATCCGCTTGAAGCTGCCCTCATCGTGACTGGCCCCGCGATTCATCGGACCATTTTCCATCATCCGGCAGGTGGGTGCTGTCTTGTATCAACTTCGTCTCCCCCCGTCTCTCAAGATTCACAACACGTTCCACGTCTCCCTCCTGAAGCCTCTGGTATTATCATGGCCTTCCAGCACGCCTCCGACCCTGCAACCTGTGGCCTCCGAAGATGACCTCACCTATCAAGTCCGAGAGGTCTTAGATGTGAGGAAACACAGGAAGAAGTGGGAGTACCTGATTGCATGGGAGGGTTTCGGCCCCGAGGAAAACTCCTGGGAGCGATTGGCCAATATCCTGGACCGGAATTTGTTGGAGCAGTTCCACAAAGACCATCCAGCTAAACCCAGGCCTCCGGGGAGGCGCCCTAAAGAGGGGGGTACTGTTGTGTTCCGTGGCCGTGGCAGACCACGACCGTGGCCCCCTACCTTGTCCACAGCGTTCCTTCACTGCGGGAGCCCCAGGGGAGGACTCTGATTCAGGCCGTCGCTCCTGAGTGGTCCCCAGTGCTGCTCGCTGCAGGGGGAGCCGCCTGCTCCCCCCTCGTGGCGTCCAGCGGCGTCTCCCCTCCGCGAGGGAATATCAAAGATGGCCGCCGCCATCCTTAGGCGCGAGGCTGTGCCTCCTGTGCAGATTTAAAAGGACCTAATCCCTTTAACTAGCTTCACCTGTTCTTGATCAGTCTGAGCAGGGAAAGTACATAGGGAAGCTTCCTCTGCTCATTCAGTGACTTGGCAACGTCCTCCAGCGCTGTCTAGTCTGCTTGCTTCGGTGAGTTCCTTGAGCTTTGGATCCTGTTCCTGTTTCGTCTTGGTGTTCCCGGTTCCTGACTTCGGATTGGCTTACGGTGATTCTCTGGTGTACGACTTCAGATTGGCAAGCGGTGATTCTCTGGTATGTGACTTCGGACTGGCAAGTGATGATCCCTCGGTGTGTGACCTCGGACTGGTGAGTGACGACCCTCTGGCACTCGACCTAGGACTCCTTCTAGACTACCATTTCCAAGGGTCCGCCTAAGTCCCAGTGGTCCAGGTCCCTACGGGCTCCTCCCGGGGGGACCGTGGGCTTCCAGGGCGAAGCTCCAGTCTGCCCTTGCACCGATACATTGACCACTCTAGGTCCACCTAAGCCCCAGGGTTTGGTTCCCTACGGGCTCCTCCTAGGGGACCACAGACTTCCAGTGGTGAAGACACAGCTCCTCTTCTCTCTTCATCCGCCTACGCAGTCACCTCAGTCTCCAGTGCCGAGGGTCAGCTGGTCCCGTCTTCCGCTCTGCTTCGCCATCCGACGAGAGAACCTATGCATCTTCCGAAAGGTATACCATCTTCCCGTCGGCCAAGAGTTCACAAGCCTGAGCATAACAGGATCATTTATTAAAAAATGAATTCAGTGGTTGATTGACATCCCCAGCAGGTAGCACACAGATTCCAGCATATTTCAACAATAAGGCAGAGATATCTTCATAGAAAGTTAGTGCATTGACATTGTGCATATATGGCTACTAACAGTATCTGCATGTCAGCAATGGAAAGTAATGCCACCGCCCATCTGCCATCTGGGTCTAAAAATTGTGATAATCCAATTTTTTTTAATCAGTATAGCCACACCCAGTTTTTTACTTATTGCAGGAGCAAATATTACTTCCCTAACCCATTCTCTCTTTAGTTTTAATGATTTTTTATAGGACAGATGAGTTCCTTGCAGCATCACATCGGGATGAAATGAATTTAAATATGATAAAATATTTTTATGTTTAATACAGTGATTTAAATCATTGACATTTAAGGACAATTTCATTAGTTCAGGAATAGAACCTTTAGCCATAGTAAACCAGAAATAAATGAGCAGAAACATGGCTGGATGTGCATATAAAGAAAAAAAAAAACAATGTTGTTAGAAATGCAGTATGATGGAGGACGAAATAGGCAAAATAATTAAAAGCAATCATATCTAAAAAGTACAAGGAGTAAATTAGAAACCAGTAACTGCATGTCAGCCAAGATGCCGCAGTAAGGGGTATAAAAAAAATAGAACATGTCTCATGGCCCAAGATCTTTAAGCTGCCTCAGCATGTGAAAATAGGTGAAAAAACGAGGCTGACATCTCCATAAGAATGAGAGAGACAAAATATCTGTCATAAGGACAATGAAAACATCTTTAAATAGCAATAAACTGAAACACATCTCTGATTTAAAAAGTCAGATCAACCTGAATTCAACATAAATATGTTGTAATGCAAGAACCATCAGCCTCTGCAATTATCAAGTAATCATCTGAGAAGGAACATGGATGGTATGAATATAGTTTTGGAGTTCATCCAGATCCTCATAGTATTGGTCTGATTATTGTGAGTAATTTTCATATGTGCAGGATATAGCAGTCCAAAACGGGCACTGAGATCCCGTAGCTGAGGTCTAAGATTCAGAAGAAGTTTCCTCTTCACAGCTGTCAATTTAGTCAGATCAAGAATGAAAAGCAGCTTTAAACCTTTATAAGTTATGGAACCTTTCTCTCTAGACAGAAATAGCACCTGTAGGTGTCGGAGACATTTTGCCATAATCGGTCAAGGATATCGGCTATGCTACAGAAGCCTCAACGGAACCCTATATGCATGTTTGATATCCAAGGTCAGAGTAAATGTGAGATCCAAACAATGAGGTGTGAAGGCAGTCAAAAAGTAAACCATATCATTCCTCTCTACCTTCTGGTAAACAAGAGTAAGAGTCGCCAGACAAAAGTCTCTCTTATTACAAGACAGTCTAAAGAATGTACGTTTACCAAAGGATGAGATGTCAGCCAAATGATGAGATACAGCTGAGGAGCAAAGTAGGGATGTGAATCATTTTTTGACGATTTAAAATATCGTCTGATATTTTTTAAATCGTCAAAAATCATTAAAGAGTGCGATACAATAGAAATTCCCCTGATTTATCGTGAAAAAATTGTTAATCGGGATAGTGTTCACTAAAGGGAGTTATTTGGGGGGAGGGTGGGAAAACCGGCACACCAAAACAACCCCTAAACCCACCCCAACCCTTTAAAACTAATCCCTTACCTTCCCCCACCCTCCCAAACCACCCCCCCCCAAAACTTTTTACATGTACCTGGTGGTCCAGTGGAAGCCCCGGGAACGATCGCCCGCTCTCGGGCCGTTGGCTGCCACTCATAAAAATGGCGCCGATGGTCCGATAAAAAAAAACAAACCCCGACCCTTTAAAAGCTCCCCCTTAGCTTCCCCCACCCTCCCGATCCCCCCAAAACATTTTAAAATTACCTGGTGGTCCAGTGGTGGTCCCAGGAGCGATCTCCCATTCTCGGGCCGTCAGCTGCTCTAATAAAAATGGCTCCGATGGCCCTTTGCCCTTACCATGTGATAGGGTATCCGTGCCATTGGCCGGCCCCTGTCACATGGTAGGAGCACTGGATGGCCGGCGCCGAGAACGGGAGGTCGCTCCCGGGGCTTCCGCTAGATCACCAGTCTGCTGGCACGCGATGCTCTGCCACAGTGGCAAATGGCTGCTGTGTCGGAGTCCTCTGGCCCCACCCCACACCTTTAGTAAAGCCCCGGGACTTACCCGTGTCCCGGGGCTTTACACGCGTCATTGGGCCTTTTGAAAATAGGCCCAGCATGCGTAACCTTTTTAAAATCCCGCCCTATATTTTCAATTAAGTATCTTTTGTAAGGACTCATAAAGCATTGAAATAAAATTGTAGTAAAATATGTTTCTTCTTCTCTTTTTATTTTTGCTCTGCCTTTATATATGTGTGTGCCTGTGTGTGAATGTGTGTGTGTGTGCGCACGCATATTTGTATGTATATACAGTATGTATTTATCTATATCTATATTTTTCTATGTCCAAGGAAAGCAGTATAGAAATTTAACATAACAAATATATACTTGTATATATATTACAATAAAATGATTCCTTTTGATTCAACATTGCAGCAACTCTTTTTCTTTTTTTCACTTGAAATAAAGATCAACAAATAAGTTATAGGTGATACCATTGTATTGAACTAACAATACTTTCCTGACTAGCTTTCTAGAGCTATATGCCTTTCATCAGGTCAATACAAAAGGATTGACCTAATGAAAAGAACATTGCATTCAAAACCCAAACATAAATAACATTAAGTTAGTCCAATAAAAAGGGATCACCAACAGCTTGTTTGTTGACTTTTATTTCTACAAATCCAAGTGGATTAAACATAGCAAGTACACTACTTTTTCTTTCACTAGAAATTGGAATATCACTTTTTCCATGGTTTTTCATTCAGTTAACTCTTCTCCTTATAATTAAGACAAATTTCCATTCCCTAGTTTCTGAAATGCTGATGCTTGTCTTGGGAATAGTTCTTCAACAGACCCTTTGTTGCCTCCCACTGACTGAGTGGGAGGTGACAAAGGGTATTGGTAAATGGAGTTTCTTCTGAGGAAGGGGCTATTACTAACAGTGTGCCTCAGGGATCTGTCCTTGGAACAGTTATTTTGAACATTTTCATGAGTAACATAGCAGAAGGATTATCGGGAAAGGTTTGTCTTTTTGCTGATGATACCAAAATCTGTAACAGGGTTGACAGCCAGGAAAGTATGGAAAACATGAAGCGTTGATATAGTGAAGCCCATGGAATGGTCTAGTGACTAGCAGCTAAGATTTAATGCTAAAAAATGCAGAGGATGTAAGAACACAAGAACCCAAGGAAGAGGTACAGTATTGGAGAAATTCTTCTAAGCACAAAGGAAGAGTGGGATCTGGGAGTGATTGCATCTAATGATCTTAAGGTAGCCAAATAGGTGGATAAAGTGACAGCGAAAGCCAGAAAGATGCTTGGCTGCATAGGAAGAAAAAATGTTCAGCAGAAAAAGGGAGGTGATATTTCTACTGTATAGGTCCCTCATGACATCTCATTTGGAACACTGTGTACACTTCTGGAGAACGGACATTCATATCTTTTTTGAGATGCGGCGACCAGAATTGTACACAGTATTCAAGGTGCGGTCTCACCATGGAGTGATACAGAGGCATTATGCAATTTTCCATTTTATTCACCATTGCCTTCCTAATAATTCCTAACATTCTGTTTGCTTTTTTGACTGCCGCAGCACACTGAACTGACGATTTCAATGTGTTATCCACTATGACGCCTAGATCTCTTTCTTGGGTGGTAGCACCTAATATGGAACCTAACATTGTGTAACTATAGCATAGGCTATTTTTCCCTATATCCATCACCTTGCACTTATCCACATTAAATTTCATCTGCCATTTGGATGCCCAATTTTCCAGTCTCACAAGGACCTCCTGCAATTTATCACAATCCGCTTGTGATTTAATTACCCTGAATAGTTTTGTATCATCTGCAAATTTGATCACCTTACTCGTCGTATTCCTTTCCAGATCATTTATAAATATATTGAAAAACACGGGTCCCAGTACAGATCCCTGAGGCACTCCACTGCCCACCCCCTCCACTGAGAAAATTGTCCATTTAATCCTATACTCTGTTTCCTGTCTTTTAACCAGTTTGTAATCGATGAAAGGACATCGCCACCTATCCCATGACTTTTTACTTTTCCACTGTTCCACACTAAAAAAAATGTTTTCTATTTGCAGGCTGCTCTAACAGTGTCAGCAACTATGTGACAACTGAGGAGGAGTGAGGGAGTGGTGTAGGTTAGGGAAACTCGACATCCCAAGAGAAGACAATTAGGAGGCCTGCTGTTGCTTGGGAGCAGGCAGACCTCCACAGACTGGTTGCCTCCCCTGTACTGGGCTGGCATATGTGTCTGTATAATACTAGTTTGCTAAGCCTGATAGCGATAATACACAGGTTGTCTAGAGGACATGAGATGCGAGGAAAATTGACTGCTAATCCTGTCCCCTAAAATCAATGGCAAAAATGTGCCACCACTTCTATGTATGCACACAAAACTTATCGAGCTACATTTGGCAGCATCTTTGTAGACATAACCTGCCAGTTTAATCATCTGCCAGAGTAAAGTGCAAAAAATGTGGCCTGGTGTGTCAGCCTCTATGTGGATTGTCCACGATCTGTTCTACAGAGAGGAGGGTAGATAGGCGATGGTCTTGAAAATGGGAACCTCTAATAGGTATGCTAGTAGGCCTCAAGTAACCTCTCAAAAAAACCCCAGCAATCCCTCTCTGGCAGCTGAAGCTCTTGAACCATACATACCCACAAATAACAGGACAATTAATGCCATTTCAAGTACTAGGTGGAAAAGCATCAGAGTCTGGGTGGTGGATGTTATACACACTACAGGCAGACATCTACTCATCCAGAAATGTGACACACCATATCTGGGGTTTGACACTATCAAGTTTCACATCTCCTCTTCCTTTCAACATAAGGAATAAACAGTGTGAGCCGACAGTGGAATGTTCTTTGACTAAGTGTGAGGCCATTTTCTTCCCATATGATACAATTGTATCTCTGAGGCATCTGTTGTAAACAGTGGAAGCACAGATTCACATATGTCAAAAGACAGTCTGTGCAAAATGGATGCATACACACTACCTGCTCTGGGGTATGCATAGGTGTGATACCGGAGGGAACAATGAGGCCATTACTTCCAGACACATATGTAGACCAAGGCTAAAGCAGCACATCACTCACCCAGACACACTCAGTCATACATATCTGTTGGTTATTTTGGGGGGGTCAGACTACCTCCAGCAGTTTGTGCATCCCATGGACAGGTGCATAAGTTCACATGCACATGTCCATGAAGTTAGCAAGTAGCTTATTTAAAACAAATCGAAGATAAATCTTTTTTACTCAGCACATAGTTAAGCTCTGGAATTAATTGCTAGAGGATGTGGTTACAGCAGTTAGTATAACTGCATTTAAAAAACGTTTAGATAAGCTCCTAGAGGAAAAATCCATAAACTGCTGTTAATTATTAAGCAATAGTAGCCTATGATTTATTTCATGTTTGGGTACTTTCCAAGTACTTGTGTCTTGGGTTGGCCACTGTTAGAAAGAGGGGGGTAGATTTTAATAAAGTACGCCCGCGTGTACTTTTGTTCATGCACCAGGCGCAAACAAGAGTACGCCGGATTTTAATAGATACGCGCATTGCCACGCGTATCCTTTAAAATCCGGGGTCGGCATGCGCAAGGCTGTGCAATATCGACAGCCTGCACGCGCCGAGCTGCGCAGCCTGCCTCCATTCCCTCCGAGGCCACTCCGAAATTGGATCGGCCTCGGAGGGAACTTTCCTTCCACTCTCCGTACCTTCTCCTCCCTTCCCCTATCTAACCACACCCCCAGCCCTATCTAAACCCGATTCCCTGGCCCGGGAGCAGTTTCGGAGGCCTCGGCCACGCCTCCGAAACGCCCCCAGACCGGAACCACGTCCGTGGCCCCATCCCCGGATGTCGCCCCCCCGACACGCCCCCCAGGAAAGCCCCAGGACTTGCGCACGTCCCGGAGCTTGCGCGCGCCGTCGAGCCTATTCAACATAGGCTCGGCGCGTGCAGGGAGAGCTTGGGGCAGGTTTTCGGGGGGTACGTGCGTATCTTATGCTCGTACCCCTTTGAAAATCTGCCCCAGGATACTGGGCTTGATGAACTCTTGGTCTGACCCAGTATGGAATACTTTATGTTCTGATGTACATTTGTAGTTATCTTAGAACCCATATATAAATCTATGCTAGATTACACCCTCAAATTGAGGAATCATTGATGTGTCTCTACCACATAACCAGCTGCAGTGTTTAGATAATCAGGTTCTGAAATATTTTGCATGCTGCTGACTGGCAAGCATAAAAAAAGATAAATACCAACCATTCCAACTGGAAAGAAAGAGCTGCCTGAGGAGGTCAATTTTCAAAGGAATTTGCTTGGATAACTATGCGGTTATCTGGGTAAATTCCCCAAGATGAAAATTGCCTGCTTCTTAGTATATAAAATTATACCCATGGTAAAAGGTGGCAGAATTAGGGTGAAGAAGGCACAGTACGTACAAGGATTTAATTTTGAAATTCCTATGCATGCTCTCCCATGTATACTTTGCATCTTATTACATCAGTACCTCAGTTACAGAGAACACAGTTACCTAGTTACTGAAGGTGTACAGTTGTGGGAGCATTAATATTGTAAGAAAATCCAATCCATATGCTTCACAAGGTAGCATGCAGTTGAAACCCTGTCAAAATTATATATACACTTGCACTCTAGACTAATAAATCAACAAATAGGCTTGGGGGTAATTTTCAATAGTATGCATAACTCAGCATACACTCGCTTAAGTAGGTGCACCTAAAGTTTATAAAATATTGCATATCACCACCTTGAAAGTACAGGTGTATGTTTCAGCACATCCACATTTTTTTAATGTAGGGATCCACATAATTTATACACCCTAATTTTATAAAAGTAGAAGCATATGTTTTATGTGCTACTAAATGATTGTAATGTACGTACATAATAACCCTCAGTTTAAGAAAATACTTGTGCACTCTTCCAAGCACCAGTTCATCGAGACTTCCACCAGCTGACCAGGCCTTCAGCAGGAACCCCCACACTCTCCACCACTTGCTCTGGATCCTCTACCCAAAAACTGCAAACGAGAAGTCAGATTTAATATTCATGACTTGATTAACAAATGTTAAAGCATACATGTGTGTTTGATGATGTATGTGTCTTCTCCTTTGATAAAATGTGCAAATACCCTCAAAATGCCTGACAGCGAGTGTATGCACAAACTCCCACCATTTGAAATTCACTTTCTGTGCACATAGTCTACTTCTGCGTATATACGGTATATGCTGATTTTACACGTACAATCCCTACATAAGTCTTTGAAAATGACCTCCATAAAATACAGCAAGCCTTCTTTATAGCAAACACTTTTATAACAAAAAACAACTACCTGGGTAATAATTAGAGCTTGATCAATCCAACTTTCATGAATTTATACCCTCTCTTCTTGATTTTGATGAAGGATCAAAATGTCCTTTCTGGTTACATATATGGGTTTAGACCTTCTAAAAAAAAAAAAAAAAAAGTAAAAAAGTAAGAACATGAAGATGGCTAAACTTTTAAAATTCATATTTGTGGACAAAGAGAACCCCCCCCCCCCTCCTCCGGAATCATTAAGATAGTTTTGTTGGATTTGAGACACTGTTCTTTAGGACACATTTTTGCAATGCTTGGCTCCTCCTATACTGAATACATTACATTACATTTACATTTTCAATTTATATGCCACCCTCCTCCAACAAGGACCCAGAGTGGCTTGCAATACAGCAGTAAGGGCCTTTTCGTGTCCTATTTCACGCCCAATAGCTACACCTTCTATGGTGGCGCTATTGGGTGCGAAACCGGCCGTGATCGCACCACGGCGGTGCGATCGCTGCCGGCTAGCGCAGGACCACCCCCCGTTTCGGCCCCCTGCCCCTCATTACCTAAAATATTGCAGGCCTGTGATACTTTAGAAAATGAGGGCCATGATCTCTTATTTGTGTCAGATGGGTGCTTTTATTGTGAGAATAGACAATTGTCCTTTATTTTGGGATCATAGTGTTCTCTGTGGATTGTATGATTGTAGTGTCACTCCTAGTAAACCAGTGTTATTGGAATGATTGATGTTGAATATTATCATTAATACTTTAAAGTATATTCTGCCTTGCACTGGTAACCAATGCAGTGACATAAGCAAGGTTGTAATATGATCATATTTCCTAGATCCTAGTAATAGTCTTGCTGCTGCATTTTGTAATAGTTGTAGATGCTTTAAGTGACATGCTGGTATACCTAGAAATAAGGAGTTATAGTAGTCTAGGTTTGAGAAGATTAGTGTTTGCAGTACAATTCAGAAGTCAACAAAAGTTAATGGTTTCAACTGATGTGGAGTACAAAACTTGTCTATCCTGTCTTGATTAATTTACCGATGTGCTTTTTCATTGTAAGTGTCTCATCTAACTGTATACCTAAATTCCATACTTGATGACTTAATTTGAATGTTATCTAGGCTGAGAGCAGGTGGTTTGACTATCGATGAGTTTCTACTTAGCCAAATGATTTCAGGCTTTTTAGAGTATAAAGTTAGTTTAATTTGTGAAAGTTCTTGTATCACTTTCATATAAGTTGAACGTATCAAAGCTGTGTTTTCATATGATTTAGCGAATGGTATGTAAAACTCTAGGTTGTCTGCAAACAAAAAGAACATTATTCCTAGTAATTTACATATTAGGAGCATGTAAATATTGAACAATGTTGCTGATGTGGGATTGGTTCAATTTAGTTCATGGAATTGTTTTCACTTGCTTCAGTGAGTACCTCCATCTCTTTCTTTTTCCTGAAGGTAAATGTAAGTTTATTCATTGGTTTTGGATAGTAAAGGTTATTTCTACTTTTATTAACTGGTGATCAGACCAGAGCAATGTTGTGTGTAAAGTTTTGATTAGGAAATTGCTGGTGTTAGAAATATTAGGTCTAGAGCGTGGTCCGCTTTATGGGTGGCTTTTGAGACATATTGTAACCATCTCAGGACTTCCATTGCTTCTAAAAACATTTCATAGTCTAGGGTTCTTGGAGATTTGTCTACATGGAGGTTAAAGTCTCCTACAATTAAAGATTGCTTGCCACTGATCAAAATAATTTGATCAGTGGCAAGCAATCTTTTTGGAGTATGCCTGAGGGACAGTAGACCAGTCCTTTTGTGGAGATTTTAGAATTACTAGCTCATATGGTGGGTGAATCTCTACCCTGTAAGGTATTAGTTTGAGATCTTTTATTTACTAATTATTAATAATCCTCCACATTTTTGTTTGGGTCTTGGAAAGTGAAATATATCATAGTTAACATTCAATATTTGGTTTAATAGCACATTTTCATTCAGACAGGTTTCAGAAATGCAGCAAATCGAGGAGCTGAAGTCCTCTAGCAGATCGTTAATTAGCGTTGCATCCGTCAGGCTCAGACGACTTCACCCGACATGCCTCACCTTTCTCTCAGCTTTCTCCACCAGCTTCAAGAGTATGGCATCCGTGGCATCTCCCTGCCACGGATGCCATACTCTTGAAGCCATACTCTTGAAGAGCCACTCCGGCTTCCCGGAGTGGCTCTGGCACGGCGTTCGGCCATCTTGACCAGAGGTCTCCTAGGGTGCGCACCTGTGCGCGTCCCTACTTTTGTAGCAGTGTTGGCGTGAACCTTGGGGGCGTCCCTCTTGAGTGACGTCAATGCTTCCGCATATTTAAGGTTGCCCATTTACTGACTCTTGCCGAGTTAGCAAGGATCGGTATGCGCCGGTCTGAAGCTACTCTGCCGCTTCTATCCACTGGAAGCTATCTTCACCCTTCGGGGTTCTCTTACCTGGGAACCCGCTCCTCAGGGGCCCTCTGCTTATTTATAGGTGTCTATCCTCTTACAGGTACTCACTCCTCGAGGGCCTGTGTGTCTATCCTGGTGCCTGCTCCATTCTTCAACCTGCTGGAAATCCATCTATCAGCTACAAAGAGTGAGTACAACTTCTACCAGTCTGTCTCTCATCAGTTCCTCGCTACCTCTCTGCATCAGGCCCTACACCACCATTGTGGAACGGGTCTCCTCTACCGAGGACCATGGACTGCTAACACTTATCCTCTCTACTGCTCATTGTGATTTTCTCTACTCAGCTACGGGAGTGTGTTTAACATCTGCCAGTCTGTCTCTCCTACAGTGCCTTATTGGACGTCGGCATCGGGGTCTTACACGACCATTGTGGGACAGGTCTCACTCGCCAAGGATTACAGACTGCTACCAGCTAACATGCTCTCTCCTGCCACCTCTGGTGGTCATCCTAGCTGTGCAATAAAAGAAACTATCTCTGTGTTTGTGCTATTGATTCTAGCCTGGTGCATCATCCTCCCTACGGGGCTCCTCCCCATAGGAGATAACATCATTGTTGCCCCTGAGAATCCACCAAATACCTCGATATCATAACAGATTGCTAATTCCATGGATTCGGCTCAGCTCACCATGTTACAGGCCATTCCAGGCCTGGTTCAGTGAGTCACTGAACAACAGAGCATGCTGGAAAGCTTGACTGTGGCTTTTAATCTACTGCACTCACAGATGAATGCTTATACTATCTCAGGTAAAGAAGAAAAACCATCAGAGGTAACGGTAAAAACTGTTGTACCCCTTTCCGTGTTGTGACTGTCGCTGCCCAACGTCTTTACTCCGCCCACCTTACCTTTTTTGCGACTCTTCCCATGGTTGATGGACGTCTGGCTGCCATGGTGTCTGCCTGCTATCCTCTCCAGAGTCCCCGGTCTGGCTTGGGCGCTGCATCCCACCATGTTGTCCAGGTACCATAGGGCGCATGCGCCGAGTGGCCCTGCTTCTTATTCTCTCTTTGGCGCGAACCTCAGGGGCGTCCCCCTGTGATGCCATCATGCATCCCGGATACAAAAGCCTACACTTTTTGCTAGCTAATTGAGTTAGCAAGAATCGGGATCTCCTTATGGATGGGATTCACTCTCCGTACCTAGCTACTCTGCTTCTCCAACTTTTGGATTTTATCCTAACGGGGTACCCACTCCTCGGGGGCTTCTCTCATTTCTTTCAGGTCGCTATCAGGAACCGGTACTCGCTCCTCAAGGGCCCATGTTCCCTGACTCGCTGTCCGAACTTATCGCCTCTGCTTGGAAGAAACCGCTGCCTACATCATTAGTGAGTTACCAACTTTATTTCCTTAGAGCTATTCCCTGGAACCAGGTACTCGCTCCTCGAGGGCCTGCCTCTATTCCAGCTTCTGTGTCACCTTTCAGGAGAAACCGCTGTGTGAGTAACTTTACCAATGAGGCTCTATACCAGAACTCTGTGTATGCTCCACTGTACTCACTATCTCAGTTTTTTCCACTACAGCACAGCCATAGAGGGAATAGCTGTTTCAGTATCCTGTGGAACCCAAGCCCAGCCGGGCTTCATCTCTACTCATTACTGCCACCTCTGGTGGCTTCTCAACTCTGTCTAATAAAGATATAACTCTGTGTTGTGTGTCCCAAAGCTGAGCCTGACCTGTGGCCCCTCACAGGACTTCCCCCCTTGGGCATGGTCAGCTGCCACAGTGTCCAAGGGTCCACCCAAAACCTTACAAACAATAACAGATTGCTAACTCCATGGATCCGGCACAGCTCAATGCCCTGCAGGCCATTCTGGGCCTGGCCCTGTGCATTTCTGAACAGCAAGATGCATTGGAGAAACTCACTTCAGCGTACCATCAGCTGCATGCACAGAAGACTCAAGGCGCTACTTCCAGTAATGAAGGTCAGTTACCTGAAGTAACTTTAAGGACTACTGTACTGCTGGCTGCTCCATTTTGTTTCTCGGGAGAGATTCAGAGAACCAGGGGATTTCTAAACCAGTGCTGCATGCATTTTGCATTACAGCCTTCTCACTTCCCCACAGCTTTTGCCAAGACTACTTACATTCTATCTTATCTTGATGGAAGGACCTTGTCTTGGGCCTCTATACTGTGGGAACATAAGGATCCTATTTTGCAGGATATTGACGGATTTTTGGATTTATTTAAATCCAATTTTGGCTATCCTGCCTGAGTGACCATTGCCGGTTCTGCTCTGATGGACCTGAAGCAAGGCAACCGATCACTGGCTGATTTTGCGATAGAGTTCAAGACTCTTGCTACAGAACTCTGCTGGGACCCCAAATGCCTGAAAACTCTCCTCTTCAGAGGCCTGGATACTCGCTTGAAAGACAAGCTGGCTGCTCGTGAAACACCTGACTCGCTGGATGAACTAGTGGCTTTGACTACTAGAATCGACCGCCGGCTTCGTGATAAGGTGAAAAAACTCTGGCCTAATAGAGGACCAGGTCAGAAGGAGGCTAGTGCTAAACCTGCACCTCGGATGGTTCCAGTAATTCCTGTTGCCAGTGGAGATGAACCGATGCAATTTGATCACAGTCATTTGACTTCTAAAGAGAGAAGACTTCGGAAGAGGCATGGTCTATGTATGTATTGTGCACAGGCTGGTCACGATGTCCCAAAATGCCCAATTCGTCCAGGAAACGGACGGGCCTAAGTCCTGCAGGAGGATTGTTCTTAGGCCTTACTATGCCCTCTCCTCTGCTCTCTCTCCCAGTCTCCTTGATCTGCGGAACATCTGAGTTTCAAACTCTTGCCCTGGTGGATTCAGGAACCCTAATTTTTTTGTTATTTCAATATGGTTTTATCTCTTATACTGAGATGATTTTACTTTAAATTATATGGCTCTCACTTACATATATATAGACCACTCTAAAAGAGTACTCAAATATGTTTCAAAAATATTTAATAGGTGTATAGTGATGCTTCATAAAACTACAAGAACACCCCACGTTTGTGCCTTGCTTAATTTTTTGTTTAATCATGAGCACCACCGTCCACCCTGTAGTCCTTTAATCAATTGTTCAAAAACATATTTTTATTATATATTTTTTTAGATTTTTTTGAAATTTTTTTAGAGATCATTTCAGTATAAGAGAAAAAACCATATTGAAATAACAAAAAAATTAGGGCTTGTGTGTGGGTTTTTGGACACGTTTAACATTGGATTTACCCCCACATTTGTGGATAAGTAATTTTTGACTGGTGGATTCAGGGGCAGGAGGCAACTTTATTCTTCAACACCTAGTGGAACATTTGAGGATTCCCCTCGTCACTTTGAAGGTTCCACTACTTCTATCTTCCATCCATGGGGAGCCCTTATCCGGTGACGTGACTTGCCAAACCGAACCGGTAACTCTTCGCACCGGAGCTCTCCATACAGAGTCAATTCCCTTCTTTGTGTAAGAGAAGGCCATGCACCCTATCATCCTGGGGTTAACTTGGTTGCAGTTGCACCAACCCCAATTCGAATGGGCTTCCTTGGAACTCTCCTGCTGGGGCCCAGGTTGTCATGGAAAGTGCCTTAAGGAGATTGTTCCTGTCATCTGCATGCCTACAACTCCAGCGATGCCGGGACTGCTGCCTCAATACGCATCTTTTAGTGATGTGTTTTCCAAAGAAGCTGCTGACATTCTTCCTCCGCATAGGTCCTATGACTGTGCCATAAGACTGAAACCCAATACTGAACCTCCTAAAGGAAGTGTCTATCCACTCTCAGTGATTGAGAACAAGGCTATGTCTGAATACATCGAGGAGAATTTACAGAAGGGATTTATTAGACCATTGAAGTCTCCAGCCGGCACAGGCTTCTTCTTTGTGGGGAAGAAGGACGGTACCTTACATCCTTGTATCGACTACCGAGGTCTGAACGAGATCACGATTAAAGACCGCTACCCCTTGCCTTTAATCTCGGAGCTGTTTGACCGGCTTCAGGGGGCCAAAATATTCTCAAAACGTGACCTGAAGGGGGCCTACAACTTAGTTCGCATTTGCAGTGGCGACGAATGGGAAACAGCCTTCAACACTCGAGATGGCCATTTTGACGCACCCGCTGTATTTCAGAACATGATGAATGATATCTTGTGGGACCTGTTGTACAAGAGTGTCGTGGTATACCTGGATGATATCCTGCTATTTTCTCAGGATTTGCCCACTCATCTAGAGGATGTCAATCAAGTACTTCGCCGACTCCGTGAACACCGGCTCTATGCCAAACTATCCAAGTGTGAATTTCATAAAGACTCTGTGCCTTTTCTTGGCTATATCATGTCTAAAGATGGCTTCCAGATGGACCCTCAAAAACTAGAGAGTATTAAAAATTGGTCCCAACCTACCAGCCTGAAGGCCCTGAGATGATTTTTGGGGTTTACCAACTATTATAGAAGTTTTATAAAGAACTACTCTTCTTTAACAGTGCACTTGACCACAATGACCCGCAAGGGTACCAACACTTCAAAATGGTCTGCGGAGGCCATTTCCGCTTTTGAGAAATTAAAGACTGCCTTTTCCACAGAACCATGCTTACATCATCCTGACCCCAACAAGCCATTCATCGTAGAAGTTGATGCTTCGGATGTCGGTGTGGGGGCTGTATTGAGCCAAACTGGAGACTCCAAATCCTTATGTCCCTGCTTTTTCTTCTCACGATGTTTCTCCCCGGCAGAGAAGAACTATGGGATCGGAGATAAAGAGCTCTTGGCTATTAAGCTAGCATTCAAGGAATGGCGGCCCTGGCTTGAAGGTGCTCAACATCAAATAACCGTATTCATGGACCATAAAATCTAGAGTATCTCCGCCATGTGCAACGTCTTAACCACAGACAAGCTAGATGGTCCTTATTCTTCAATCGCTTTGACTTTATGCTTAAATAACACCCCGGAGACAGAAATACCAGAGCCGATGCTTTGACCCGAAGAAAGTCATCTAGGTGACTACATATTCTGTGCCCACTGGTAAAACCATCGTGCCTAAACACCTCAGGAAGAAAGTGCTCTTTTGGGCACACGATTCCAAGCTGGTTGGCCATCCTGGTCAACGCCATACCCTGCTTAAGATCCAGAAGTTCTATTGGTGGCCTACTATCAGAAAAGATACACTATCCTACGTGGCATCTTGTACCAACTGTGCCAAACACAAACCCGCTTCTGGCCAACCGTGGGGATTGCTGCAACCACTGCCAGTTTCAGAACAGCCCTGGTCACACATCACTACTGACTTTGTAGTTGATTTACCCCTTTCTGGAGGAATGAATACCATCTGGGTAACAGTCGATAGCTTCAGCAAGATGGCCCATTTCGTGGTGCTGCTCGGCTTACATTCAGCCTTGGAGCTTGCAAAGCTCTTCATATCGCACATTTTTCACCTTCGCGGTCTACCAAGACACATAGTCTCAGACCGAGGATCCCAATTCACGGCAAGATTCTGGAGGGCCTTGTGCAAGCTATTTGACATCTCTCTAGACTACACTTCAGCCTATCATCCGCAATCAAATGGCCAAACAGAATGGATGAATAGAACCTTAAAACAGTTCATTCGAGCCTACGTGAGTTGCCATCAGAATAACTGGGCTGAACTGTTACCTTGGGCTGAATTCGCCATCAATTCTCATCCAGCAACATCAACTGGATCAACACCTTTTGAAGTGGTATATGGACGTTCACCAACACCGCTACTTCCACCGAAGCTCTCAGTGACGTCTCCAGCAGCTCAATCTACTGCTGATGAAATCCATAATCTGTGGACTCAGATGAAAGACATGCTAATTAAAGTGAGTGACCATACTAAGAAGTTTTTGACACTCACCATTCTCAAGCGCCTGTCTTCAAACCTGATGACAAAGTCTGGTTATCCACCAAACATCTCAGACTGAAGTTACCCTCCACTCGATTTGCTCCTCGCTTCGTTGGACCATTTCCAATCCTCCGATGTCTTGGCAACATCACTTACAGTCTGAAGCTACCACCTGGACTAAACATCCACAACGCTTTTCACATTTCACTCTTGAAACCTCTCATACTCAGTGAATTCTCTTCCAAAACTCAGGAACCAGCTGCCATCAATGCAGAAGATGACCTAGAATATAAGGTCAAAGCTATTCTTGATGTCTGAAGACAAGGCAAAACTTTTGAATACCTTCTTTCTTGGGAAGGTTTCAGCCCCGAAGAAAACTCTTGGGAGTCTCAGGCTAACATCCTTGATAAAGAGATGCTCCATCAATTTCATTTCGCGCATTCTTTGAAGACATAACCTGGTACCCGCAGAGGAGACTGCCCATTGAAGGGGGGTACTGTTACGACTGTCGCTGTCCAATGTCTCCACTCCACCCACCTTACCTTTTTTGCGACTCCTCCCGCGGTTGATGGACACCTGGCTGCCGCGGCGTCTGCCTGCCATCCTCTCCGGTGTCCCCGGTCCGGCTTGGGCGCTGCATCCCGCCATGCTGTCCAGGTACCATAGGGTGCGCACGCCGCGTGGCCCTGCTTCTTATTCTCTCTTTGGTGTAAACCTCAGGGGCATCCCTCTGTGATGATGTCACACATCCCGGATACAAAAGCCTACACTTTTTGCTAGCTAATCGAGTTAGCAAGGATCGGGATCTCCTTACAGATGGGATTTGCTCTCCATACCTAGCTACTGTGCCTCTCCAACTTTTGGACTTTATCCTAATGGGGTACCCACTCCTCAGGGGCCTCTCTCATTTCTTTCAGGTCGTTATCAGGAACCGGTACTCGCTCCTCAAGGGCCCATGTTCCCTGACTCGCTGCCTGAATTTATCGTTTCTGTTTGGAAGAAACCACTGCCTACATCATCAGTGAGTTACCAACTTTATTTCCTCAGAGCTGTTCCCTGGAACCAGGTACTCGCTCCTCGAGGGCCTGCCTGTATTCCAGCTTCTGTGTCACCTTTCGGGAGAAACCGCTGTGTGAGTAACTTTACCAACGAGGCTCTATACCAGAACTCTGTGTATGCGCCACTGTACTCACTATCTCAGTTTTCTCCACTACAGCACAGCCATAGAGGGAATAGCTGTTCCAGTGTCCTGGGGAACCCAAGCCCAGCCGGGCTTCATCTCTACTCACTACTGCCACCTCTGGTGGCTTCTCAACTCTGTCTAATAAAAGATATAACTCTGTGTTGTGTGTCCCAAAGCTGAGCCTGACCTGTGGCCCCTCACGGGACGTCCCCCCATTGGCGTGGTCAGCTGCCACAGTGTCCAAGGGTCCACCCAAAACCTTACAAACAATAACATTCCGCTCCTAATTGCTTCTCTGGAGAGGCCTGGAGATGCAGGGGATTTCTCAATCAATGCTGTATGCTTTTTGTACTCCAGCCTAAAAAGTTTCCCACAACTTACGCCAAGACGACATACATTCTGTCTTTTCTGGATGGAAGAGCACTGACTTGGGCTTCTCCGCTGTGGGAGCATGATGACCCTATTTTGAAGGACCTTACTGGATTTTTGGAACTGTTCAAATCCGTATTCGACGATCCTGCAAGGTACAGGATCTGCATTGGTCCATTTACAGCAAGGTAATAAGCCTTTGCCTGACTTCGCCATTGAGCTTAGGACATTGACTTTAGAGTTGAACTGGGACTCGAGATGCCTGAAAACCCTTTTCTTTGAAGGCCTGAACTCCCAATTGAAAGATGAGTTGGCGGCTTGAGAAATGCCTGAGACCTTAGAGGTCCTGATGAAGTTAACCGCAAGAATTGATCAGCGATTTCGGGACAAGGTTCAAGAGGTTAAAGGTTCCAAGAGGCCTAGCCAGGGAGAGATCCGAGTCAAGACTCTACCTAAGCCTATTCCATCTAAAGTGGTGTCGGGTGAAGAGGAACCTATGCAACTAGGTCATAGTCACCTGACTTCAAAGGAGAGAAGAATGCAGAGAAGATTTGGCCTCTGCATGTATTGTGGCCAAGCGGGCCATGCAGTACCACATACCCTATCTGTCCGGGAAACGGACAGACCTAAGTCCTGTGGGAGGACTCTTCTTAGGTCTAACTGCTCCTTCTCCTCCACTCTCTCTACCAGTCTCCTTGATTAACAGACCACTTGAATTTCAGACTCTTGCCCTAGTGGGCTCCGGGGCAGGAGGGAATTTTATCCTGAGACATCTAGTGGAACACCCCTTCGTATTCCCACTATAACTATGAAGCCACCACTTCTGTTATCCTCTATTCATGGGGAGCCCTTACTGGGTGAAGTAACTCTACAAATGAAACTGGTCAGTTTAAGGACTGGAGCTCTTCAAACGGAATCCATTTCCTTCTTCATGCTTGAGAAAGCTATGCATCCCTTAGTCCTCAGGTTACCATGGCTGCAAGAGCACATGCCTCAATTCAACTGGGCTACACTGGAGCTTTCACGCTGGGGTCCAGATTGCCATGGCAAGTGTTTGAAGGAAGTCTCACCACTTCCCTGTATGCCTACAATTCTGTTGATGCCCAGGTTACCACCGCAATACATGTCGTTTCAAGATGTGTTTTCTAAGGAAGCTCCTGACATACTTCCTTCACATCGATCTTATGACTGTATGACTAACTTGAAACAGAATACTGAACCACCTAAGGGAAGAGTATACCCCCTCTCAGTGGTGGAAAATAAAGTGATGTCAGAATACATCCAAGAGAATCTACAAAAAGGTTTCATAAGGCCATCCAAGTCCCTGCGGGAGCAGGATTTTTCTTTGTGGGGAAGAAGGATGGAACCCTACATCCATGCATTGATTACTGTGGTCTAAATGAGATCACGGTGAAAGACTGCTATCCTTTACTACTCATATCCAAGCTGTTTGACCGCTTACAAGGGGGCTAAGATTTCTCCAAGCTGGATCTTAAAGGAGCGTATAACCTTGTCCATTCCAGTGGAAACACTGAGAGGATAGGATCACCTTGCTGGTGGTTGAAAGGAATCAGTAAGTTTTTGCTTGGGACATTGACTTTTTTAAAAGTATTGGGGCAAAGTTAACTATTTGGGAATATTATTTTGTGTGTTTGTGACTTTAATAGTCAGAAAGGCAGTGAATAAACAAGTTAGACTGTTTTGCATTTTTAAATAGTCAGTCAATAAGGTAGCAGTAGGTAGGCAGTGAATAAACAAGTTAGACTGTTTGTATTTTTAGTCAGTCAATAAGGTAGCAGTAGGTAGTGTGTTTATTTTTAAAAGTCTGCAGAACTGAGTGTTCTCCAGACTTTTAAAGAGCTGAGTGTTTGTATTTAATTCTAACTGAGTGCATTGTATTGAAAAAAAAAACCCCACAAAAAAGTAGCCAGAAGCTAGAAATAAGCTAGGAGCAGTATATACCAAATAAAAAAGTTGAATAGTTCAGCTCAGTTACTCACCTTGGAAAGGTGTTGAGGTAGTGTGATTGGGTTTGAATAGGGACCAACATTTGTTAATCAAGGGAGCAGTGAGTCACTCAGGCTGACTAACTAAGTGTGAAGATTGTGTGTTTGTGAATAGGTACTATTCTTTGTTAATCAGCACAGCAGTGAGTCACTCAGGAAATCTAACTGAAAGGTCACTCAGGAAATCTAACTGAAAGGTCACACAGGAAATGTAACTGAAGAGTCACTCAGGAAATCTAACTGAAGTGTACATCTCCTAAGGGATTGTTTTGCACTAATTTACCTTAGAAGCACATTATAAATTAGAAGGAATGAGCTCAGTAACCCACATTCCAGTGGAAACACTGAGAGGAGAGGATCACCTTGCTGGTGGCTGAAAGGAATCAGTAAGTTTTTGCTTGGGACATTGACTTTTTAAAAAGTATTGGGGCAAAGTTAACTATTTGGGAATATTATTTTGTGTGTTTGTGCCTTTAATAGTCAGAAAGGCAGTGAATAAACAAGTTAGACTGTTTTGCATTTTTAAATAGTCAGTCAATAAGGTAGCAGTAGGTAGGCAGTGAATAAACAAGTTAGACTGTTTGTATTTTTAGTCAGTCAATAAGGTAGCAGTAGGTAGTGTGTTTATTTTTAAAAGTCTGCAGAACTGAGTGTTCTCCAGACTTTTAAAGAGCTGAGTGTTTGTATTTAATTCTAACTGAGTGCATTGTATTGAAAAAAAAAAAAAAAAAACCCCACAAAAAAGTAGCCAGAAGCTAGAAATAAGCTAGGAGCAGTATATACCAAAGTAAAAAAGTTGAATAGTTCAGCTCAGTTACTCACCTTGGAAAGGTGTTGAGGTAGTGTGATTGGGTTTGAATAGGGACCAACATTTGTTAATCAAGGGAGCAGTGAGTCACTCAGGCTGACTAACTGAAGTTAAACTGTTTGTATTTCCCAACCCTCCCACCCCTTGCCCACCCACCCCTAGCTCATCCCTTAATTTATAGGCAGGTGCCACTTTCACAAAAAAAAAAAAAAAAAAAAACATCAACAAAAACTTTATTGAGAATTTGATCAGACCCTGGTAGGCCACAACCAGACACATAGTGGATTCACTAATACATTTAAAGGAAGTTAGACACATTCCTACTCCCATAGCAACCTAAAACTTAACTAGGAACTGATCAAAATTGAGATGAAGGCAGCTGTCCAGCAGCAAGAGGGGGGCTTCCCAGTCTTTTGCATCGAGTGTCACATGTATGATTTTTTACCCACCGGTGAGAAGTTGTACATGTGCATGCGATGCAAAGAGCTCCTGGCTCTCAGAGAACGAGTCCGATCTCTGGAGGCTAGAGTGGCAGACCTGGAGAAGCTGAGGCAGACAGAGAGGTATATAGATGAGACCTTCAGGGACATAGTAGTCAAGTCCCAACTTCAGACTGGCAGCCCTGGTGCTGCCTTGGAGGAAGAAGGTCTCATAATGGGAGAGCACCAACCAGGTGTAGCAGGAAAGGATCCTGTAGCAAAGACCTGCTCTCTAGGTGATGCATTGTCCTTTCGCACTGAGGATATCTCCCCAAGGCCTACTGCCCTGGAGGGAAGGGTTAGGTCGGCCGTCATAGTTGGTGATTCGATTATTAGGAATATAGATAGCTGGGTGGCTGGTGGGCATGGGGATCACCTGGTAACATGCCTACCTGGTGCGAAGGTGGCGGACCTCACGTGTCACCTAGATAGGATTTTAGACATTGCTGGGGAGGAGCCGGCTGTTGTGGTACACGTGGGCACCAACGACATAGGAAAATGTGGGAAGGAGGTTCTGGAAGCCAAATTTAGGCTCTTAGGTAGAAAGATTAAATCCAGAACCTCCAGGGTAGCATTCTCTGAAATGCTCTCTGTTCCACGCGCAGGTCACCAGAGGCAGGCAGAGCTCCGGAGTCTCAATGCGTGGATGAGACGATGGTGCAAGGAAGAGGGATTCAGTTTTGTTAGGAACTGGGGAACCTTTTGGGGAAGGGGGAGTCTCTTCCGAAGGGATGGGCTCCACCTTAACCAGGGTGGAACCAGACTGCTGGCGCTAACCTTTAAAAAGGAGATAGAGCAGATTTTAAACTAGAACAAAGGGGAAAGCCGACAGTCGCTCAGCAGCGCATGGTTCGGAGAGAGGTATCTTTAAAGGATACTAATGATGCATTAGAATTAGGGCATCCCGACAGTGAGGTTCCAATAATTAGAAAAGTAGTCCAAGTGCCTGTAACTAAAAACTCACCTGAGCTAAAAAATTCTAACTTATCCCTATCAATTAACAAACAGAATAAAAATACAAACAAAAAACAAACTTTGAAATGTTTGTATGCTAATGCCAGAAGTCTAAGAAGTAAGATGGGAGAATTAGAATGTATAGCAGTAAATGATGACATAGACTTAATAGGCATCTCAGAGACATGGTGGAAAGAGGATAACCAATGGGACAGTGCTATACCGGGGTACAAATTATATCGCAATGACAGAGAGGAGCACTCAGGAGGAGGTGTGGCGCTTTATGTCCGGGATGGCATAGAGTCCAACAGGATAAACATCCTGCATGAGACTAAATACAAAATTGAATCTTTATGGGTAGAAATCCCTTGTGTGTAGGGAAGACTACAGTGATAGGGGTATACTACCGTCCACCTGGTCAAGATGGTGAGATGGACAGTGAAATGCTAAGAGAAATTAGGGAAGCTAACCAAATTGGTAGTGCAGTAATAATGGGAGACTTCAATTACCCCAATATAGACTGGGTAAATGTATCATCGGGTCACTCTAGAGAGATAACGTTCCTGGATGGAATAAATGATAGCTTTATGGAGCAATTGGTTCAGGAACCGATGAGAGATGGAGCAATTTTAGATCTAATTCTCAGTGGAGCACAGGACTTGGTGAGAGAGGTAACGGTGGTGGGGCCACTTGGCAATAGTGATCATAATATGATCAAATTTGATTTAATGACTGGAAAAGGAACAGTGTGCAAATCCAAGGCTCTCGTGCTAAACTTTCAAAAGGGAAACTTTGATAAAATGAGAAAAATTGTTAGAAAAAAACTGAAAGGAGCAGCTACAAAAGTAAAAAATGTCCAAGAGGCATGGTCATTGTTAAAAAATACCATTCTAGAAGCACAGTCCAGATGTATTCCACACATTAAGAAAGGTGGAAAGAAGGCAAAACGAATACCGGCATGGTTAAAAGGGGAGGTGAAAGAAGCTATTTTAGCCAAAAGATCTTCATTCAAAAATTGGAAGAAGGATCCAACAGAAGAAAATAGGATAAAGCATAAACATTGGCAAGTTAAATGTAAGACATTGATAAGACAGGCTAAGAGAGAATTTGAAAAGAAGTTGGCTGTAGAGGCAAAAACTCACAGTAAAAACTTTTTAAAATATATCCGAAGCAGAAAGCCTGTGAGGGAGTCAGTTGGACCGTTAGATGATCGAGGGGTTAAAGGGGCACTTTGAGAAGATAAGGCCTTTGCGGAAAGATTAAATTATTTCTTTGCTTCGGTGTTTACTGAAGAGGATGTTGGGGAGGTACCCGTAATGGAGAAGGTTTTCATGGGTAATGATTCAGATGGACTGAATCAAATCACGGTGAACCTAGAAGATGTGGTAGGCCTGATTGACAAACTGAAGAGTAGTAAATCACCTGGACCGGATGGTATACACCCCAGAGTTCTGAAGGAACTAAAAAATGAAATTTCAGACCTATTAGTAAAAATTTGTAACTTATCATTAAAATCATCCATTGTACCTGAAGACTGGAGGATAGCAAATGTAACCCCAATATTTAAAAAGGGCTCCAGGGGCGATCCGGGAAACTATAGACCGGTTAGCCTGACTTCAGTGCCAGGAAAAATAGTGGAAAGAGTTCTAAACATCAAAATCACAGAACATATAGAAAGACATGGTTTAATGGAACAAAGTCAGCATGGCTTTACCCAGGGCAAGTCTTGCCTCACAAATCTGCTTCACTTTTTTGAAGGAGTTAATAAACATGTAGATAAAGGTGAACCGGTAGATATAGTATACTTGGATTTTCAGAAGGCGTTTGACAAAGTTCCTCATGAGAGGCTTCTAGGAAAAGTAAAAAGTTATGGGATAGGTGGCGATGTCCTTTCGTGGATTGCAAACTGGCTAAAAGACAGGAAACAGAGAGTAGGATTAAACGGGCAATTTTCTCAGTGGAAGGGAGTTGACAGTGGAGTGCCTCAGGGATCTGTATTGGGACCCTTACTTTTCAATTTATTTATAAATGATCTGGAAAGAAATACGACAAGAGAG
The DNA here is from genome assembly GCF_901001135.1 of Rhinatrema bivittatum. NCBI lineage: Eukaryota > Metazoa > Chordata > Amphibia > Gymnophiona > Rhinatrematidae > Rhinatrema > Rhinatrema bivittatum. Next base: position 246,355,587 of record NC_042621.1, on the reverse strand, counting down.
ATAATCAAATTTGCAGATGACACATAATTGTTCAGAGTAGTTAAATCACAAGCAGATTGTGATAAATTGCAGGAAGACCTTGTGAGACTGGAAAATTAAGCATCCAAATGGCAGATGAAATTTAATGTGGATAAGTGCAAGGTGATGCATATAGGGAAAAATAACCCAAGCTATAATTACACAATGTTGGGTTCCATATTAGGTGCTACAACCCAAGAAAGAGATGTAGGTGTCATAGTGGATAACACATTGAAATCGTCGGTACAGTGTGCTGCGGCAGTAAAAAAGCAAACAGAATGTTGGGAATTATTAGAAAGGGAATGGTGAATAAAACGGAAAATGTCATAATGCCTCTGTATCGCTCCATGGTGAGACCGCACCTTGAATACTGTGTACAATTCTGGTCGCCGCATCTCAAAAAAGATATAATTGCGATGGAGAAGGTACAGAGAAGGGCTACCAAAATGATAAGGGGAATGGAACAGCTCCCCTATGAGGAAAGACTAAAGAGGTTAGGACTTTTCAGCTTGGAGAAGAGACGGCTGAGGGGGGATATGATAGAGATGTTTAAAAAATCTTGAGAGGTCTAGAACGGGTAGATGTGAATCGGTTATTTACTCTTTCGGATAGTAGAAAGACTAGGGGGCACTCCATGAAGTTAGCATGGGGCACATTTAAAACTAATCGGAGAAAGTTATTTTTTACTCAACGCACAATTAAACTCTGGAATTTGTTGCCAGAGGATGTGGTTAGTGCAGTTAGTATAGCTGTGTTTGAAAAAGGATTGGATAGGTTCTTGGAGGAGAAGTCCATTACCTGCTATTAAGTTCACTTAGGGGTAGATTTTCAGACGAGCGCGAATAGCCTACTTTTGTTTGCGCTCCAGGCGCAAACAAAAGTACGCTGGATTTTAGTAGATACGCGCGTAGTCGCACGTATCGGCTAAAATCCTGGATCGGCGCGCGCAAGGCTATCGATTTCGTATAGCCTGCGCGCGCCGAGCCGCGCAGCCTACCCCCGTTCCCTCCTAGGCCGCTCCGAAATCGGAGCGGCCTAGAAGGGAACTTTCCTTTGCCCTCCCCTCACCTTCCCCTCCCTTCCCCTACCTAACCCACCCGCCCGGCCCTGTCTAAACCCCCATCCTACCTTTGTCAGGGGATTTACGCCTCCCGGAGGGAGGCGTAAATCCCCACGCGCGAGCGGGACTCCTGCGCGCCGGGCCGCGACCTGGGGGCGGGTACGGAGGGCGCGGCCACGCCCCCTGACCGCCCCGGGCCGTAGCCACGCCCCCGTACCCGCCCCCAAAACGCTGTCGACACGCCCCCGCAACGCCGCGCGCTCCGGCCCCGCCCCCGACACGCCTCCCGACACGCCCACTCCGAAAACCCCGGGACTTACGCGAGTCCCGGGGTTCTGCGCGCGCCGGTGAGCCTATGTAAAATAGGCTCACCGGCGCGCAGGGCCCTGCTCGCGTAAATCCGCCCAGTTTTGGGCGGATTTACGCGAGCAGGGCTCTGAAAATCCGCCCCTTAGAGAATAGCCACTGCCATTAGCAATGGTTACATGGAATAGACTTAGGGGCGGATTTTCAGAGCCCTGCTCGCGTAAATCCGCCCAAAACCGGGCGGATTTACGCGAGCAGGGCCCTGCGCGCCGGTGAGCCTATTTTACATAGGCTCACCGGCGCACGCAGAACCCCGGGACTCGCGTAAGTCCCGGGGTTTTCGGAGTGGGCGTGTCGGGAGGCGTGTCGGGGGTGGGGCCGGAGCACGCGGCGTTGCGGGGGCGTGTCGGCAGCGTTTTGGGGGTGGGTACGGGGGCGTGGCTACGGCCCGGGGTGGTCCGGGGGCGTGGCCGCGCCCTCCGTACCCGCCCCCAGGTCGCGGCCCGGCGCGCAGGAGTCCTGCTCGCGCGCGGGGATTTACGCCTCCCTTTGGGAGGCGTAAATCCCCCGACAAAGGTAGGATGGGGGTTTAGACAGGGCCGGGCGGGTGGGTTAGGTAGGGGAAGGGAGGGGAAGGTGAGGGGAGGGCAAAGGAAAGTTCCCTTCTAGGAGGGAACGGGGGTAGGCTGCGCGGCTCGGCGCGCGCAGGCTATACGAAATCGATAGCCTTGCGCGCGCCGATCCAGGATTTTAGCCGATACGCGCGACTACGCGCGTATCTACTAAAATCCAGCGTACTTTTGTTTGCGCCTGGAGCGCAAACAAAAGTAGGCTATTCGCGCTCGTCTGAAAATCTACCCCTTAGTTTTTGGGTACTTGCCAGGTTCTTATGGCCTGGATTGGCCACTGTTGGAAACAGGGTGCTGGGCTTGATGGACCCTTGGTCTGACCCAGTATGGCATTTTCTTATGTTCTTATGTTCTTACCTGAACTTAAGGAGAGCTGCATTTTTGTTTTGATTTGCTTTGCCCTGTAAATAAATTGCACATAAAGAAAACAACCAGAGTCTGTCTCCTTATTCCTTCTGGCTGTTTCCCAAGCCACTATTGCCCACATTACCACAAATGCCTTGTGTAAAGAAATGTCAATGATGTCTGTGTTGCAAGCAGAAAAGAAAACAGTTAACAAGGAAGTTTGAAGCATGTAGCATGGAAAGTCTTTTATTGTAGTTTGTTTTATTTAACTAGATGGAAAGCAACTGAGCCTTAGAGCAAGGCAAGCAACTTTTTAAGATGCTAATACATATCTTGTTTATTATTTTCAGATTCTTGCTGGAGAGTTGTAAGAAAAGACAAGAAAAACAAACTGTAAACAAACATGTCTCAGTGTTATCCACGGTACTTCAGAAGCACAGTTTGAAGCCATTAATGAATGAGAAAAATGTCCCAGATTTTAAATGCATGCCATTCTGCAGTCTGTTAGCTATTTTTGTTACCAGTTTCAAATATTATTCAGAGAAACTGCTGTGAAAATGATTTTTTTAAAATATTTCCTAATTCAACCAAAAGTAGATATTTTGTGCAAATGCAAGTTTATTAATTTAGATTATTTATGACCCACACTTACTCCCACGGGTAGATTTTAAAAAATTGCTCGATCGCGTACTTTTGTTTGCGCACCAGGCGCAAACAAAAGTACGCTGGATTTTATAAGATACGTGCGTAGCCGCGAGTATCTTATAAAATCCGGGGTAGGCGCGCACAAGGGGGTGCACATTTGTGTAATCTGTGCGCGCCGAGCCCAGCGCACGCTGCCTGTTCCCTCCGAGGCCGCTGTGATTTCGGAGCGGCCTCGGAAGGAACTTTCCTTCGCCCTCCCCCCACCTTCCCCTCCCTTCCCCTACCTAACCCACCCCCCCGGCCTAATCTAACCCCCCCCGTACCTTTATCGCACGATTTACGCCTGTGAAAAGCAGACGTAAATCTGCGCGCGTCGGCCGGCTGCCCTGTCCGTGTTCCGGTCCCGGGGGCTGGTCCGGAAGCCGCGGCCATGCCCCCGGAACGCCCGCGGGCCGAAACCACGCCCGCGTTGCCACCCCCAAAATGCCACGTCACGCCCCCGAAATGCCGTGCCGTTCGGCCACGCCCCCTCGACACGCCCCCTCCCGCCCCTTTTAAAAAACCACGGGACTTACGCACGTCCCGGGGCTCTGCGCGCGCCGGCGGCCTATGCAAAATAGGCGCGCCGGTGTGCGAGGGCCCTGCTCACGTAAATCCGGGCGGATTTACCCGAGCAGGGCATTTAAAATCTGCCCCCCAATGCTCAAAGTGGTATACATTTATACATTTATAAAAACCTCAACAGAAAACAAACAGAAAACAACACAAACAGAGAATATACAACCATAGTTAAAACCTAAGCTCAAAAAGCACATATGCTGCTTCTACATTTACTCCAGCTGAATTGCTTTAGTCATCCCAACTGCTTGTGAGAATAATATCTCAACATCCAGCTCTTTACTCCAGCAGTTACAAAGTGAGTTCAAATGGCCAGATTGAAGACGTTTTGCACAGCTTATGCCATTGCAAAACAGAATTAGTCTTAACAGCTAATTCCAGAACCTCTTGTGTAAATAAAAACGTTCCATTGCAAAGTCCTGTACAGACCACATCAGAGACGTCACACAATGCTGGGTTTGAAGGAAAGCAAAGAAATGTGCATTCAACACTTGGGGGCGGATTTTAAGAGCCCTGCTCGCGTAAATCCGCCCGGATTTACGCGAGCAGGGCCTTGCGCGCCTGTGCGCCTATTTTACATAGGCCTGCCGGCGCGCACAGAGCCCCGGGACTCGCGTAAGTCCCGGGGTTTTTCGAGGGGGGCGTGTTGGGGGCATGTCGGGGGCGGGGCCGATCGGTGCTGCGTTTTCGGGGCGGGACGCGGCATTTCGGGGGCGGGCCCGGGGGCGTGGTTTCGGGCCGGGGCGGTCCGGGGGCATGGCCGCGCCCTCCGGAACCGCCCCAGGGTCGCGTCTAGGCGTGCTAGCGGCCCGCTGACGCGCGGGGATTTACTTCTCCCTCTGGGAGGTGTAAATCCCCCGACAAAGGTGGGGGGGGGGTTTAGACAGGGCCGGGAGGGTGGGTTATGTAGAGGAAGGGAGGGGAAGGGGAGGGAACGGAGGTAGGCTGCGGGGCTCGGCGCGCGCCGGCTACACGAAATCGGTAGCCTTGCGCGCGCCGATCCAGGATTTTAGCAGATATGCGCGGCTACGCGCGTATCTTCTAAAATCCAGCGTACTTTTGTTTGCGCCTGATGCGCCTACAAAAGTACGCGAGGGCACCCTTTTTTAAAATCTACCCCTTGGTGCCTCACTCTTAGAATTGCTACACCTCTTTGTCAACTAGAGAAAGAGAAGAAGCATTGGCCAAACCAATTATGTTTCAATCTAACATGCTCTGAGGCTGACAAATGAATCTCCTGCAAGAATACAATTTGCAATTTTATCTATTGAACTATAGTTAGTAGCCTCCTTCGCTTCACAGGTAAATGGATCCCATCAACATTTATTTTTATTTATTTATTTTATTTAACATTTTTATATACCGAAACTTTCGTTAATTACTTCAAGCCGATTTACATAATTCTTATAATACATAAATAAATGAAACATTCTTAAAACTATTTGGAACACTATTGACATCTATTATACGTTGCCCAAAATAAACATAATCATAAAATAAAATAACAATCAATTACAAATTACAATGGTATTCATCTCAATAAAACAATATACCTATATCATGTCTCCAACATTACCATAGACTAATTCCATGGTTACAATAAACTTACAATAAAAGAAACATATTAAAATAATCATGAAATAATCCTAACATAAAATAAGTAAGTAAGTAAAACAGGGAGGGGGATTACACTGTAAATTTAACCAGTTTGCATATAGGCCTGCTCGAATAAGCACGTCTTCAAAGCTTTTTTGAATGTGCTTACATTTGTCTCCAGTCTGATATCAAGTGGGAGAGCATTCCAATAAGCTGGTCCTGCCAAGGAAAGAGCTCTTTCTCTAACCGAAGTCAGGTGAGCTAGTTTGGGTGAGGGAATAGATAGTAAGACCTTACCTGAGGACCTAAGATTTCGTTGTGGGGTGTATATATGCAGAGATGCGTTAAGCCATTCTGAGTTATTACCATAGATCGATTTATTTATTAATGCCAAGCTTTTGTATAAAATGCGAGAATGCGCAGGTAGCTAATGAAGTTCTTTCAACAAAGGCGTAACATGGTCATATTTTCTTTTATTGGTCAAAAGCCATGCCTCAGCATTTTGCAACAACTGCAATGGTCGAATAGTTGAAGCAGGGAGTCCTAACAACAGGGCATTACAATAATCTAATTTTGTTAACAACAGAGCCTGTAGCACTGTGTGAAAGTCATTACTATGTAAATACGGTTTTAATTTTTTCAAGATTTGTAATTTATAAAAGCCTTCCTTGACAGTGGTCTTGATAAAGGCTTTCATATTTAGTTCTGATTCCAAAATACATCCAAGATCTCTAACCTCTTGCTTTATATTAAAAGTTGGGTGACAATATTAGTTATGACTTTTTCTGTCATTTTATTATTTATATAAAATATTTCTGTTTTAGAATTATTTAATGAGAACGACATATGCATAAGCAGCTGTTTTTTGGCTGAAAGATATATTTCCCAAAGCTTCAAGGTAGATTATAGAGAGTCTTTTATTGGCAGCAAAATTTGCACATCATCAGCGTACAGAAAATAAACTAAGCTTAGACCAGAAAGAAGTTTACAAAGTGGGGCCATGTAGATGTTAAAGAGCATTGGTGACAAAGAAGAGCCCTGGGGAACCCCTGTGGGTAACTTAACTGTATTTGATTCTATCAAACCCAATTTTACTTTAAAAGATCTGTTGGTAAGATATGATTTAAACCATGAAAGAGTTGAATCTGTTAACCCGATTTCCTGTAATCTGGTAAGCAAAGATTCATGATTAATGGTGTCAAAGGCCGCCAATATATCCAACATAATTAATATGTATGAATTACTTTGGTCCAATCCTCTTAAGATGGTATCCGAAAGTGATAACAATAAAGTTTTCGTGTTATGAAATTTTCAAAAACCCAGTTGTGATGGATAAAGGAACTGATTATAATCCAAATATTTTGTCAATTGATGGTTAACTACTTTTTCAAAAAGTTTAGCAAGGAATGGGAGTGTGGAAATAGGGTGATAATTTGACAATTTATCAGGATCTAATTGTGCTTTTTTTTTTTTTTAAATGGGCTTAACCACTGAACATTTTAAGGAGTCGGAAAAAATTCCTTCTTCCAAAAAGATATTGACAATATCAGCCAGAGATCGTGTGACGATATCCGGCTCATATTGGAGCAATTTTATTGGGATAGCATCATGTGCATGACTGGCAGGGTTTATCTTTTTTAAAATGCTAAGAATTTCAATTGAAGATACTGTCTCAAATGATGACCATGAGGCTGAAGGGTTAAATGGTAATGAAATCTCTTGCTTTGGTTGCGTATCAAGACTGATTAGGAGTACTTCTATCTTCTCACTGAAGAAGGTAGCAAACTCATTGGGGTTAATTTCCAACTGTGCTGAAGATAGAGTACTATTTTTAGTATTGGTAAGATCTGAAACATATGCAAATAGGATATTGGGCTTAAACTGAAATTTATGAATCTTCTCTACATAGTAGTCTCTTTTAGCAGAGTTAATTGAAGTATGATATTTGTGAAGAAGTGATCTGTAGTGGGCAAGGGACACTGAATTGGGATGTTTGCGCCAAGTTCTTTCAAGGCGATGTAGTTGTTGCTTTAAGGCTTTAAGCTGTATAGAAAACCAAGATGCTTTATGTTTCATATTAGGGGATATCCATTTCTTGATGGTGGGACATAATGAATTTGCTAATTCTTGTGTAAACTTCTCCCATGAGATTACTGCTCGAGATGTGTTCGTAAGATCTAAATTAGAAAGAACTGCCAGTAGACTGGCAGTAAGATCATCCATCTGACATGGTTTTTTAAACTCAATTTCAATTTTTCTAAGTAGAATAGGGTTGGCTATAGGTATTTTCAATGCGAGCAGCGATGTTACCAGATAATGGTCTGACCATGGGACTGGTACACTGCTAGGCGGATTTTTAGCTTCGAATGCTTCATTAATAAACAGCAGGTCAAGCATATGGCCTGCCTTGTGTGTAGGAACATTAACAATTTGGGTAAGGCTTAAGGCCTCCAAGGTAGTGATAAAAGTCTCGCAACAAGCAGATAATGGAAGCACATCCACATGCAGATTAAAGTCCCCAAAGATTACCAACGGGATATTGGGATTAATGATATCGGCAAACAATTCAACCAAAGGTGAACAGTTGTGCTCCAATAAACCTGGAGGGGTATAAACTAATCCAACCTGTAAGGAATTCGATTTAAAAAATGGTACTTCGTAGCGGGCAATAATATCAACCTTTTGTTGTATTAATTGAAATTTTTTCTTGCAATCAACATAATACCTCCTCCTTTTTTGTCTAGCCTAGGCACCAAAATGACATCATACATATCTTGAGGGAACTGATTAACTAGTACAATATCAGTTGATTTTAACCAAGTCTCTGTGATACCACATACATCCGGTTCAACATCCTTAAGATGATCGAGAACAACAGGAATTTTCTTTGCAAGTTATTGGACATTAAATAATGATAAGGACAGAACAGTTAGTCATAAGATTGGCCTGAGAGAGTATAGGAACTGGCACAAGACATCGTTCTTTATACGAAATCTTTTTAGCCTTTCTTACCGCAATATTCCTATGAGAAGTAATCCTAGTATGGATTGACTGACCTTCCATGATAGCCGTCATGAATGTGCAGTAATTAAAATCTAATTTAGAGATAAAATTAGATCACCATTCTATCTGAGGCACTCGGTGGAGGCACAAAGGGGGAACACTAAGGGGAGATCCCCTTATGTGTGCCCCTTCGGTATGCACCGCCGGTGTGTGGCGCCGATCTTCTCAGCGTCTTATGTAAGGGCCCCGTGCTTAAGAATGATGTCACCCGGGGGGGAGGCAGCTCACGGGGGGAGGGATCAGGTCTCTGGTAGGCGTCAGCAAGCAGGCAGATGAGCATCAGATGAAACAGGTAATTTTGCGTTCTTCCAAGCCTCAGGATGTAACAGAGAGGCAAGTCAAAATCCAACTCCCTTGGGCATAAAGCCACCGACCGTCTCAGCATCTTATGTACAGCCCCCGTGCTGTTGTTATTTTAACATTCTCCATGTTTCTCCTTCAACAATGAATGACAATCACATTCCTTCTTAGAGTACAAAATGTTACATGTCTTTTCCCAGGGGCCTTTGAAAACATACTGAGGGACTTCTGGATATGGTGCAGACCTAAGAGAATGTAGGGAATAGAAGCTTTGTTGCATTCCTTCATCAATCTGCATTTTATGCCACATTCTCATATCTCTAAATCATGCTAGGCACCAGCATTTTGTTAATCTTCATCGTGGGCGTATTTGCTCTCATTTGGAACTTAGCTGTGCAGGGACATGAGCACAAAAACAATAAAAGGAAGCCATAAATGGAAAGTTGTGAGTGCAAAAATGGTGGCGGCTGATGGCAGCAACAATGCTCAAACTACTCTCTTGGAAGAAGTCATACAGTATATCTCCAATGGTGTCACTGAGCACTTGATGAGCGTTTAGTAAAGATTCAAGTCACAATGGATGAAATAAAGGCTGCAATGGAAAGCCATACTAATGTCTGGATCAAGCGGACCAGCGAAGCACTATTGAGGATGACAGATTAGTGGAGACAGAGCACTGAATAACTGCATTACAAGATATAAATTCTGATCTTCTCGCTTGTTTTGAAGATCAGGAAAATAGAAATGGGCAAAACAACCTAAAGATCATTGGCTTGCGAAAAATGCTGTGCAAGGACGAGCTAAGCAGTTTTTGAAAAATGGCTTCCTGAATAGATGAGCCTAGCTGACTGTGATGCAGCACAACCCAGCCAGGGGCGAGAAAAGCCTGGGTATAGTAAGAAAAACCCAAGTTGTACCAGAGACAAACAGCAGAGGGTGATACGAAAGGCAGGGAGAACTACAAATCCCAGGTTTCTAGAGCCACCACCTGACCCGTGGGCTGAGCAGGAGCCGGAACAGGTATCAGAATTGAGAGGTAACGGTTCTGACACAGCTGAATCCATGGAATTAGAAGAGGAGGACGTGCCAGCGTGGTGGCTGTAGCCAGATAAATCTAGCCCCTCAGAAGAGGAGGAGGAGATGGAGATAGGCTCTCCGATGCAGCAGTCCTCCAGCTTGGGAATGGACACAGATGAGGGGGCTAGGCCTTGTGCTCTCATTGAGAGAAACCTCAAGCCCAGATAGGGGGCGGCGGGGCTGAGCCAAGCCCTGGGCAGCCTGGTGGATGGCAGGACAGTGTGGAGAAGGCAGTGTGACTCAAGTGAGAGGTGTCTTGGGACCAGGACAAGCAGCAGATTGGCGGAGCTGTGGCGAAGGGCCCTTACACTGACCCAAGAGACAGCATATGCTGCGGACCAGCCTTATTCTTGACTTTTGTGTGTCTGCGCCTTAAGGGAGACTGGGGCAGATGTCTGTGGGCTAAGGTGGTTTGAAGGCGTCTCTTGAATACTCCCTCACATACCTACTAAACCTTTGACCAGTTTTTTTATGTCTCTTTCTCTTTTCAGTAGAAATAGGTGGGTTCAATTATGTTTTAAAGTTATCCTCTTAAGATGGTATATTTTAAAACAGGCGAGCATAAGTGAAATTACCAGTTTTACCAATTACTCCACCAGTTCACCCATTTCTTCTCCATGTCATCAAGACCCTGCTGGTTCTTCAGCCTGAATGCCAGACCTCCCACCTGGCCAATCTACTAGATAAATGAAGCTTGACCGACGTGCCGCAAATGCACAGTAGAGAGCAGCTCTACTGAGCATGCACGGGCGAGCACGTCAGTCAGAGCTTGCCTGTAACAAAAATGGTGCTGGGAGGAGCAGAAGCGGTAGCGGCGGTGAGGAGCGGTGGCGAGGAGCAGTGGCGGCAGCGAGGAGGAGTAGCGGCGGCGCGCACGAGGGAGGGAGGGACCTCCCCCGAAGATCTTCTGTTTGTGCCATCCGAAAGGGTTGTGAATGAGCTGAGAGAGGGGGAGTGACTGAGGGGAGGGGAGGGGGGAGGGAGGAGGGAGTGACTGAGGGGAGGAGGGAGTGACTGAGGGGAGGGGAGGGAGGAGGGAGTTAGAATAGAGGGGGAGGGGAGAATGAGGGGGAGGGGGAGAATGAGGAGGGAGGAGGAAGGAAATGGACCGAAAAAATGTTTTAATGTAGCCCATTGTTATGGGCTTAACGGCTAGTAGTATATAATAAACAGTTTTAAGATCATTTACACAAGATAATTAGCAGGTTTGAAATTATGCAAGTTGGCAAATCTATGTGTGCATGTCTTTACACTTATATGTGTGCATGAAAGTAAAAATGCACGTGTATGTTTGAGGTTTATAAAATAGCATGTATGCAAAAACTTGCTATTTATGTGTGTATATGCTAATTTTTACACTCGTAAGTCTTTGCAAATTCACCCTAATGTCTTTTTTAGATTACCTGGCATTGTCTGAGAGTTCTAAAAAGAAAACAATTTGCATCTATTGGCAGGAGGAAAATGATTTCTGTTTTCTAGCCAAAAAATAAGGTCAATAACAAATTGCAGGTGATTTATTGATCTGTATATCTAAATATGTCAAAGGACTAACACAATAACCAAATGACCTCATATAAGCTTTTTAGGCAATTTGTATATTGCTTGTCTTGATTATAGCATTAGTGTTCTGCGGCAAATCAGGGGCTGATTCTGTGTAAAGAGTTAGAGAATTTTGCAGGACAGCTGTTGAGATACTGTTAACAGTTTTGTGGCATATCTGCATTAATTAGCATATGTTTTATTTTATTTTATATCAACAAAAAAGCCATTTTCATATAAAGTCTTTTCATTTTTAATCTTACCAGTTTTGAAAATAAAATACCTTTTCAACCTTTTTAATGTGAGCCTGGATAATTATTTGTCATTGCGTCTTATCTTTTTCCATGTAACTTCTTTTTTCCCCTTTTAGATTTTCTTTTGTTCTACATTCCTTATTTTCTCTCTCTTCATTATCCCAGCCTGTCACTACAGCCTGTTTCCCACTTCCAAAATTGATGCTTTTCTCCGTACACCTCCTTTTATGCCCAAGGTTCTCTTTTTCTATCTCCCTTCCAAGCTCTCTACCCCCTTCTTTCTAGGTTTGCCTCTTCTCTCCTTCTTTCAGGTATTTCATCTTCCCTCACTCAAACTCTTTCTTACCTCTCACTCACCATATGTCTCCTTTCCCACTCTGTCCCACAATGCCACTTTTTCTTCTTCCCTCCCAGCATGTATTTTATTCATCCATCCCTCCCTTCATGCTTCTTTTCCTCCTCCATTCTTCCAATTATATGTCTTCTCATTCCTTCCCTTCCACCTGGTGTTTACTTACCCTTCTTGGCTTCTTATCTATAGTTTTCCTTCCCCATATTATCCACCAGAGTTCTTCCTACTATTCCTGCTCTCTGCTTTCTATGATGCTCCTGCTGCATCATTTCTCCCCTCTCTTGCTGACCATGTGGTTCTATCCATTAACTCAGCATCATAGGTTTGCTAGTAAATAGAAGGGAAGGCAGGTGGAAGGCAGGAAAATTACAGCAGTAGAAGGGGAGAAGCATGTGCATAGATATCAGTGGTGGTGATGGGACAATGTGGACTGGTTAATGTAATTCTACAGTAAAGAGTAGATCATACCAGACACATTCTTGATTTATTGTTCATTCTGACTCAGTTAGTGAAGAATGAAGTTATTTCTCATCTTGAATTAACTTGGTCTCATCATTTGTTGATGTCTTTCTTAAACTTTTTTTTATTTAATTGTACTTTAATGAAGCTATAGCAATCATTGTATCCAGGGTCACTAGTTTAAATTTGCTGGACCTAAGCTGACAGTATAGTAATTTATTTCAGCTGAAGCAAAATAAATAATAGCTTATTACGGGTCTGGGAAATTAACTATGGATAATGATTTTCTACAACTCTGAAAATTTGTCATTCGGAGTTCTAGGAATTATCAAATTATTAAATCAGTTTTACTGAAACTGTATACTATTACTATGGGAGCATGTTAAAGGGTCAATATCCTTATTTTAGAAATTTAAGAAAATAATTACTTTTTTCCCTCAGATCACTGGTATTCACTCCCAGTTCTTGAGAGCTGCCAACAGGTCAGGTTTTCAAAATATCTCTAATGACTATGCATGAGATAGATTTGCATGTTTACTAACTCCATTGTATGCAAATCTATCTCATGCTTATACACTGGGGATATTCTGAAACCTGACCTATTGGTGGCAAGCAAGGGCTAGGAATGAATACAACTGTCTTAGGTCCTTATGACCTTCATTCTGCCAAATTCAGAAGTATGTGTTAGACTAAGGGGTGGATTTTCAAAAGGTTATACATGTATATTATGCGCATAACCCCGAAAACCCGCTCCTGCGCGCACGAGCCTATTTTGCATAGGCTCGGTGACGCGCATATGTCCCGGGGCTTGAAAAAAGGGGTGGGGCGTGAGCGGTCTGGGGTGGGAAGGGGGTAAGGCCAGAGGGCTCCGAAGGCTCTCTAGGCCGGAGGATCGCGCACCGGCACTCGGCCGGTGCACGCAACCTACGCCTGCCCAGAGGCAGGCACAACTTATCTAACAAAGGTAAGGGGAGGGTTTAGATAGGGCTGGGGGGTGGGTTAGGGAGGGGAAGGGAGGGGAAGGTGGGGGGGGGGCAGAAGGAAAGTTCCTTCCGAGGCCGCTCCGATTTCGGAGTGGCCTCGGAGGGAATAGGGAAAGTCATCGGGGCTTCCCTAAGGCTCGGCGCATACCAATCATTTCAGGAGTCCATTAATGAAATGAAAATGGCCTCCTTTGTATTTTTCTTTGTATTTTTGCCATTTGCTTCACATGAAAACAAAACTCTTCATCAAGCTGTAACAAAGATATCCATGACATAGAGGATATTTGACTTTCTGTTTCAGAAATATGGGACCAGGTTTTGTAACATACGCGGGGCGTAGATTTGTGCGTTCAACCCGGCATGCACAAATCTATGCCCAATTTTATAACATGAGCGTGCTTTGGGCTTGGCCTATTCCCTAGGCAAGGCCCAGGCCTCAGGCCTCAGCTTAGGCCCAATGGGTGGATTCTTTGTTGGGTTTTTTTTTTTTTGGCGATTCTCAAAGGGGCGGATTTTAAAACGAGCGCGAATAGCCTACTTTTGTTTGCGCTCCAGGCGCAAACAAAAGTACGCTGGATTTTAGTAGATACGCGCGGAGCCGCGCGTATCCGCTAAAATCCTGGATCGGCGCGCGCAAGGCTATCGATTTCGTATAGCCGGCGCGCGCCGAGCCGCGCAGCCTACCCCCGTTCCCTCCAAGGCCGCTCCGAAGGGAGGCGTAAATCCCCGCGCGTCAGCGGGCCTCCTGCACGCCGGGACGCGACCTGGGGGCGGGTCCGGAGGGTGCGGCCACGCCCCCGGGCCGTAGCCACGCCCATGGAACGCTCCCGACACGCCCCGAAAACGCCGCGCGGTTCGGGCCCGCCCACCGACACGCCCCCGACACGCCCCCGACACGCCCCCTCTGAAAACCCCGGGACTTACGTGAGTCCCGGGGTTCTGCGCGCGCCGGTAGGCCTATGTAAAATAGGCTTCCCGGCGCGCAGGGCCCTGCTCGCGTAAATCCGCCCGGTTTTGGGCGGATTTACGCGAGCAGGGCTCTGAAAATCCGCCCCAAAATGAATTGTGAAAATGATGAAAATTTCATCAATTTTAATTTATTTTATTTTGAGAATGAAAAGAAATAGGAAATGTCATTGTTATTTCCTATTTCTTTTCTCTCAAATGCTTATCTCTAGCTGACACACCTCAGACTCTATACCTTGGGAGTCTTGCTGCTTAACCCCTTATACTACATCTTGTGGGACTTGCTGCCATGTCCCTGATGTACCATCTTGGGAGTCTTGCTGCTTCATTCCCCTTTATGGTACCTTCAGATGTTCATGCTACTTTTGATACTACTTCTCCCCTCTTGTGCTGCCTTCAGGAATACATGCCATTGTTGTCATCGCCATATTTTGAAGCGTTTGGTATTCTTGCCACTCTTGTTGCTGCTTTTCTCCTCACACAGTGCCTTGCAGAACTTCTGCTACTGCTGGTACTCTTTTGCCCCTTTAAAGGTACCTTATTCATGCCTCTTTGGTACCACTTTGCACATTCTTGGTACCTTGGAGTTCTTGTCCCTTCCCCCCTTGTGATGATGTCTACCGACAAGTTCCATTAGAATTGATTAGAAAGCTCCAGATCTGGAGCTCTTAATAGGCTGCATTGCTTTCCTCATTGATTTTAATGGAAAAGAAAAAACAAATGGATCAAATAAATGATTATTTTTTGTTTGAAAAAAACCCAAAGAAATGGAGGTGACCTATGAAACAAATAAACAAAAAAAAAAAAATTGTGCTTCTGCACATCCCTAGCATGATGTAAAAAAATATATATATTTTGCAATGAAGAATTCCTGATATTTGACCATTTGATGAGCTTGGGAAATTCTGCCAAACAGAGGCCATTTCAACAGCATATGAAAAGAAAAAAAAATCACAGCTAATCACAAAAAGGAATAATTAGAGTTAATCACAGGAAAAAGGAGAAAAAATAAAATTATTCTCAAGAAACAGTTTTGATCATGTTTCAGAAAGACTAACCCTTATGTTGAGAAAGCATAGCATTTCATATAAATGAAGCAGTTTGGCACAGGCTTGTCTTTCTCTGCCCCTCTGGTCTATGCATTTTTAAATAGTTGCCTCCAATGGGGGCACACATCACAGTTTTAAAGGGTAAGATCTCTCCAGCATTTTACATACGTTTAGATTATAGGCTTCTGGTTTTCCCCCTAAAGGAAATATTAGTACATGATGTCATTTCATTAAGCAGTGATGGGGTAGCATTGTTTTATGGATAGTTCTGCTGTGAAATTTTTTTTTTTTACTGCAGTTTATAATATGCTCTGTAAATCTGTCTGGATCAGGTTCCAAGTCTGAATTCCAAATGATCTGGAAGAAATCCTAAACTAATGTGGATGCAGGCATTTCAAATCTCTGGCTCTACTGATGGTGACAAGGGGCAGAAGAGCAAAGACAAATATGAATTCATAATTAAGCCAGACTTCCAGATCAAGGTTTCAGCAACCAAGTGGCTTAAATATTCACATTATCAAGCTGGGGGTGGTGTTAGTTCAAGCTTTCCAGCCATCCAGAGGAAGACGAGAAAGTGATGCCCTGAGATTAGCTTGCCGCAAATGACAGATACATGTATTTATGGAATATCAATTACTCTCCAGTTTGGGGATGTTTTGATTCACGCCTCTGATCTCCTGCCAATAATTCATAACTGTGACAAAGAGTTCACAATCCACTTCCTGTTTCTGGCATCGTTTCTTCTTTGTTAACTCTGAGGGAATTTATCCTCTAATGATGGAGCTCAATTCCATGTCTATAGCAAAATAGTTTGAAAATAGGGCTCTGCTTGCTTTCCGTAAATTTTGTGAATATGAGGTGACCAGAATGGTCTCGTCCAAGGGGACAGCTGGTGTAGCAATTTGGCTGTGTCTTTTGGAACATTTAAACATCATTCTTAATTACTCCTCCCAGGTCTGCTCAAAGCGAGGAATAAAAAGATATATAGTAGTGATTGAAGAAATGGAAAAGAAGAAAATTAAACAAATATGGGTGGGATTTATAATATTGCCTGAGACACTGAAAATCTTCTACAAGGTGGCAATGGAATTTCAAAAGGCTGGCATCCAAGTCAACAGCACATATAATTATAATGAAAGCACTGTAAGAAAAATGATCTTTGGTGATTCTCTGGTTAATATTAACTGTTCTAAAAAAAACAAAACAGAAACAGGTATCTCTCACAGTCAAAAATAATTACATACAAAAATAGTTTTTGAAATAATAAAAATCTTAACAATTCATTCAACAGTTAGCACGAACAACAGCATTAACATTCCCTTTTTTTTTGTTTTTGGTGTTTACATTATTTCTGACCATCAAAAAACGCTTGGTTTTTCTGGGCTGATCATCTATCCAAAACCTAAGTGAGCTGATACCAGCTGGAAACACCTCAAGCATAACCACCAAGTTTGTAGGGAGCAGGGAGATAAGTACAGTACCAGAATTATAGCTCATCTTGAGCTCTGAGAAGGAAAAGGCAAGTAATTTAATCTAAAATCAAATTCTTTAACGCTGCAAATTGTAATGTATCACTTTAAATCACAAGTGCTGATATACTGTAAACTAGAAAGGACTAGAAACTATTTAATGAACAGTTGTGCCCGCTGGTATAATCTTTCTGCTTTAATGAGTCGCAATTGCCAAGGATAACAGGGCGCTGGGTAGTAACAGAAATAGAGCAGGCGTCAGTTGGTCTCCCTCCTTTTGCTCACCTTGGTAGTCAAAGCACCCTCTCTCCTGTCTTGTATTGGTGTGGTTTATGGGGTTGTTTAAATTGTATTGCAGGTTGTTTGACACTGCGGTGAGTTGTTCATGTTTTCTTCATGATTTGTTCAGACTGAATGCTATTGTAGGCTACGGCATCCCTGAGACTGCCTGCCTGACTGGAGGGATGTGATGGGAAGATTGGTACTGCATGGCACTTGCTGGGTAGCCAAGCAAGAGCTAGAGGTCCATGCTAGTAACATGATGGGGGGCTCAGATGCCTCGTTGGTACCTGACTGAGTGTTGACTGACTGGTGTGCTCAACTATGTAAAAGGGCGAGCAGATTGAACATCATTCGGTTATTTTGGTGGTAATTTTCCAAGGGACTTCTGTGGGTAAAACAGTGTTTTCCTGTTTTCCTGCAGATGTGGTCTTTTATAAAATTGCCCACCTGATATATGGCTAAACTAATGTATGCATTTCTTGTTCGTATGTGAGTTTACTCTGACTGAGTGGAGGTGTTCCCATAGACGGGGCTAGGGAGAATTTTGAATTTTTGTGCACATCAAATAGCAGGTGAAATATGGGCAGGGTAGAGTTGAAGGCTTATGACCTGATTTTCAAAAATATTTACACAAGTAAAACTGGGGTTTTTGTGTGTACATGCACTTTACCCGTGTAAGTGGATTTTTGAAAATTACTATAATATATGCCATTGAATTCTCCTTAGGATTTACCCGTGAAAGTGCATGTTACATTTACTTGCATGACTCCTTTGAAAATGTACCTGATAATATTTAAAGCAGGCTTATGTAGGCAAGTCCATTTTGAAATTTGATGTAAATTATGCATATATATGAGACATAAGTAATACTGGAAGACTGAAAATTATCCTTCTGGTGGCTTGGATTGGCTTAGTTACTGATATGTTTTATTAGTAAAGCTGTGGCCTAAAGTTTCCAACAAATTATTGTCTATGAATATTTTGTAGGTTGTTAGACACTAGAGTAGTGGGTGGTGGATGGGAATTGTGCTTGTTACTCCTATTTTAGGGGTTCCAGATGCTTATATTATAAAATTTAAAAAAATAAGGTTTCCTTCTCAGGTCACAGTGGCCTCTATCCTGTGATGTTGATAGCTATTCCATTGATTAAATATCTGGAGTTATTTGGTCTGTGATATTTTTTTCTCATTCTGCAAAAACAAACAAAAATAAAAACTATTATTTTTTGCACACTTCTGAGGTTTGCAGAATCAAGGCCTATCAAGATTATAATTATTCTCAAAAGAAGACATAAGTTGCGATGGTGAGACCACACCTTGGGTATTGTGTACAATTCTGGTTGATGCATCTGAAAAAAGATATAGTTGCATTGGAGAAGCTTCAGGGAAGAATGACCAGAATGATAAAGGGGATGGAATGACTCCCGTATGAGGAAAGACTAAAAAGGTTAGTGCTGATCAGCTTGGAGAAGAGACGGCTGAGGTGGGATATGATAGAGGTCTTTAAAATCATGAGAGGTCTAGAGTGGGTAAATGTGAATTGGTTATTTACTCTTTTGGATAATTGAAGGACTAGGGGGCACTCCATGAAGTTAGCAAGTAGCGCATTTAAAACTAATTGGAGAAAATTCTTTTTCACTCAACGCACAAGTGCAGTTAGTGTACCTGGGTTTGAAAAAGGTTTGGATAAGTTCATGGAGGAGTCCATTAACTGCTATTAATCAAGTTGACTTAGGGGTAGATTTTATAAATTTAGGTGTGCGCGTACTTTTGTTCATGCACCAGGCGCAAACAAAAGTACGCTGGATTTTATAAGATACGCGCGTAGCCGCGTGTATCTTATAAAATCCGGGGTCGGCGCGCACAAGGGGGTGCACATTTGTGCAACCTGCGCGAGCCAAAACCGGCGCGGCTGCCTGTTCCCTCCGAGGCCATTCCGAAATCAGAGCGGCCTCGGAGGGAACTTTCCTTCTGCCTCCCCTCACCTTCCCCTCCCTTCCCCTACCTAACCCACCCCCCCCTACCTTTGTTGGCAGATTTACACCTGCCGGAAGCAGGTGTAAACCTGCGCACGGCAGCGGGCTGCTGGCGCGCCATCACCCGACCTAAGGGCTGGTCCGGAGGCCTCGACCACGCCTCCGGGCCGGCCCCACGCCCCGGACCCGCCCCGAACCGCCCCTGACCCTGGACATGCCACGGACACGCCCCCTCCCACCCCTTTTACGAAGCCCCGGGACTTACGCGCGTCCCGGGGCTATTCACGCACCGGCGGCCTATGCAAAATAGGCCGCCGGCGCGCGAGTGCCCTGCGCGCGTAAATCCGGCCAGATTTATGCGTGCAGGGCTTTTAAAATCCGGCCCAGAATTTTCAAAGGCAAAATAAAGGAATACTTTTGAAAAGGCAAAAGTGTGCATGCAAGAGCATGCTCTGCCCCATCTCCGCCCTCAGGAACACCTGTACTCACTGTGGGTAATAACATGCACCACACACACATACTTTTATCTGCATATTGGGTGAGCAATTATGTAAAAGCCATCTCCACCTTTAAGGTACCGTTTTACCTATGGAAAAGACTTTGGGGCAGATTTTCAAAGGCTATGTGTGTAACATACATGTGTAACCCGAGAAAATCTGCCCCTATGCGCGCCGTGCCTATTTTGCATAGGCTCGGCAGCGTGCACAAGCCCTGGGATGACTTATGTCCCGGGGCTTGCAAAAAGGGGCGGTCCGGGGGCATGGCCATGGACACGACGACAGTACAGGGTGTGGCCGTGGTGTGGCAGCAGTTCTGGGTGTGGCTGGGGGCGTGGTGGCGGTCTTGGGGCGGTTCGGGAGCGGGGTCGAGTGCTCCGGCACAGCGCGCCGGCTGGCGCGGGCAGGCGTAACCTTTGCAGCAAAGGTAGGGGGATTTAGTTAGGGATGGGGGGGTGGGTTAGATAGGGGAAGGGAGGGGAAGGTGGGAGGGGGGGGCGGAAAAAAAGTTCCCTCCAAAGCCGCTCCGATTTTGGAGCAGTCTTGGAGAGAACGGGGAAAGCCATCGGGGCTCCCCTCGGGCTCGGCGCACACAAGGTGCACATTTGTGCACCCCCTTGCGTGCGCCGAGCCTGGATTTTATAACATGCGTGCGGCAGCGTGCGCATGTTATAAAATTGGGAGTAGATTTGTTCGCGCCGGGTTGTGACAACAAATCTACGCCCGCACCTAGATTTTAAGATCTGGCCCTTTGTGAGTATAAGATCTTCAGAATTGTTTGAAGTGTAAAGTTTCAAAGACTTATAAGGAGTTACATGGGGCTGAAACAGCATAGGGGAATTTTCAGCCACCTGAAAGGACACACATACTTTTGGCCACATTAAAAATAGGCGTCTGGGGGGCTTTTCGAGAACATGTTTGGAAACTGCAAATGTACATTTAAAGGTGAATTTTCAAAATGTTGAGCATATATTTGCACTTACGCATGTAAAATAGCATGTGCTCGCATATATCCTATTTTATAAACCCAAACATACAGGAGTAATTAAACATGCACAACCAAAATTTTGCATGTAAAAAAGGGGCAGTCCAGGCCATTCCTGAGTAAGGCCAACATTTATGCAAAGCCGCCACTTAGGCAGATAAGTCAAAACCTATCTATATATATTGAAAATACATTCGGTGTATTTCCTAAATATGCATGAATGTTGTAGGGTAGATTTACCCATATTTTACATCATGCACGCTCATTTGCATGCACAATATAAAATACATGAGTTTTCACCCCTATTGACGCATCTATGGATGCACGTGCACATGTTTTAAAATTATCCTCCCTAGTTTCAGAAACATACAAGCATAGCATGCATGCCGCTAACACGCAGACTTTATCTCTCTGCTCAGTTTTGCTTAAGTGTACTATGTGCGTGGCTTTTGAAGATAGTTGCTCTACGAAGAATTTACACCTGAATGTCCAGAACCCTTCAAAACCAGGCAGAATTATATTGTGAAACGATAATCGCCCACAAGAGCAACGCCTTGCAATTCTTAGTAGTAGCTGTGTCCTGAAGAAAATATTAAAAATGAGTTTAAGGAAACAAATAATTTATAGACAGAATAGAGTGGAAGGAGATCTAGGAATAAGACTATTAATATGAGGAAGGAATATAAAAAAAATTCAACAGCGTGCAGGATGATAATTAAAACTGTTTTAGAATCTAGAATTGTATTTCAAATGTGTTACCAGGCAGACAGTTTTATTTAATAACAATCTTTTTTTTCCTAGGCACTAAACGGGAGAGAGACCCTTTTTGAACAGGGCCCACAGTGTAGTGTGAGATACAGTATGAACTTTTGATTTTTTTTGTCTTAACTACCAGTGTAGGCAGGAACCGGTATAATTCAGGCTCTAAATAAAAAGTATACATTTTTATTATGAGCATGATTTAAGGTCCCAGTAATATTTTTTCATAAGAGCTGCTACTGTCCCTCCCTCGTAAGTATTTCTTTAAATAAGGGAAAACAACATCTGGTACTGTGGCTGTTCTCAGCCCAGCTGCACTGGATGTTACCGGTTAAGGTAATGGAATAATTGTGTAAGTCCATGCGTAATAAAAACTAATGACACTTTTTTTTTTCAGTTATTTATTGAAGGTCTGCCTCACTATAATACTCTTACTTTCGCTGGTTCAGCTCATTCTGGCACCTCTCACATTTTCTGTATGAGGGACTGCTTTCACTATAACTGTTTCTGTCTATTCTGTCTTTCTCTGCCATTTGCCTCCAGCAGAGAGTAAAAAACCGTAGCTGAATGACTAGCAAGATTGAAATCTATCAGATAATGCTTTGTTTACTTTTAAGGTAAAAATTAATGTGGTGAAGAGTAAAGCTGCAAGGATGTTATCCGACAGATAAATGATTGCTCCCAAATTATTATTTGGGTGTTTTACCATTGTTATATTGCCTGGGTGATGTTGTTAAATTTGCTTTGGGCGTTGTTACAGTGGAAAGGCAATTCAGAAATAAAACGCTGATGGTGAAAGGGAAGTGTCATATTCAGTGATTGTACAATGACACTATCTCTGGCTGAGAATCAAAACAGCATATATCATCGCTGTAATCTCTTTGCAGTGGCCATTTTGTAAATAATACTGAGAAATAAAAAATGATGCCCCATTATTGCCGTTATAGCACAGTTTAGGTGAGAACTGTGGAGGGGTATTGAGTGCTGCCTATTCCATATATTTACAGCATCTTAACTCTGCATTTTCTCCTTTGCATATTAAATAGCATGATAACATAGGCACTCATATTCCCCCCTTCTAACACAATATCCCATCAGAAACAAATATTCAAACAAAGCTGAACATTAGAGCGATGCCTTTAATAACCATATAACAAACATTGGATTCATTTAAAGATAATAAAAGATCTAAATTACAGAAAAATAAATCAAACCATAACTTTTCCCTCCTACCCCCAGATTGGCCAACCATTTCATATTTAACATCTACTAGCCGAACTATGTCCTTCAAAGCCGAACTATGTCCTTCAAAGATTACTAATCCAATCAAAGTCCACTGCCAAACCTGACCACCCGACTAGTCAATGACAATTTAGTCATGATGAGGTTATTGTACCCAGTAGCTTTTTGCTCAGTAACCTATAATCTGTTGTGTCATTAGGCTGAAAGGTACATTCAATCATTGCTGTATTCCATAATACTTATTACTCCATGGCAGTATCACGTGTAGCTTCTGAGTACCCTTAGATCCAGTTTACATGATAATGGAAAGCTCAGAAATCAGCAACTTTGCGGGGGCATCATAAAATGGTTAAACCCCAGCTTAGCTGCAACAAACACAAAATCACCCACCAAATAGCTCCATCCAAAAACACACTCTACCCACTCCAAAAATTAGTAGGAAGGGAGAGTGGGACAGCTGTCAAAACAGCCATCAAAGGCGAGTTTTGGTGGACAACTGCCTCTCACAAACCTGTCAATGCACATTGCCTCATACTGCCTTGAAACTGGCCGGCTATCCCCCTCACAGCCCTCAAACCCCCTCCCTCCACCCCCGCCTTGAGTCATTCACATTAACATGAATACAGAGGGGGAGGGAGGAGTAAGCAGATCTAATAACAGAGGGAGAAGGATTTATCCTGTCCAGGGAAAAAGGGGGCTCAGCCATTTATAATCACCCCTGTCGAATCAGAGGCTTCCTTTAGTGTATCCATTCTAAGAGGAGTGAGATTAAAAACAAGGAACATTCCATAGGGTGAAAAGCCTTCTTTTCCATCAGTTTCCAGCTCACCCAGTACCTCCTCCAGCAAAAGCAGATCACTAGCTAAATGAGGGAAGCCTGATGTTGAGCTACTGTTGATCTTCATTTGCAGGTACTGCACCTGGTGTTTTATATCCTTTTATCCAACCTCCTCTGGCAGCTCAGGCATTTCTCAATACAATCCTAAGGCCAAGAAACACAGAACACAGTTTCCTCCAGAGTCTGACACAACTGCACCCCTGAGCTAGCAATTAATCAAATAAGAGAAGAAGATATTCCTTCATCACATTGTTGGAGGAAGGAAAATGTGGAGTCTTTTGATAGCTACAGTATAGTTTGTGATCTTATATGCCACGACTTTTCCTTGCAAGCATTTTGTTGTTGTTCTTGGAAAGCAGCAAATTTAGGGTTGCTATGATTTTACTACCGAAATTTCAGCTGATCATGCAATTGGGGCACCTGTGGGCTCATAAGCTCAAAAATAAGATTTGTTCCCTAGAGACATTATTCCTTTTTTCAAAATCAGTTACTAGACATGTTTGCTACACCCCCACACACACGCACGCCAGTAGATTTCTTCAGCAGCTGGAATTTTTATATGTAAATAATAGGGTAATTTTCAGAAGGACTTCTGCAGGCAAAACAGTGGCCTTTTGCAAAACCTCCCACCTGATATGCGCAGCAACAAATGTGTGCATGTTGTGGTCATGCATACATTTACCCAGACTGAGCAAAAGGCATTCCTAGAAGCGGAGTTGGGGTGGGGATTTTGATTTCTGCATTTATTTTTGGATTGTAAAACATATGCGTGTAAATATTCAGCAAAAATATGTATGGGTGCTGTGAATTGGGTACAACTTGTGTGGGTAGACTTGGTGGGATAATTTTCAAATCTGACTGCACATGAGTCTACTCTGAAAATTGGATAAACTTATGCACATATTTGCCAACATTTTATGCAAGATCAGTGCTGGAGGAAGCACTAGGCGAACTAGGCCTGGGTCTAGGGCACCAACCATTAGGGGCACGAACCATGTGGGGCCGCAAGCAGCGGCGAAGACAAGTAGAGATTCTGCTCGCGGCCCAGAAAACCACACACTCGATGGACACGATCGAGAATGAGGTAGGAGTTGGGGACAGGGCCGGTGGGGGGCTGCACACGCGGGGGGAGGGTGGGCACAAGGCAGAAGGTACCTAGAGTTCCTAATCCCCTTGCACTGGCTCTGTACAGGATGTTGCAACATTATCCCGCCACAATGGTATATATGTGCTTATATGGCCATACATAGTTTTACCATAGTATTTTATAACCCATGTGTAAGATATATACACATTTTATAAAATATGTATATATGTACTCTGCAGTATATGTAAATATTAAGACTTAGATGTAAATACATGCAATATTTGAAACACGTATAATCAATGCATTGAATACTTATATTTTTCCTACCTATTTTTTAAATGTATGCATGTATATTTTACATTTCAGAGTAAAGAAGGATTTACCTGTAGAAGTCCAAATTTATGCATGCTAGTCAGACAATTTTAAAATATGTGTGCATTAAGAAAATTATCAGTTTTATCAACTAGTCCACCAGTTCACCCATTCATTCTGCAGGCCATTGAAACCCTCCTGGTTCTTCAGCCTGAACTCCCCCAGTTCATCCAGACTTCCCACCCAATCACTACTACACAATAAATAATGCAATGTAAAAATATGCAAGTAAATTGTAAAATGTTTGCATGTGTCTTTTAAAATAGCAATTTATGTGCGTAAGTGTTGGGCCAACTCTGGAACATCCTTAGTATATCCCTATTTTACACATGCATTTGTCCACGTGAAAATAAAAATATGCATGTATTTTTTACTTTTATTAAATATGGAGGGTGTGAATAGAGACTATGTACATGTACATATGATAATTTTTATGCGCATAGGGTAGATTTTAAAAGGTTGCACTCAGGCGTACATGTGTGCGTGCAACCGGGCTTGCGCACATGTACGCCCGATTTTATAATATACACGTGCAGGTGCACGCATGTTATAAAATCCTGGGTCGGTGTATGCAAGGGGATGCACAATTTTGCACCTTGCGCGCGCCGAGCCATGATGCCTTCCCCCATTCCCTCCCCCCTAGCCTGACCTTCCGACCCCTTCCCTTAACCTTTTCCCCCCAGCCCTACTCTAACCCTCCTGGCCTTTATTTAACCTTTTGCACCTGCCGGCCAACTGCCAGTGTGCAATCCCGGGTACAGCGGCCATATTTGCCGCTGTGCCGGGAGCCTGACTCCGCCCCCAGACCACCCTGCCCCGCTCCACCCACGCCCCACCCCTTTAGAAAAAGCCTGGGGACTTACATGCGTCCCGGGGCTTTACACACGTCGCTGGGTCTTTTGAAAATAGGCCCAGCATGCATAACCTTTTTAAAATCCAGTCCATAACATTTTGAAAATTCACTTTCAAATGTAAAATACAAAGCTTAACTGGGTTTTACTCATGTAAATACACTTTACCCATGTAAGAGGGCTTTTGAAAATTGTTACAATATATGCTTTTGAATTGTCCATAGCTTTTACCTGCATAAAAAGGTAGATTTTAAGAGTTGCCCACGGGCGCACATGCTCGTGCATTTGCAGGCGCGCACACATGGATGCGCCGATTTTATAACGTGCGCACATATATGCATGCATGTTAAATCCGCTATCCGCGCACACATGAACACACGATTTTATATCAACGCACGCATGTGCACACGAATGCTGTCTTGCACATGTAAGTGGGCATATTTTAGTAGATGTGGACTTCCTAAACCCCCTACCTGTTTCCCTTTTACCCTACTAGACTGTCCCTAAATCCTCGCTGCGATTGTTGGATCCCATCACATTCTTGTGCATGACTCTGACTTAATGGCGCTATCCTGGCCCGCCCATGCCCCACCCATGCCCTGCCCAGTCCCTGCCCCGGCTCGCCCCTTTTTTCATAAACCTTTCCAATGAGTGTACTGGGAGACAAGTGCATGGCTGTAGGCTTCTTAAAAATCACGCGGCTTGCGCATGGCCCAGACACACATGTATCTCCCCGATTTGCCATGCGCAGGACTTTTAAAATTCGCTCTTAAGTAGAGATGGATTGGGCCGAACCTTTTGGTTTGGTCTTCGTTATCAGCCTGCCGCAGGAAATTTCATTTTCCCGCGGTTTGGGCCGATTTTATTTCGTCTGCCCCCTGAAATGATGCTCGAAACCCACCCCAACCCTTCAGATAAAAAAAAAAACAACAACAAAAAACCCAAACCCACCCCAACCCTTCAAATTTAATTAATTGCAACCCCCCACCCTACCGCCTCCCCCCCCCAAGACTTGCCTGAAGCCCCCCTAAGACTTACTGAAAGTCCCTGGTGGTCCAGCAGGGTCCCAGGAGTGATCTCCCCCTCTCAGGCCATCGGCTGCCACTAATCAAAATGGTGCCGATGGCCCTTGCCCTTACCATGTGACAGGGCTCTCGGTGCCATTGGTCGGCCCCTGTCACATGGTAGGAGCAATGGATGGCCCGCCGCCATACAAAATTTCATGGTTTTCTTATCGTTTCATCGCCCCCCCAAAACCGATGAAATGAATAGGAAATATCATCTCTATTTCCTATTTTGTCGCAAACAAATGGACATCCATACTCTTAAGTGCACTTTACATGGGTAAATGGCTTTTGAAAATTGGTACGATAGTATGTAGTATTTACACATGCAACTCCTTTGAAAATTCACCTCTAAATAGTCTATTCCTTCTTCATGAGCCAGAAGCAATCCCTAATCACTCCAGCCCTGTCAGTACAGCTATCAGAAAATGGAGGAAGGAGAGGAGAATCTGGGGGCACATGGGTTTTGGCATTGTTTTTGTTTAATTCATTTCTTCATTTTTATTTCTTTTGTTTTTATATTTTCATTTTAAATAAATAAAATATAAAAATGGAAATAATGTCTGTGCACTGTCCCTAATGTTTACTTTGAAAAATTAGCCCGCCGCAACTGCCCACACACAATTACACTGTTAAAATGTATGCAGAAATTTTGGGGGGAAATTTACACACATATTATTGAAAATTTAAATGTATGCACATAATTGCAAATGCCTCCTCTAATCTTCCACAAGGAAGGCCTCCATTCAGTTCATATATAGTATGCATGTAAGTTTTTCCACTTATTGGGCATACAAATTTATAAAAGAGTTATTTCCATGGGTAAAATACTGTTTTCCCACGGAAATGCATTTGAAAATTACCCTCTTGATAGCTGTCTACTCTAATTATTGTTTTTAATGAACTGAGATCATATATAGTATATTAATAACAAGATAAAGCCACAGTAACCACAACTGTAATGTAAATTCTAGGGGATATGGTAAATATTCTAACACGGCAATTCTCCTAAGAAAACACATCAACTTACTTTAGCTTAATCATAAATTGGACAAATTGGACCCATGTGCAAACAGAAATCTGAGTAGAAAAGAGAAATTAAAGGACTCATTGTTTTCTAGCCTGACCCTTGCTAGGGAAAACCTTGTATCAGGTTGCATCTCTTAAAATGATTGTAATACCAGCCCGGGTTTTAAATTCTAAATACACAAAATATTTAATAATAGGACATTTTGGGCAGACTGAGTGTTTAAAATACTGGTTGTGGGTGGAGTGGGTAGAATGGTATTCCATGTGCCTCAGACAGCGTGCCAGCACATAATGATTGAATGTTTTCCTGTAATAAATTGAAAAAATCTGGTTTGTAAGCAGGAATCCAAATCACTTGGCATTAGAAAGGTAATTTGTTACCTTGCTTCCTCATGGAACCAAAACTCATTCCAAGTGTGTTGGAGCTTACTAGATGCTCGAACATCCAAAAACAGAAAGAGAGGCACAAATAGGACACAAGGCAATCTCTTTTTTTCTTTTTTTTTTTTTTCACTTGCAGTTCCAAACAAGAGGTGCAGTGGCCAAAAAGGGAAAAGGAGGTTGCTTAGGACTAAAGCCAGATCTATAGAAACCCTTCGTCTCCCTTTTCCAAATCTCAAACCTACTTAATTATGATTAATTGCCACATGGATAATCAGATACAGTTTCAAAAGGTTGGAGATGACAGTCCAAGGACACAAGGGAAGAAGTAAGGTAAGGCTTTGTTGAAAGGGGGAGAGAAATCAGGTCTTTCCTCAGCCCATAACCTTTTCTTATTTTAACAATTCCAAACAGAATTAATACCATCAGTATATTGTTCCCGCTCCTGGGAATTGAACTTCAACTGTACAATTTCTGCAGCTGTCAGTTCCTTCAGACCTCTTGTCAATAATGCAATGTTGGGGTGCCCTTCCTCCTGAGTGAAAGCAGTTTCAAGTTTCTGCATTATGTCTCTGCTTTCTGGTTGGTGTGACATGATGGGGGGGGGGGGGGGGGGGGGGGGGGGAGGGGAGGGAAGGAACAAGAAAATAAATTAATTTAAAGAAAAACAAAAAAACCCTACCAGTTAAAAAGATCCTTCTCTTGATTTAACTGGATCAAATGCAATAGACTCTTGTCTTTTCTCCTCATTTCCTTTGCTTGCTTTAGAAAACCCTGTGAGAAGCACGGGAGATTTTGTCTTGCAAGCTCTTTCCTCCATTTAAAATCCCTTTGGCTAAGTCCGGGATAAGAGTGTGCCATTTCCAGCCTAACAGAAGTGCAGCGCCTCATTCAGCTCGCAAATCCCCAGGTTCCAGGCAGCAGCGTTTCTGCTCTTGGCTCCTTTCCCGGGATTGTTTCCTTCATTACGTTCCAGAGTGCCTCTCAGTCAGTTAATGTTTGCACTGGGAGGTCCAAATATCTAGCAATCAGCACTGAACTTTTTCCTTTTTTTGTTGAGATTTGCAGGTTTCAAATGTAATCACTAGGTTTAAGACAAAACTTACAGGTGAGCACAAATGCACTCATTTACATTTTGGCGGCAAACAATAATATTCGCTGCCATTTCCCAGGGGCACTAGTAAAAAAAAATGTCTGGCATTTGAAACATACTTAATAACTAGAGAAGGCATCCAGATTTTTAAAATGTTTTTGTCTAAATTAAATGATAGGATATGTGTAGTATTCTATCTTTCAGATATTAAATATAAGCAACCAAGGCATTTGATGTACACTATACATTTAAATTAAAATAGAAAACTAAATCTATGAATGCACAAATTAGTAACAGGAAGTTAAAACCCATGATGTCAAGTTATCATATATTTTCCTCATTTAGAGTCCTATGTGCTATTGGACATTATCTAACGCTTACATACTGGGATGGTAAATTTAAACAGGTGCGTGGGCGCACATGTGCGCATGTTTGTTAACTCGCGCCTAGGGATGCGGCCATTTTATAACATATGTGTATATATATGTGCATGTTATAAAACAGCCTGACCATACACACATGTGCATGCAATTTTAAGTGGATGTGTGCCTATGCATTAGAGATGTGAATCGGAACCGGAATCAGTTCCGATTCTGGTTCTGATTCACATCGTTCATTTTTTTTCGTGCGGCCCGATCGGGTTTTTTTTTTTATCGTCTGCGCCCGAGTCAATAAACAACCCACCCCGATACTTCAAAACAGCTCCCTTAGTTTCCCCCACACTCCTGACCCCCCCAAAATGTTTTAAATTACCATCTTTAAAAATGGCGCAGGCCATCCAGTGCTCCTACCATGTGACAGGGGCCGGCCAATGGCACGGATACCCTGTCACATGGTAAGGGCAAAGGGCCATCGGCGCCATTTTTATTAGTGGCAGCCGACGGCCCGAGAGCGGGAGATCGCTCCCAGGACTACCACTGGACCACCAGGTAATTTAAAATGTTTTGGGGGGGGGGTCAGAAGGGTGGGGAAGCTAAAGGAGCTGTTTTGCAGTGTCGGGGTGGGTTTAGGGATTGTTTTTGTGTGCCGTTTTTCCCGCCCTCCCCCAAAACGATAAGAGAACCCCACAAACAATTTAGTGGGGTTTTCCTATCGGTTTCAGGGAGCCCCTGATGTCTGATGACTTTGAAAATATCGTACGATATTTTCAATCGTCAGAAATAGGATTCACATGCCTACTATGCATACAAATACTGCTTCTTTCACATAAAGGGGATTTTAATAGACATGTACGCTGACACCATTATCAGTTTTACCACTTCGTTCCCAGTTTGCTCAGGTAAAAAATAGAACTTTGTAAACCCCCCTGGTTTAATAGCCTCCCTTCTTCTCTGTTAGCCCCAACCCTTAAAACCCCACTGACCTGACTATCTTTATTTTATAATTTGCACATCATCCATAACAGAAGTAAAGTTATGCAGCAGGGGACCCTGGCGTGCCTGTGCTTGTAAGTATTTATGCACTTAATTTCAAGTTAAAATTCAGGAATGCCCTTGACCTACCCAGACCAACCAGGACCTTTCTTTGAACTTTTCATTTGTGCGTGTAGCGGAAGTACGCAGGTATCCAGGTGGCTTTTAAAATTCTCTTGGCACGTGCCGGCCCGACTTGTGCACATATCTCCCAGTTTTGGCATGCGCCGGGTTTTTAAAATACACCTTTAAGCACATGAATGCAAGCTATTTTCATGCATATTAGCAGTACCATTCCTTCCCCACTAATAATGTTAATGTGCATGCAAATTAGAATTTAAAAATAATATGCATCAGCTTATTAGATATTAATGTTGGATGTACTATCCAGCATCATGTCACTGCCAGACAGGCTGGGATCAGGGATTACACCTATAGGAGCAGCACAGGACTGCAGGACAGGACTGGAGGTGGTGTTGTCCCTGAACCAGTCACCTCCCCCACAGGTTGAGCCCATGAGTTCTGGTGGCTGGTAGGACAGACTGGAAATGGGAATAAGCTGGGTCCAGAGGCAAAGCTGGGAGCTGGAACAAGACTCAGGCTGGGCTGGAGACACAGCTGGTATTGGGGACAGGCAGGATCTGGATTCAGGCAGGGCTGGAGACAAGGCTAATACTGAGGGCAGGCAGAAGCTGGATACAGGCAGGGTTGAAAACACAGATTGGAACCAAGAGAAAGGCTTGGGCTGGAGACAAGGCCTGGAACAGGAGACAATGCTGGGACTGAAGACAGGCAAACAAACAATAGAAGTGAGGGCAAGACCTGGACTGGGAACAAGGACTGGACTGGATAGAACAAGGACTAGACAGGACAGGACAAGGACTAGACTAGGACTGGACAAGGACAGGATTAGAACAAGCAAACAATAAACAAGAAGGACAAAATAGGCCACAAGTCTCGGCTAGGTGAACCTAGAAGGCCCTAAGGCCTCAAGGCAGGACAGGAAGTCCATGGAGGCCACTGAGCAAGGCAGGATAGCCAAATAGACCACAGAGTAAGCCAGGGAGACCTGGAAGGTCAAAGAGCAAGGCAAGGAGGCCTGGAAGACCACCAGGCAAGGCTGGCTAAGAAAGCAGGGATAACCAGGTCAAGGAGCTGACGTGACTTGATGAAGAGGCAAGGAGTGTATAGAGAGGCTGGGCTAAATAGGCCTGGAACTGCCATTTAATGTGATCAGCAAGGAGGCAGCTAGAGCAGTTCAAAGTGGACTCCCTGTTGACTTCTGCTGGTGGGGAGACTGTGTAGCAGATGGAATAGTGAAACATTAATACCAAATATGTTTTAATGTGACCCACCTAATCCACCAAAGTTAATTTTACCTCGGTCACATTAATATGCAGCTCGACATCATCTTTCCTTCCCACTGGATCCCTGATGCCTCCCACCCCGGTACATAAAAAGACCTTCAGATTCTCTTCATACTTCACACCCTAGGTAAAGAAAAAAAAGCCTCAAGTCTCTCTTACAGGCACATTGCATACCACGCTGCAGTCTGTGAAGATGTCTGACAGCAAGAGGAAAACTGTTTACCTCTAGCCAGGTATTAAATTCAAAATGGTGGCAATCACAATACATCAGTGTGAGGTCAGTTGGTAGAAAGGGAATATCCTCCTGTTGGGATGCAGAGATTGTAGTAATCGATCTGGGGAAATGTAGTAGGGAAGGTCCAGAGGGTTTTTTTCTGTACCAGGAAGGTAGGGAAATGAGGCCCACGGGCCTTTTTCTGTATCAGCAGGGGAGGGCAGGAAGGATAAGAGATCCAACAAAGAAGCTACTTCTATTGGAGAGGGGGACGGAAAGGTTCTTTATGCTAATGAACCCTTTAGCATGTTTAACATGAAAAAACTTGCCATCATACCACACAGAAGCAGGATATAAAATGAGGCACCCGTGTTAAAACTGGACGATAATGCATCCTATCCACAGATATTAATACAAGTTAGTACATAGACCTCTTAGGTGAAACATCAAATATGACATCCACAGCAGAGTGAAGCTCATGATGTCACACACTCTGAACTAATGATTCTAAAACAATTGTATTAAATTGGGGAGATTGTAAGCATTTGTCTGAACCGCAACTTTATTTGCATTCATTTGTAAGAAAACTTTAAGTAACTCATGGAGGTTTACTGACCAGGAAACTAAAGAATTCAAAATCTGTAAGTCTAGTCTTCTGTTAAAAAGCTTCAATTTACATTTTTTTTTATTTGTTTCACTTAAAACTCAGTTGGTCCAATTTTAGGATCCAGATTTCCTGCAGAAAAATATTTTCTTAAAGGTGAATCTTAAAAGTCAAATGCACCAAAAGCATGTCCACCCAATTTTATAAACCTCCCACATACACACACAAATACTAATGTGCGAATATCTCACATCAGAAAAAGAAGGGGCAGAATGTGGGCAGAATATGGGCATTCTAGGGCAGCGCGTCCAGCTACATTGCAGCGTAAAGTTACTTCTACTATGGATGAGGTATAAGTCTGAATAAAACTATTTCTTGGCATCTATGAAGTGCTTAAGAGGTCTTGGGTTACGGGATACTGTCATCTCCCTATTAGAAGTTAGTCAGACTATTAGGGATGTGAATCATTTTTCAACGATTAAAATTATCGTCCGATAATGTTTATATCGTCTTAAATCGTTATAGAACACGATACAATAGAAATTCTAACGATTTATCGTTAAAAATCGTTAAATCGTGTTAGTGCGCACTAACTCGAGTTAGTGCGCACTAACTCCCCGTTAGTGCGCACTAACTCGATTTAGTGCGCACTAACTGAAAATGATACAAATAAACACTTTCCAGGTCACTGAAGGTCAGTTAGGAATGAATATGTGTTCCTATTGGCTGGTAACCTTGGTAACATCTATTGATGTTACCAAGGTTACCACTGAGGTGATGGTTGGGGGGATGGGAAATGGAACTGGAAACTAACGAACACCAACAGAAAATGAAACAAAGTGTTCACACTTCCCAGGTCAGTAAAGGTCACTTAGGAATGAATATGTATGTATGTATTCCTATTGGCTGGCTGTGCTCTTATCTAATGATGTTACCAAGGCTAACACTGAGGTAATGGTTGGAGGGATGTGAAATGGAAACAGTTGGAAGCTTGACAAAAAAAGTAATGTAATGATCAGCACTCACGTGACTAGAACTTGTTTGTTTATTATTTTTGTTAGCAGGCACCTGAAATGCTAGTGCATGTTGAATTTGCCAATCACTGTGCATTTTAGAAAGGTGGTCCTGGCTGGAACTGTACACAGTTCAAATATATGTAATTGATTGTTGGTAAGTGTATTTTTTAAGTAGCCACACTGGCACAAGTATGTTTACTTTTCCTCCTACTTAACTCACTAGCTCAGCTTTGTAAGAAGGGCTTCTCTGCTTGTGTGTTGTTTTTGTTTGGTGTGAGGAGAGCAGAAACATCAGATCTTTATTCAATCTACTACAGTCATCTCTTACAGTGCCCTATCCCTATTAATACCAGGAGTGTTGTGATCTTCCTGCACACAGTGCCCTAACCCTGATACCAGTCTGAGACAGCTCCCTCCCTGCATTACTAGTGAGAGGCTGGCTTCACAGACAGGGGGGAGCTGCCTGACCCTCACTCCTGACTTCCCCCATGTCCCAGCTAGTGAATGGTGTGTGGGTGAGGGGGGGGGGAGGATGGTGAAGTCTGAGACAGCTCCTTCCCTGCATTACTAGTGAGAGGCTGGCTTCACAGACAGAAGGGAGCTGCCTGACCCTCACTCCTGACTTCCCCCATTTCCCAGCTAGTGAATGGTGTGTGGGTGAGGGGGGGGGAGGAGGATGGTGAAGTCTGAGACAGCTCCCTCCCTGCATTACTAGTGAGAGGCTGGCTTCACAGACAGGGGGGAGCTGCCTGACCCTCACTCCTGACTTCCCCCATGTCCCAGCTAGTGAATGGTGTGTGGGTGAGGGGGGGGGGGGAGGATGGTGAAGTCTGAGACAGCTCCCTCCCTGCATTACTAGTGAGAGGCTGGCTTCACAGACAGGGGGGAGCTGCCTGACCCTCACTCCTGACTTCCCCCATGTCCCAGCTAGTGAATGGTGTGTGGGTGAGGGGGGGGGGGGAGGATGGTGAAGTCTGAGACAGCTCCCTCCCTGCATTACTAGTGAGAGGCTGGCTTCACAGACAGGGGGGAGCTGCCTGACCCTCACTCCTGACTTCCCCCATGTCCCAGCTAGTGAATGGTGTGTGGGTGAGGGGGGGGGGGGAGGAGGATGGTGAAGTCTGAGACAGCTCCCTCCCTGCATTACTAGTGAGAGGCTGGCTTCACAGACAGGGGGGAGCTGCCTGACCCTCACTCCTGACTTCCCCCATGTCCCAGCTAGTGAATGGTGTGTGGGTGAGGGGGGGGGGGGGAGGATGGTGAAGTCTGAGACAGCTCCCTCCCTGCATTACTAGTGAGAGGCTGGCTTCACAGACAGGGGGGAGCTGCCTGACCCTCACTCCTGACTTCCCCCATGTCCCAGCTAGTGAATGGTGTATGGGTGAGGGGGGGGGGGGAGGATGGTGAAGTCTGAGACAGCTCCCTCCCTGCATTACTAGTGAGAGGCTGGCTTCACAGACAGGGGGGAGCTGCCTGACCCTCACTCCTGACTTCCCCCATGTCCCAGCTAGTGAATGGTGTGTGGGTGAGGGGGGGGGGGGAGGATGGTGAAGTCTGAGACAGCTCCCTCCCTGCATTACTAGTGAGAGGCTGGCTTCACAGACAGGGGGGAGCTGCCTGACCCTCACTCCTGACTCCCCCCATGTCCAGCTAGTGAATGGTGTGGGGGTGAGGGGGGGGGGGGAGGATGGTGAAGTCTGAGACAGCTCCCTCCCTGCATTACTAGTGAGAGGCTGGCTTCACAGACAGGGGGGAGCTGCCTGACCCTCACTCCTGACTTCCCCCATGTCCCAGCTAGTGAATGGTGTGTGGGTGAGGGGGGGGGGGAGGATGGTGAAGTCTGAGACAGCTCCCTCCCTGCATTACTAGTGAGAGGCTGGCTTCACAGACAGGGGGGAGCTGCCTGACCCTCACTCCTGACTTCCCCCATGTCCCAGCTAGTGAATGGTGTGTGGGTGAGGGGGGGGGGGGAGGAGGATGGTGAAGTCTGAGACAGCTCCCTCCCTGCATTACTAGTGAGAGGCTGGCTTCACAGACAGGGGGGAGCTGCCTGACCCTCACTCCTGACTTCCCCCATGTCCCAGCTAGTGAATGGTGTGTGGGTGAGGGGGGGGGGGAGGATGGTGAGTCTGAGACAGCTCCCTCCCTGCATTACTAGTGAGAGGCTGGCTTTCACAGACAGGGGGAGCTGCCTGACCCTCACTCCTGACTTCCCCCCATGTCCCAGCTAGTGAATGGTGTGTGGGTGAGGGGGGGGGGGGAGGATGGTGAACGTCTGAGACAGCTCATTCCCTGCATTACTAGTGAGAGGCTGCTTCACAGACAGGGGGGAGCTGCCTGACCCTCACTCCCTGACTTCCCCCATTTCCCAGCTAGTGAATGGTGTGTGGGGGAGGGGGGGGGGGAGGAGGATGGTGAAGTCTGAGACAGCTCTCTCCTGCATTACTAGTGAAGGCTGGCTTCACAGACAGGGGGGAGCTGCCTGACCCTCACTCCTGACTTCCCCCATGTCCCAGCTAGTGAATGGTGTGGTGGGTGAGGGGGGGGGGGGGGGCGGAGGAATGGTGAAGTCTGAGACAGCTCCCTCCCTGCATTACTAGTGAGAGGCTGGCTCACAGACAGGGGGGAGCTGCCTGACCCTCACTCCTGGACTTCCCCCATGTCCCAGCTAGTGAATGGTGTGTGGGTGAGGGGGGGGGGGGGGGGATGGTGAAGTCTGAGACAGCTCCCTCCTGGCTTCACAGACAGGGGGGGCGCTGCCTGACCCTCACTCAAGCAGAGAAGCCCTTCTTACAAAGCTGAGCTAGTGAGTTAAGTAGATGGAAAAGTAAACATACTTGTGCCAGTGTGGCTACTTAAAAAATACACTTACCAACAATCAATTACATATATTTGAACTGTGTACAGTTCAAGCCAGGACCACCTTTCTAAAATGCACAGTGATTGGCAAATTCAACATGCACTAGCATTTCAGGTGCCTGCTAACAAAAATAATAAACAAAGAAGTTCTAGTCACGTGAGTGCTGATCATCACATG
Organism: Rhinatrema bivittatum; assembly: GCF_901001135.1. Lineage (NCBI taxonomy): Eukaryota > Metazoa > Chordata > Amphibia > Gymnophiona > Rhinatrematidae > Rhinatrema > Rhinatrema bivittatum. The sequence goes on along the minus strand of NC_042621.1, from coordinate 246,318,754 downwards.
TCAAGCTTCCAACTGTTTCCATTTCACATCCCCCCAACCATTAAATCAGTGGTAACCTTGGTAACATCAATAGATAAGAGCACAGCCAGCCAATAGGAATACATATTCATTCCTAAGTGACCTTTACTGACCTGGGAAGTGTGAACACTTTGTTTCATTTTCTGTTGGTGTTCATGAGTTTCCAGTTCCATTTCCCATCCCCCCAACCATCACCTCAGTGGAAACCTTGGTAACATCAATAGATAAGAGGGCTGCCAGCCAATAGGAACACATATTCATTCCTAACTGACCTTCAGTGACCTGGAAAGTGTCTATTTGTATAATTTTGAGTTAGTGCGCACTAACTCGAGTTAGTGCGCACTAATCGCAAAAAACGATTTTTAACGATTTTTCAATGAAATAATCGTGCCAAACACGATTTTCTTCTCCTGCCACACGATTTCTATCGTTAAGACGATATGGAAAACGATTCACATCCCTACAGACTATACCTATTGTACAGGGAGGAAACAAAGTAGTAGTGTTGGTGTTTTACTTCCCCATGTGTAAGAGAGTAATTGGTAGGCTCCTCTGATATAGAAAGCCAGACCACCATCTTAGGGTTTGGATTCCTTAGTTTCTGTTAGATAGGCAGCATGTCTTGGTTGTTCTCTAACTTTTTTCTATACTGACTTAAAGTCTCCATGGAGCTTTCTTTTATATTTGGTTGGGAGTTTCTTTCGACCCTCCCAATCCATTTTGCATTCTTAAATTGATTAATTTAAGTTTGATTACCCATTTTCATGGGGCTTAGTTATTTTCTGCTCTAACATCTATCTAACGGGAGTGGTTCTCTTCATGAAAGAGGATCCTGAGATCATCAAGATCCAAGGAGAAGGATGACTTTCAGCCATCCAATGGAGGAGCAAGAGAAACAGGAGCTAGAATGGACCCTCAACAGGGCCCAGTAGCATCTACTGAAGAGATAGAGAAGAGGAGAAATGGAAGTATTATTTTGCTTTGATACTGACTGGGAGAAGAGGAGAATGTCTGGTGCTTTCAGGGACCTGCATGAGGACTAACTGACTGTGTTAAAATGGGTTCCATCTTTGATACTTCACCAACATTGGAGGGAAGCGTTAACTTGCCCTATATGGCATGGGAGAAACATCAGACTAAAGACTGAATCAATTGACTTTAACAAGACTTTGAGAAGTCACAAATTTATTTAAATGCTCTTATACCATCTAAACGTGAATTAAGCTGCTGTAAAAACTCTTTTCATCATTTCACAAATTACCAGTAAAAGTGTTTTGGAGACCACCAAAACTTCCTGTGTGTTTCATTTTCTCATGACTTTAATGCTTATCTGTGCTGTTATCATCACTGAGTATTTAAAGACTTGAAACTGGGATTTAATCCAAAGAGCCTTGAAAGTAATCTTTCAGCCTACTCAGGGAATTTTGAAATGAAATATTTTAACATTCTGGAAGCGTATCACTTAAAAACAATATTTGAATTATGGTCTCTAATACCATTCTCTGGTTACATCTAGCCCAGGGGTCACACAAATGTGTTTTATGCTGCTTGAAGCTTAAATTGACAACATGGTCACAACATGTTATTGGTGTTGATAAAGCAATGGTCAATTCTCTTTCTTGTAGCAAATAGTCACAGTTCCAGAGGCTAGCACCAGAGCAAACCAGTGTAGAGCTACCGTGCCTGATTCCCTTTGGCGATTCATACCCAGAAGCATGGAGCCTGCTATGAGCTTCATTAGTCCCTTCTATTTGGACTGCATTTATCAGCAGGTATAGAAAAGTTCTGAATTTACTTTGTCGTAGAGGATGGTCTTTAGGTTTTTTCTCTGATACCGTATTGATGCAGCATACTGATTATTCTAAAGGATAAACCACAAATGTGCTGTTTCTGGGCACATTTGTGGTTTATCCTTTTTTATCAAGACCCATGGGAGGAAAGGTGGAAAGGTTCATTGTGCTGCCTATGTTGTTGGTTTGGTTAAAGGGAGTGGCAGCAGGGCCAGATTGATTCCTGCAAGGATTAGTAGCTTTCCCAGTGGTGAATATGCAAGATGTTTTGGTGGTCCAGCCAATCAGCCATCATATGGAGTGCTAATTTTTGGTGCAATTGGACTATAGTCCATTCACAAAGTACCAGTTCATGGCAGTTTTTCATTAAGTTTTAGAGGTGGTAAAGTTGGATGCAAGATGCTTTGGGATGTATTCATTTTGGATCATTGCGGCTAATTTGGTAGTGCTGTAAGGACCCTAGGATGTGGTCATATATCATATTGGTTACAGGATATCTGCAGTATTTATTTATTTATTTATTTATTTATTTATTTGGAACTTTTATATACCGACATTCATGTGCAAAAGTACATATCATATCGGTTTACAGCGAAACGAGAGAAGCATAAATGAATGTGTTACATCGAACAAGGGTTACGGGAACTGGGATCAAAATTACAAAGAAATACTGTGTTCTATCTGATACATAACAGGGTGGCAAAAACTGACTTAGATAGAAAAGATATCCTGAAGGAAACAGATCCAAAGTAACTAGTAGCTAGTGGGTTGAGGTGATAGTGAGAGGCAAGACCTGTCTGCGAGGTATTTGAGTCCTTTGTCAGTCCTGGAGTGAACAATGTTAAATTATGCTAATCCTATGTTGTTTGTAGCTTTTTGATCACTGGTAGGGTGTCAGTAAATGATGAACTCCAATGAGGTTTGGGCACATGGATGCACTTTTTCATTACATCATTATTCTAACTGCTCTTCATCTTTTGTTGTATATGTAGTTTCATGCCCTTGTAATAAAATCTAAACCAAGATAAGTTTAAGAATAAGAATTTCTGAACACTGAAGCTGTTTAAATCATTTGAGAATAGAAGCACCACTGGTAGAACATTGTCTAAGTTTGAACCATCAATTCCATGAATTAAGGGGCGGATTTTAAGAGCCCTGCTCGCGTAAATCCGACCGGATTTACGCGAGCAGGGCCCTGCGCGCCGGTGCGCCTATGTTCAATAGGCCTACCGGCACGCGCAGAGCCCCGGGACTCACGTAAGTCCCGGGGTTTTCCGAGGGGGGCGTGTCGGGGCGGGGCCAAGCGGTGCGCCGTTTTCGGGGCGGGACGCAGCGTTTCGGGGGCGGGCCCGGGGGCGTGGTTTCAGCCCGGGGGGGTCCGGGGGCATGGCCGCGCCCTCCGGAACCGCCCCCGGGTGACGTCTAGGCGCGCCAGTGGCCCGCTGGCGCGCAGGGATTTACTTCTCCCTCTGGGAGGCATAAATCCCCCAACAAAGGTAGGGGGGGTTTAGACAGGGCCGGGGGGGTGGGTTAGGTAGAGGAAGGGAGGGGAAGGTGAGGGGAGGGCATTAGCGAATTCCCTCCAAGGCCGCTCCGATTTCGGAGCGGCCTTGGAGGGAACGGAGGTAGGCTGCGCGGCTCGGCGCGCGCCGGCTACACGAAATCGGTAGCCTTGCGCGCGCCGATCCAGGATTTTAGCGGATACGCGCTGCTACGCACGTATCTACTAAAATCCCGCGTACTTTTGTTTGCGCCTGATGCACCTACAAAAGTACGCGAGGGCGCCCTTTTTGTAAATCTACCCCTAAGATTTTTTGCTATAGATCTTGTACAAAAACATCTGAGAAATGGTGATCATCAAAAAAATGTATTACAAAAACAACAGAGATGGATATTTCAATTAGACAGTTTAGAACCACTTGGATTGAATGCTATTATCGAATGGGGACATTTTTGTGAGAAACAGACAATTCTATCATAAGAAACTTAGGGCTGGATTTACTAATACCGCCGGGTTCTTTGAATCACATGATAACGGGGGGGGGGGGGGGGGGCAGTCCTGCGATAGCAGGCAGCGATCGCACCTCCGCGTTGCAATCACTGCTGGTGACATGCCAAATAACTACTCCATAAAAGGTGTAGATATTCGGCGCGAAACTGGCAGTGAAAAAGATGCATACCTTTCGCTGTTGGCGAAGTCTTCACAGTGTCAGCCCCAGTGTCACCATGACTCCTCCTCTTGTGGGGCTGACGCTGCTCCGACTCCACCCCGATCTTGGTATCGCACGCGATAAGGGACTTTTCGCGTGTGAAACATCCCTTATTGCATGCGATCCGCTTGGAAAATGACCCCTTTAATCACTTGTTCAGAATAGGACCTGTATTCATCTAGCCCATGTTGAGATACCAACACATATCAGGATTCCAGTGATCAGTTTCTTTTATAAAAGAACTGATGCAAACTGCCGGCAATCACGGATCATTTTTCTAAATCGCAGCGTGGAGGATGCTTCTGTTACGTTAAAATGTACAAATTTCTTTGAAATTGCACATTGGCAAGTTGTTCACAATTTTTTGTTAGCCCGTGGCTTTAAATATTTTTTTTATTTCAGAAATGTTTTATTGCAGTGAACATCACTCCCTGAAGCAGTCCAGTAGGGTGAAACACCAGGCATCGGAGTATCTGTCAAAAACAGCTTTGGCTGAGACCACACCAATACAAGTTTTACAAATTTCTCTGGAAGCCGAATGATTACAAGGCTGAGTAATTTTGACTTAAATGAATCATGTGAACATTTTTTAGATTTCTGAGCACTTATTGATTTTTTGTGATATTTCTTCACAAAATTGAATACTTTTGTGATTTTATATTGAAAGAAGCAAAATTTCAAATTTTTATTCATAGCATTTTTTGCACATTAATATGGAGGTTTTTTGACTAATGATTTTGCCTTTTTAACCAATTTACAAGGCATTTGTAAGCTTAAGGATTGGCATCTGAAGTCTTTTGCCTCCAAATTATTAACAATATTTCAGCTTTGAAGTGCTTAAAAAAAGTGCAAAAAGCAGAATATAAAAAATCTAAATAAATAAATAAAAATAAATAAATTTATCCATTAGAAGTTTGGTTTTACATAATGTGCTTTTCAAAATTATAAAAAAAAATTGCTTGATCCACTTCCAATGGGTAGACTTTCTGTCTGTCTCAATTTGCCTACCCGGAGATCTCTCTTGTCAATTTAAGAAAGCAATAGAACCAGCTATTTTCCTTCATGAGGTTGTAGTTGAGGTCAAGACCCTGACCTGAAGTTTTGATTATCATCATCATCATCACTGTTTATTTTTGTCAAGATTTGCCCATAAGAGATCAAAGCATGTTACTTAATAATTATATTAGTAAGATATCAATACATCAGCAAGTCACAGCCTACAATCAATAGAAAGCAATATAGCGAGATCCAATATGATTATGAATGAGGGAATAGGAGACAACAGAGAATTATAAAACACAAATATAGCATAACAGAAAAGAATTCCTGAAGGGTAGACTGGAAAGGGCCTGGCTCCATAGTTTAAAGGTTTAAGCGGTTCCTCTGAGTTAATATGGACTATCCAGGGTCTGATAAGGAATTAGGAAGTCAGGTTGTGAACCATAAGCAGCTACAAATAACCAGGTTTTCAGTTGTTTCCTAAATATGAGGGGTTTCTGGGAAGCCCGACCTGCAGTGACACAAGTTCCAGAGGGTGAGGACGGCACCTGTCAAGGTTCTTTTCCTGGTGCTTTAGAGTCTTATTTCCTTGGGGGGGGGGGGGGGTAGACAGGCTTATGATAATGAGTGCAGAGGGAGTGTAAGAGGTGAGTCAATTGTTCAGATAGGGTGGTTTGAGGCCTTTAAGAGCCTTGAATGCCAAAACCAGGATTTTGAATATAGTCCGGCAATGTGTTGGAAGCCAGTGGAGGGTTCTGAGGAAGTGATTTGGTCAAATTTTTCTGGCATTTAGCATGGTCCATGCAGCTGCATTTTGTACGAGCAGCAGGCAGTGGTTGAGGTTTTTGGGCAGTCTGATGTACAGGGAGTTGCAGTAGTCCAGGTGGAAGATTACATCGGGCCATCAAAGAAGGGGTAAAAGTGGAGCAGCTGATGTAGGTAGAAGAAAGTGGACTGATTTGCAGAAAGTATCTGGGCTTCAGTGGCAATTCTATAGTCCTAGACAAAATCCAGGCTCTACACCTATTTGGAAAAAAGGGAGGGCTGTTCCTTTTAAGGTTACCCTCGAGTGGATGTGGGGGTAACAATTTGATCAATGGCCTGGGAGGGAACTTCCCTACCCCCTAATCTATCCTTTCTACCCCTTCCCCTAACCTTCCCGTCCCCTAGCCCTAATCTAGCCCCTCCCCCAAAAGTTTTAACTTACCACTTGCACCTGCTCGAAGCAAATGGCCGCTGTGCTGGGGGCCTCGAGCTGCGCCCTGCCCCCGGACCTCCCCGCCCCTTTTCTTCAGCCCTGGGACTTACGCTCGTGGCCGGGCCTTTTTAAAATAGGTCCAGTGCGTAAGGCCACCTAAGCATGTAAATCCACTGGATTTACACTCGTAGGCTTTTGAAAATCTACCCCTAAGTTAGCCAGATAACTTTAGACCTGTTGCAGAGCAGGTCTAAAATTGTCCGGCCTTGTAGGACCGGAAAGCTTTGCACTTAACCGACTAAATTGAAAAGAATACAGTCAGTTAAGTTACATTCCTTTTTAAAAAATAAAAATAAAAACATACACACACCATGGCCTGTCCCCATCCGAGTTGCAAAGACCCTCTGGGGCCAGACTTGCCACCCCCTTCCCCAAAAGGCCCATTTAATGCCTTAAAAAACAATTATCAGGGCTGGGGAAATCCCCTCCCCCACCCCCTGCTCCTGCTTCCTATTTAATTTTCTTAAACAGATCTCACCATCTCCACATTCCCCCCCCCATGACTCCCCCCCATCCCTTTCCCTTCTATGCCCCCACCTAACCCGTACCTTTATGTGCAGTTAATTCTCCCGGATCGTGGTAGCTTCCTACCATGATCTGGGCCCGGCGCTTCTGCTAATGCTTCTGCTGATTAGTCGGATAACTTTAAATGGAGATATTCAGCAGGGCTTTTCTCCCACTAAATATCTAGGACAAGTTATCCGGCTAACTTTAGCCAAATAATTTGGCCACTAAATGGACAACTGAATATTGGCCTCTGTCATTTGCATTTCCCAAAACAACCACCTCATGGATGTATCGTCAATCAGTCTAAGAAGTACTACACATGCTTTCTGAAACTGGAAAGAGATACAGAAGAGAAATATTTTAAAAATTCAGGCCACTGCTTGATTAAATGGTCATTTTACAAACTAATTCTCTTCCTTACATTGAAGTAGCTATAACATGTCCCTATGCATGCAGACTTATGCTATATGATCATGGGTAGAAAACAACATGTAGTTTACCAGTAGTCTTCTTGGAGATAAAAGAATACCAAATATATGTTATTATAAACAGTAACCTATTTGAAAATAAAAAATGTTCCCAGTCTGAGAAGGGAAAGTCTGTAGAAAAACTCTGAAGTAGGAGAAGTGCCATAGCATTAAATTCTTGGCAGAACAAGGCTTAAGAAGGTTATAAGTATATTAGGATAAGAACACAACAATTATAAGAAAGAAGTCTGGAAAGAAAAGATTACATTGTTCCATCAACAACATTTTCCAAACATTTAGACCTTTAATATCGTTTATCTGAAGGGTGAGATTAAATATTCTCTGCAAATGTTACACAACAGCCAGAACTATGCATGCAAGGATTTGAAACAAATTGAAAGCATGCAATATATATTAGTTTCTTAAGCAGTTTGGTTACAGAAGAGACATCTCTATTGTCTCTGTTTGGAATAACAGGCAATCGCTCTTTGTGTTCAAATGGATTTAACTTCAGTGTCGTTTGTTTTCTAGTTATCGTTCTCCTCCAGTAGTCATGTCTAAATGAAATATGAACAGAGAGATCAGCTAAAAATGCATCTGCACATCATAAAAAACAAGATTGTTAACATCTTACTCTTTTTTTTCATAACTTTAAATTTTCAAAACACTGGAAATACAAAGGAGGCAATTAGAAAAGCAAAATACACACTAAGAGCAAAATCAGGAAGCTCACATTCAGAAGTATATACAACAAACAATACCATGCTTTATTTATTTATAATCTGCTTTTCGCACTTTAAAAGCTGATTACATAGGGTATTCCCTATCCTCAAAAGCCTTACAATCTGTCAGGCCTATGCGCTCCAAAATTGGGCACTTGTATTGACCGCCCGTTGTCCTAATGCATGAGAACATCCCCTGGATGCTTGATGCTGTATTTAAATGAGAAGAAAGTTCGGGCAACATGAAAAGGTTGTGCTAAGGGATAATTGTGCGTCTGTAGCTTCTGTAGTGCTCAAAAATAGCAATGTACAATCATTTTAAACAAATAGACAATTGCAATGAAGTTGTCTATTTCATCTCATCTCCAGAGTGCAATGAAACAAAATAAAAAATGCCAAAATTTCAGAAAATTTGATATTTCCTGTTAGTGCTCACTAATGGGACTTAGTGCACACTAACTGTAAATGTTACCATTAAGTTAAAACTATCACTGGGGAGCAGTTCGTTAGCTAGAGGTATGGTTCTGTTGGTTTGGTTGGTAGCGGGTCCAACCCATGACTGGCCAATCTTACTTTCTTCTGCTGCCCCGGACCAGAGGGTGCCGCCAATGCTGCAACAGACCCCGAACGAAGGCGCAGCAGGTCACCTCACGGGCTGACAATGCCGCGTTAGGGAGGCCATGCAACTGAGGCATCCCTAGGCATGTGTGCGTGTGACTCAGCCCTATTTAAAAAGCCTGCAGCAGGAAAATCACTTTGGCACCCACTGATGACATCACAGGCTCTCCATTATTTAAGGCCAACTCAGACTGCCCTCAGATGACTTGGCATTAGTTGAACTCTCCCGAGTAGCTGATTGCCTCATTGTTCCTGGTTCCTGATCCTGCTTCTGTTCCAGTACCTTGTCTTTGTGTTCCTGATTCCTTCCTGTGGCTTGGAATTCCTGCATTCCTGTCTTGTGGTTCCTTGTCCTTCCTCCATGTCTTCCTGCTGTACCGCCTTGCCTCCTTCCACTTGAATTGACTTCTTGGCTTGACCATGGTTCGTATCCCCAGTTTCTCTTCGTTTGGATTCTGGCTTGATCTCAGACTGCTTCTCGACCACGTCGCCTTCCACCTGTCCTTTACCTTGGCCTGTTCTCATCTCAACTGCCTGCTCTAACCTCTGCTTGCACTGACTTCACTTTCTGCCTGCTGGCCTCTACTTCTTCTGTGATGGATTATTTTCTTCACAGAGGCCCGCACCTAAATCCAGCTGGCCCCAGCTCTTGAGGGCTCAACCAGAGGGGAACAAGGGCAGGTATAGGTGAAGTTCCTGTTGGGCTTCTGCTCCAGCCAGCTCCGCCTGCTGGCAGTGAGGACCTATAGGGCTCTTCCTTATAAGTAATGTCAATCTCATCTCGATGCAAGGGTCCACTTCTGTAACAGGTTCTGCATTTCTATTGGCTGTGTCCTTAGTTACTTGTTTGTTCTGACAAGATTGCAAGGTGATGTTTGTGGGTGGATGGCCAGTGCCTAGTAACAAGTGTAAACAAACAAGTGATGTAATAATACCATCAAGTTCTAGTCAACAAAAACAAAAGTATGCAATACAAATGCATATTTTGAATTTGCCAATCCATTGGGGCAGATTTTAAAACATACGCACGGGTGTACATTTGTGCGCGCAACCCGGTGCACACAAATGTACGCCCGATTTTATAACATGCGCGCGCAGCCGCACGCATGTTATAAAATCAGGGGTTGGCGCGCGCAAGGGGGTGCACACTAGCGTGCCGAGCCCTTGGGGAACCCCGCTGGCTATCCCCGTTCCCCCCACCTTCCCCTCCCTTCCCCTTCCCCTCGCTGTCCCGCCCCCCAGCCAAAGAAACCCCCCGTACCTTTGTTTTGGAAGTTACGCCTGCCAGCCGACTGCCAGCACGCGATCCCCCGCGATGACCGCTGTGCCGGAGTCCTTGGCCACGCCTCCTGGACTGCCACCGGACCGCCCAGCCATGCCCCCGGACTGCCCCAGACCACCACGCCCTGGACCGTCTGCCCCACCCCCATTCTGCCCCCGTCCCGCCCCCTGCCTGCCCATTCAGAAAAGCCCCGGGACATACGCATGTCCCGGGGCTTTACACACACCGCTGGGCCTTTGAAAATAGGCCCAGCCCACGTAACCCCCCTACGCACAAAAATCCTCGAAAATCTGCCCCATTGTATTTTATGAAAGGGGCCCTGGCATTTTGAGATATGCATAATTTGCATTTTCCTGGTGTGTAAGGGTTATTGGTGAGAGGGGGAGTGACTGGGGTGACTTATGAGGTGACAGGGAGAGAGACTGGTTGGGATGGTGACTGGCAAGAAAGAAGCAATCTGGTGTGTGAGGGATGACTGATGAGAGGCAGCGTGGCTGGAGTGACCAACAATAACTTGAAATGTTTAATGTATATCTCTCCAAAACTTCTCCACAAGGGGGCATTCCCACCACATATGTATGCAACATTCCCACCACATATGTATCAAACAGGCATCATACCACATCCTGCCAACAAAGAGGACTGGATGCATTAAATCTAGAAAATATAATGCTAACTGTAGCATCCGTGCAATAGTTTAAACAATTATTTTGGTATAATTTAAAACATATAGATTGCTTATAAATTGATCCCTAGAACTGCAACTGCACCGCTTTTTAGCATCCTGTACCAGCGAGAGTTTAGAATTCCACTTCCCTAATTAGAGATCTGCTCATTTCAGAGTCATATAACTGCTTATAAACAATAAAGATGGAAAATATATTTAGCTGGAGATGACTTAAACATTATTTTGTCCAACCCAGTCTTTTCCCTCAAAGTGTACATATCCCTCCTATTACTGAGAATTTCTGAGTATGTTGGTAAAATATGAAATTCCACAATTAAATCTTTTAAAAGATCTGAGGGAATCTTCTCGCCAAATCTGACCAAGATATTGCAACACACATGTACTCCACCCCAGCAAATCCAGAGAGAAAGTCACTGGAGATAATAAAGAATCACCAAATTAAAGAAGAAGTGGGAGAAAATAATTAAGAATTTTATGAATTTTATGAACCTATTATCGGACTAGACTTCCCAGCCCCACCAATGTTGGTGAGGTTGGAGGATAGCCCAACAAGGAAGCCAAACCATGTCCCTGAGGATTGCAAGTCCTCCAACTCTAGCCAAGGATATATCAGCTTGTCTCTATTTAACCAACCCTGAACCCCAACCAACTGGGCAGATGGAAAATATAGATAAAGATTGGGAATATCCAACCCTCCACAATCCTTTAAGAGTTCCTAAAGTGGTGAGCTTAATTTGTCAAGTCTTTTCTTGCCAGAGTAATTAATTTATAGCCCTGTTGATTAAAAACAAAACAAAAAAAAACTTTTGTGTTGCGATCGGCGGGGGCCGACCGCACCTACTGGCAGCAATGGCCACGACAGAGAGCCGGCAGTCCGGCCCCTGCATTGCGGCTGCTTCTGCCCTCCATGGGTGCCTCAGAACGGCCACAGGCAGCGGCAGAGACAGGTCTCTTCGGCGCTCCCTGTGCGGTCTTCATCATCGGCTAAGGCAGTAGGGAGCCAGCAGCATGGCTCCCGCAGGAACAGCTTTATCTCCAATCAGACGCAGGCACTTGGCTCCTCCCCCCCACTTAAAGGAGCAGCAACAGGAAGTCATTCCAGGCTCCAGGAACCACTTCCTACCCAGGACTATATAAGGAGGCTTCTGAAGGATTGCCAGTGCCTTGCAATAGGTCTCCTGCCAGTGCCTTGCAGTAGGTCTCTTGCCTTGCTTGCCTTGCGTTGACTTCTGCTTTGGATTTGGACTTTGCCTTGCCTGCTGCCTTCTTCTGACCTCTGTTTGGATTTGGACTTTGCCTTGCCTGCCGCCTGCCTCTGACCTCTGCTTTGGATTTGGACTTTGCCTTGCCTGCCGCCTGCCTTTGACCTCTGCTTTGGAATTGGACCTTGCTCATGTATGACTTTGCTTGGGATTAGACCTCATCTGGAATGCTGCCTGACCCGACTCTGCTTTGTACGAAGACCTTGCCTGCCAGCTGCCTGCCCTCGACTCTGGACTGATCTGAACTTCTGCTGCCTCTGCTGAGACCACCTCATCAACCACTACTGTCCCTGAGGTCCATCTCCCGCCAATGAGGAACTGTGGTAAGCTCCTTTACACATATCATTGCAGCCTAAGGGTTCACCGATTCTTCTAATCGTAACAGATTGCACAGCCATGAACCCGATGGACCTCTCCGGTCTGCAGGCTATTCCAGGTCTAGCATTAAAGATACAGCAGCAGCAGCAACAATGCCTGGACTCCCTGGCAGCATCTCTGCAATGTCTGAACTCTCGGCTAGACACTTCTGGGCCCTCCAGTGGACCACCTACTGTTCTGATACACAATACCTCTCCTGTGCGGCCACCGGCCCCTCCCCGGTATGCATGTGATCCAGGACAATGCCGAGGTTTTCTTAACCAATGCTCAATGCATTTTTCACTGCAACCCACACAGTTTTCTTCAGATACAGTTAAAACCACCTTTATACTGTCCTTGTTAGATGGCAAGGCTCTGGCCTGGGCATCTCTGTTATGGGAAAGAGGAGATCTTATTCTCCAGGACCTTCAACGTTTTCTCTGTTTTTAAATGCACCTTTGATGATCCTGGGTGTTTGGCAGCCACCGGGTCAGACATTCTTCATTTATGCCGAGGTACTCGTACGCTATCCGATTACGCCATTGAATTTAGGACAATGGCTACTGAGTTGAACTGGCGAGAGGACAGTTTACGAAGTATGTTTTTGGAAGGACTAGCCACCCCCATCAAAGATGAGTTAGCTGCTCGATATCTCCCTGACTCTCTGGATGATCTGGTTGATCTAGCAGGCAAAATCGATCAACGCCTTCAGCAACATGCCAGGGAATTGCACGGACCACATAGACCAATCACTCTTGCACCCTCCTTCTCTCAGCCTCTGACTGGTTCTCAACCAATGGCTATAAACCTTCAGCCAGAAGAACCAATGCAACTGGGGAGGAGTCCTTTAACGACCGAAGAAAGACGGTGTTGCCGAACTCAATGTTTATGTTTATACTGTGCTGGCAAAGAGCATTTTTTGGCCCATTGTTTCGAGAAAGGGGGAAACTCCAGAGCCTAGAACCAACAGGGGAGATGGTTCTAGGTTGTACTGGCTCTGCTCCCCAGCTCATCCTTCCGGTAACGATAATTCAAAACCAGCAAGAATTCTCGACATTAGCCCTTCTGGATTCCGGGGCAGGGGGAAATTTCATTATGAGTAATCTGGTCGAACACCTTGGTCTACCTACCATGCCAGGAGATACACCATTGATACTTTCTTCAATATCCAGAGACCCACTTCCTGGACTAATCCTTCAGACTACTTTTCCACTACGCCTAAGGACTGGTATACTACATATGGAAGAGATTTCTCTTCATGTCATTGACAAAGCCGTTTTATCCGGTCATTATTTATTTATTTATTTGAATTTTTCTATATGCCTTGGCTCTAAAAACATTCCCCTGCGATCAACTGGAAAACACTTCAGTTAACCAAATGGAGCTCATGTTGTCAATAGCAATGCCTTCTTCCAGTGACACGTCCTCTCACTGTGTGTCTTGCTACCACCTCAGGAGATCTCCCTTCACAATATGCCAGTTTCGCTGATGTATTCTCAAAAGAAAATGCGGAAATTCTTCCTGAACATAGACAATTTGATTGTGCCATCTATCTGCTTCCTGGGACCATAACTCCTTGTGGAAGGGTATATCTGCTATCTCTTCCTGAGACTCAAGCATTGGTCCAATATATCCAGGAGAATTTAGACTGGGGATTCATTTCACCCATCTACTTACCAGCTGTACACTATAGCTTTGTATAGATTATCAAAGATTAAATGCTATAAACCAGGAAAGATCGCTACCCATTGCCTCTCATTCCTGAATTACTGGAACCGATTACAGGGCGCCCATGTGTTTACGAAACTTGATCTATGAGGGGCGTATAACTTAGTCCACATCAGGCCTGGTGACGAATGGAAGACTACGTTTAATACTCGGGATGGACATTTTGAATATTTAGTAATGCCTTTCAGACTGTGTAACACACCTGCAGTATTCCAGTCCATGATGAATGAAATTTTTCAGGATCTATTATATAATAAAGTAATAGTCTATCTGGATGATGTGTTGATATTCTCCGAGATCTGCCAATCTCACCGCTGTGATGTCCAACAAGTATTGCAACACTTGCGAGCTCACAAGCTTTATTGTAAAATTGGAAAAATGCATTTTTTAAGCGAAGTCCTTGCCTTTTTTAGGATACGTTATCTCCAATACTGGGTTCCAAATGGATCCGGATAAAGTGGCCTTCATCCGGGAATGGCCTCAGCCTTCCAGTCTGCGCTCCCTACAATGATTTTTGGGTTTTGCCAATTTTTATAGACACTTCATTCCTCATTACTCTCAATTAGTTGCTCCATTGACCGCACTAACTCGCAAAGGAGCCAATACCAGAGAGTGGTCTGTGGAGGTGTTGGATGCTTTTTCCAGGCTTAAGAAGGCCTTCCTTTCAGAAATCTGCCTCTACCACCTGGATCCTGCACGTCCTTTTGTCTTGGAAGTAGCTGCCTCGTCCACTGCCATTGGGGCTGTCTTGGGTCAAGTTTCCACTAAGGGGGGTTTTCACCCCTGTTCCTATTTTCTCGTAAATTTTCCTCTGCTGAAAAAGGTTATGGTATTGGAGATAAGGAACTCCTGGCCATAAAACTGGCTTTTTAGGCTTGGCGACAATGGTTGGAAAGAGCTCAACACACTATTACGGTCTATACCAACCATAAGAATATAGAATATCTCCGCCAAGCCCAACATCTAAACCCCCATTAAGCACGCTGGTCCTTATTTTTTAACCGTTTTGATTTCCTGGTGAAATACAGGCCAGTTGCCAAAAATGTCAGAGCAGACGCTCTCTCTCGCGCTTCCAAGGCCGAAGATCTTCCAGACCCACCGAGGTTCATTATCGACCCAGCACGAATCCTGATGGCTACTACTCATGTAGTTCCCCCAGGGAAGACTGTTGTTCCAACCCGGTTACAACAATGCTTGTTGAAATGGGGCCATGATTCTAAAGTAGCAGGACACCCAGGCCGAGCTCGAACTTTCTCACTCCTCAGAAGATATTATTGGTGGCCACAGATGTACCAGGATGTGAAAGCCTATGCAGACTCGTGCCCAACCTGTGCCTGGCAGAAAATTCCAGTTGGATGTCCTTGGGGCTTGTTACAGCCTCTGCCAGCACCCAAGGAGCCTTGGACTCATATTGCAACAGATTTTGTGGTGGAATTACCTGCTTCCAATGGTAATCAAGTAATTTGGGTGGTCATTGACCATTTTTCTAAAATGGCCCACTTTGTCGCTCTCCCAACACTACCTTCTGCTCCAGAACTGGCCAAATTGTTTACAAAACACATTTTTCGATTACATGGATTACCTCACCATATTGTGTCCGATCGTAGAACCCAGTTCACGGCCAAATATTGGCGGTCATTGTGCAATAAATTTAAGGTTAAACTGGATTTTACTACAGCCTAGCACCCCCAGGCCAATGGACAAACTGAACGAACTAACCACACCTTAAAAACCTTTTAAAGAGCTTTTGTGAATGAACGACAGGATGATTGGGCCGACCTTCTCCCATGGGCAGAATTCTCCCATAACAGTCATGCCAACGCAGCTACGGGATCCTCCCCCTTTCTTTGTGTCTATGGGAGACAATCACTCCCTCCCCTTCCAATATCATTATCTGTGCCGTCCCCAGCTGCTCAGATTACAGCACAGGATCTCCATGCGCTATGGACTTAGATTGAAACCATGATCAGCAAAGCTGCCCAGAGAACAAAGAATACTACAGATAAGCATCGGCGGCCAGCACCTCAACTTAAGGTTGGAGAAAACATTTGGCTTAGTACTCGCAACCTATGTTTACGTGTGCCTTCCATGAGGCTTGCCCCTCGCTACGTGGGTCCTTTTCCAATCCTGAGACAGGTCACTCCTGTCACCTATCAACTACGTCTTCGTCCATCATTTAAGATCCATAATGTTTTCCATGTTTCACTTTTGAAACCAGTGATATTGTCTTGGCCTGCACGAAAACCACCCACTCCCCAGGAAATCTCCACTGAGGAGGAGGAGACGTACCAAGTCAGAGAGATCCTGAATGTTCACCGTCATAAAATTGGGAATATCTCAAAGCTTGGGAGGGGTATGGCCCAGAGGAAGATTCGTGGGAGCCCATGAAGAATATACTCGACAAAACACTCCTTGTGGATTTTCATGCCAATCACCTGGAGAAACCTAGGCCTCCTGGAAGGGGTCTTAAAGGAGGGCATATTCTTGCGATTGGCAGGGGTTGACTCCCACGGCTGACCGCATCTAACGGCAGTGATGGCCGCGATAGAGAGCTGGCAGTCTGGCCCCTGCATCATGACTGCTTCTGCCCTCCACGGATGCTTCAGACGGTCGCAAGCAGCGGCAGAGGCAGGTCTCTTTGGTGCTCCCTGCCTCTTCATCATTGGCTAAGGCAGCAGGGAGCCAGCAGCATGGCTCCTGCAGGGGCAGCTTTAGCCCCAATCAGACGCAGGTACTTATCTCCTCCCCCCACTTAAAGGAGCAGCAACTTGAAGTCATTCCAGGCTCCCAGGAACCTTGCAATAGATCCAGCTTGCCTGCCTTGCGTTGATTTCTGCTTTGGATTTGGACTTTGCCTTGCCTACCGCCTGCCTCTGACCTCTGCTTTGGATTTGGACTTTGCCTTGCCTGCCGCCTGCCTTTGACCTCTGCTTTGGAATTGGATCTTGGTTGTGTACGACTTTGCTTGGGATTAGACCTCGTCTGGAACGCCGCCTGCCCTGACCCTGCTTTGTACAAAGACCTTGCCTGCCAGTTGCCTGCCCTCGACTCTGGACTGTTCTGAACCTCTCGCTGCCTCTGCTGAGACTACCTCATCACCAGCTACTGTCCCTGAGGTCCATCTCCCACCAACGAGGAACTGTGGTAAGCTCCTTTACACATATCGTTGCTGCCTAAGGGTTCACCAACTCTTCGAATTGGTAAAGTACAGGGCAAATGCTGGAATACATAAAGTAACCAGGGAAGCGCCATCATTTTAACAATAGCTGCTTTCCCCAACAGAGACAGAGAAAATGACATCCAACATGCCAAGTCACTTTTCACCTTCTGTACAGGTTCCCCAAAAATGTAACTTATAAAGGTCTGTCAAATGTGCTGTTACATTAATACCTAAATATCTAATTCAGGAACCAGTCACTGGAAAAACCCCTATAACAGAGGGTAATCTTACTTTGGTCCTAAACTCATAGCTGCAGATTTAGTAGTATTGATCTGATAGCTTGACAAATGATTATAAGTGCTCAATAGTTTCATTAAACCTGGAATAGACTGTTTCCAATGTGTTTAAACAAAATTACATCATCGTCATAAAGAGCAATCTTCTCCTGGGAATGTCCAAATTGAAATCCAGAGATATTCTTTATTTCCCTAATCTTTTGTGCAAGGGGCTCCAGCAGAAAGTTGAACAACAGGGAGAGAAGGGACAACTTTGTCTAGTACCTTGCTGAATATGTAGATGGGCTCCAAGCACTAGCCATTTACTGTAACACAAGCATTAGGATTACAATCCAAAGCTGAAATCCAATGGAGAAATTCCTCTGGAAAAGCAAAATGTCTTGGCACATTGAACAGATACTTCCAGCATATCATATTGAAGGCTTTATCAGCATCTAGCAACTGGAGCAAGCCCAGAATTCTATATTTTCTTGCTAGATATATTATATTAACGAGTCTTCTAGTGCTGTTAATAGAGTGTCAACCTTTAATAAATCCTATTTGATCCTTATTAATCAATACTGCAGAACATTAGCAAATATCTTTACGTCAGCATTTAGGACAGTTAAAGGCCTGTATGCACTGCAGTCTGGAGTGTCCTTGTATTTTTTCAAAATCAGCATGATCAAGGTATCCAAAAGTCCACCAGAGAGAAAAGAGGATTTCCCCAAAGAAATTAAACAATTCTTGGAGGAGGGGAATATATTCTATAACAAAATATTTATAAAAGTCTAATTGGGAACCATCCAGGCCCAAACCTTTCCTGTAGGCCAAGGTCTTAATCATTTGAGAGAATTAACAGGGGCCTTTGGAGGCTCCTGGGCACCATGTGGCAATTTAGGTAAAGAGACAGATTGTAAAAATCCCATCATCTGATCACAGGAAGCACTCCTTGGCTCAGTATAGAGAAATTGAAAATGCTCCTGAAAAAAATTAGCAAGGTCGAGAGGACAATGGATTGGAATACTCACTGTTATTATTTGTGAGAGCACTAATTGTGGTCCCTGATTTATGGTGCCTGATTAATTTTGTCAGCAAGGAGCCAGTCTTGTTGCCCTTTTCATAAAATTTCTGTTGTGTATAATGCATGGAATTGACAATATGGCCAACTTTTAAGGTCCTAAGGTCACCCCTGGTCAGAAAATTAGCCTATATATCCAAGTGGAGCTGCTCTGTTTATGTTTAAGTTCAAGAACCTGACTTTTCTTAAGGAACTCGTGCTCTTTGGCATATTCTATTATGGGCGTGAATGCAAATTTTGGGAAGGGGTAGGATTAGGGAGAAGCTTGGTGGAAATTATGAAAATGAGGTACAATATCACATCATGTGATAGCATAACACATGCTATCGCATGGTTTTAACGCCAGAAATAACTACACCTTTTTTCCTGGTGTTAAGTTGTGTGATATGACCAAAATAAATTTTTAGAATTGTATGTGAGAGAGGGAGAGAGAGAGAGAGAGAAACTATCTATAAGGGCTTCATAGTAGTCAAGTATTTATATGCCTTTAGGAGGGTCATCTAATAGCTCGAGGTGAGGTGTTGGTGTGGTTTAGGGGCCAGTTTATCATTCAGAGTAAGCCATACAAACAGCAGAGTACACCTTGGTGAAGATTTGACATTATTTGGAGTACCCTTTTTTAGAGTCCATCAAGCTAGGATGAGAGAACATAGCAGAAATTTCATCTTTGTGAGATTTTCCTCACTCCAAATGATGTCAAATCTTCACCAAGGTGTACTGTGCTGTTCGTTTGACTCACTCCAAATGATAAACCAGCCACTAAACCCTAAACCACCACCAACACCTCACCTCGAGCTATTAGATGACCCTCCTATAGGCATATAAATACTTGACTACTATGAAGCTCTTGTACATAGTCTCTATCTCTCTCTCTTTCTCTCCCCCCCCCCCCCCTCTTATTTAGGGGTTAGTCTGCTACTGGGTGATGTAATTTAAAAGCATCAAGCACCACCTAACCAATTCAGCAAAATCTAGGTTCTTCAGAAAAGATAGAATTAATCTCCAGGTCCACTGCACTCCAGTGATGGTCTGAAATATAGCAAGAAAATATATCACAATTTGTAACCTTTGTCAATACTGTTGGATTACACAAAAACTAATCTATCTATCCTACTATGGGTACTGTGACATAGCAAATGGTATGTATAATCTCAGTAATAAGGATAACACTTCCTCCAAATATTATATAAATCCATGGCCTGTATACCAGTCTTAAGATTGCCAGGGAGAGGAGAAGACAAAGAAGAAGACCAGTCCAAACCCAGCTGTAGAACCATATTCCAGTCCCCACTCATAAGAAGAGCTGAAGTAGGGAATGAAGCCACTGTTCCAAATAATTGCTGAAAAAAATCTCCAGAAACATAGAAACATTAAAATGACAGCAGAAAAGGACCAAATGATCTACCAGTCTTCCCAGCAAGCTTAAGCCAGTATCTGCTGCACTGTGCAGGTTACCCTCATGCTTATCATTTTCCCAGACCGTAAAAGTCAGGGCCCTCGGATGCTGTTTGAATACAGTTTTCCTTAACCCTTGCTGTAAAAGCAGAGAGCAATGATAGAGTTGCATCAAAAGTATCAGACATACTGATTAAGGGTAGTAAAAGCCACACCAACAAGTTACCCCCATGTTTATTTGTTCCCCAAACCATAAAAGTCGAGCCCTCATTGGATGCTGTCTGAATCCAATTCCCTTTTTCCCCACTGTGGTTGAAGCAGAAAGCAATAGAGATGTGAATCGTGTGATCGATCGTCTTAACGATCGATTTCGGCTGGGGGGGGAGGCAGTGGCATAGCCACGGGTGGGCCTGGGTGGGCAGCTGCCCACCCAATTTAGACCCAGGCCCACCCAACTGACACCAGAACTGCAAGGCTGTCGCGGGATCCCATCCCCGTGACAGTGAAGAGGAGAACCCATGCTTGGCACGCCATCACGGCACACGTGGGGAAGCGATCCTACAACCATATGGCCAACCGATCTTCCTGTTTGCGGGGGGAGGGGGGGAGTGGAAGCGCCGCGCACAGTTTCCACTTCCTCCCCCCAAAGCAGGAAGATCAGCTGGCCTCTCCTGCTATCTTCGGGCCGTATGGCCGACCGATCTTCCTGTTTGGGGGGGGGGGGGCGGGGAGGGGAGCGGAAGCGCCGTGCACAGTTTCCGCTTCCTCCCCCCAGAGCAGGAAGATCGGTCGGCTGTACGCAGGAGGCCAGTGGCAGCAGGAGAGGCCAGCTGATCTTCCTGCTCTGGGGGGAGGAAGCGGAAACTGTGCGCGGCGCTTCCGCTCTCCTCCCCGCCCCCCCCCCCAAACAGGAAGATCGGTCGGCCATACGGCCCGAAGATAGCAGGAGGCTAGTGGCAGCAGGAGAGGCCAGCTGATCTTCCTGCTCTGGGGGGAGGAAGCGGAAACTGTGTACAGGCTTGAATGTGTATGTGAGGATGAGAATGGGAGCCTTGTTTTGTGTGTGGGGGTGAAAATCGGACCCTGGGTGTGTATGGGAGTGAGAATGGAGTCTTGAATGTGTGTGGGTGAGGATGGAAGCTTGAATATGTGGGTGAGGTTGGAAGCTTGAATGTGTGTATATATGGGTGAGGATGGAAGCTTGAATGTGTGTATATATGGGTGAGAATGGGAGCCTGGGTTTGTGTGTGTGGGTGAGAATGGAAGCTTGAATATGTGGGTGAGAATGGAAGCTTGAATATGTGGGTGAGGATGGAAGCTTGAATGTGTATATATATGGGTGAGAATGGGAGCCTGGGTTTGTGTGTGTGGGTGAGAATGGAAGCTTGAATATGTGGGTAAGAATGGGTGCTTGAAAGTGTGTATGTGTGGGTGAGAATGGGACTTTAAATGTGTGTATGTGTGGGTGAGAATGGGAGAATGGGTTTGTGTGTGTGTGGATGAGAATGGGTGCCTGAATGTGCGTCTGTGTGTGCATAAGAATATAAGCCTGGGGAGGGGTGAGAAAGTGAGAGCTTGTATGTGTGTCTGCAGAGAATGCGAGCTTGGGGGGGGGGGGGGAGAGCATATGAGAGTGAGAGCCTGAGTGTGTGAGGGAGTCTGTGAGAGAAAGCATTTATGTATATATGTGTGTGTGTGTGGAAGGGAAGAAGACAGTAGTAGAAAAGACACTGAAGAGGAATTAGGAAATGAGCGACAAGGGAAAAAATGGGAAAGAGAGACCAGGACCAACTGATTAGAAAAATACAAAGATCAGACAACAAAGGTAAAAAAAAAAAATAAATATATATATATATATATATATAGAGAGAGAGAGAGAGAGAGAGTGAGAGAGAGAGATGTTAGCAATTTAAATATGTCATCTTTGGGAATGTGCATTCTTATATTTTTGAATTTTGCTCTTTCTTAAGTATTCCACTGTTCAGACATTTTAGTTTCTCAGGCTTTCTATTTTGGCTTTATCTACATGTTTCTGTTTCTAATTTATAGTCTCTTATTTCTATATTAGGTAAGGGTCGGTCTCAGTTTTGCCTGTTTGTGACAGAAATGAGTATTTCTAGCATATAGTTTCTCTGTAGTAGTAGTCCATAGGGATGTGCAGAGCAAAATTTTATGTTCATATTTTTTATGTCCGAAAGGGGGTCCCACTTGCGGCCAATATGGACATAAAAAAAATCCAATGAGTTGGGTATATGTACATATGTGCAAAAAAAAAATTAAACCCCCTCACCCTCCTTAATCCCCCCCCCAGACTTACCACAACTCCCTGGTGATCGAGCGAGGAGTGAGGACGTCATTTCTGCAATCCTTGGCGAGAAGCATGTGACGTCGGTGGCACGTCGAGTGACGCGGC
Source organism: Rhinatrema bivittatum (assembly GCF_901001135.1). Taxonomy (NCBI): domain Eukaryota; kingdom Metazoa; phylum Chordata; class Amphibia; order Gymnophiona; family Rhinatrematidae; genus Rhinatrema; species Rhinatrema bivittatum. Next base: position 246,296,524 of record NC_042621.1, on the reverse strand, counting down.
GTCACGTGATTCCCGGCTCGTTCGCGCCGGACGGCTCGTTCGGCCCAAAAAGAACTTTTGGCCAGCTTGAGGGGGTCAGGAGGCCCCCCCAAGCTGGCCAAAAGTTCTTTTTGGGCCGAACGAGCCGTCCGGCGCGAACGAGCCGGGAATCACGTGGCGCCGCGTCACTCAGACGCGACGTCACGTGATTCCCGGCAAGTTCGCGCCGGACGGCTCGTTCGGCCCAAAAAGAACTTTTGGCCAGCTTGGGGGGGCCTCCTGACCCCCTCAAGCTGGCCAAAAGTTCTTTTTGGGCCGAACGAGCCGTCCGGCGCGAACTTGCCGGGAATCACGTGACGTCGGCGTCACGTGATTCCCGGCTTGTTCGCGCCGAACGAGCCGTCCGGCGCGAACTTGCCGGGAATCACGTGACGTCGCGTCTGAGTGACGCGGCGCCACGTGATTCCCGGCTCGTTCGCGCCGGACGGCTCGTTCGGCCCAAAAAGAACTTTTGGCCAGCTTGGGGGGGTCAGGAGGCCCCCCCAAGCTGGCCAAAAGTTCTTTTTGGGCCGAACGAGCCGTCCGGCGCGAACGAGCCGGGAATCACGTGACGCCGGCGTCACTCGACGTGCCGCCGACGTCACATGCTTCTCGCCAAGGATTGCAGAAATGGCGTCCTCACTCCTCGCTCCATCACCAGGGAGTTGTGGTAAGTCGGGGGGGGGGGGGGGATTAAGGAGGGTGAGGGGGTTTATATTTTTATTTTGGCTCAACAATCGCGATTTCCAACATATCGAACATATCTATGTTCGATATGTGGGAAATCCGATCGTTTATGTCGAATCAATTTTTTAAGTAAAAAAAAAATATGAGTTGCGTTTTACTAATGCGGTCAATCCGAATGCACACCCCTAGTAGTCCAGCCTGTTCTGTTATTCCCATAGGTGATGTATTAATGTTCTAGGGCCTGGTGTAGTATTTGCATTGCTGCTTTTTCATAAGATTGCTGTTTGAATCCTGAGAGTCAGTGCTGTGATTGTTTGGCAAGGTTCCAGATGCCTCTTTCTTTGCAAGAGTTTGTTACTTCACAAAATAGCAGTGGAGGGTTATTTTTTGCTGAGATTACACCAGAATTTGAATTTTTTTTTTCATGTTACTTGTAATGTGAATTGCCCTAGCTCTGCGCTGCACCTGTTCTGATGATTAATTATATTTTATTGTATTTATGAAGATTTCTGGGTTTCTGCAAAGATGGTTCATGAAAGAATACATTAATTTTTGTTTTATTATATGATTGGATTTGATTGTTTTCTATACTTGAAATAATTGAAGTAAATTATTTTAAAGTTTCATACATGACACATAATGGCTGTTGCAAACTACTTAGAAAGCCATTCTAGGGTGCAGTATATGGCATTATTTATCAGTAAGAAAACAACTAGTAGACCTGCATGCCTTGTGCCCACCTATGTTAACCTTGTGCCCACCCAAAAAATCAATTCTGGCTACGCCACTGGGGGGAGGGAATCGGATCGTGGCGGTTTTGTTTTTTTAAATATCGTGTAAATCGTAAATCGGGGGAGGGCGGGAAAACCGGCACACTAAAACATCCCTAAAACCCACCCCGACCCTTTAAAATAAATCCCCCACCCTCCCGAACCCCCCCAAAATGTCTTAAATTACCTGGGGTCCAGTGGGGGGGGGGGTCCCGTTGTGATCTTCCAGTCTCGGGCCACGAGTGCGTTGATAGAAAATGGCGCCGGCACTACCTTTGCCCTGCCATATTGCCGTACGGCCGGCGCCATTTTACAAAATGGCGCCGGCAACATATGGCAACACGATTCGAGTGCAGGAGGTAGTTCCCGGACCCCCGCTGGACCCCCAGGGATTTTGGCCAGCTTGGGGGGGCCTCCTGACCCCCACAAGACTTGCCAAAAGTCCAGCGGGGGTCCGGGAACGACCTCCTGCACTCAAATCATGTTGCCGTACGGCCGGCGCCATTTTGCGATATGGCCATATGGCCGGCGCCACTAGCGTGTCCCGATGATACATTTATCCAGTCAATACTGTGGTAATTGAAGTCTCCCATTATTACCATACTACCAATTTGGTTAGCTTCCCTAATTTCTCTTAGCATTTCACTGTCAGTCTCACCATCTAGACCAGGTGGATGGTAGTATACTCCTGTCACTATAGTCTTCCCCGACACATAAGGGATTTCTACCCATAAAGATTCAATTTTGCATTTAGTCTCATGCAGGATGTTTATCCTGTTGGACTCTATGCCATCCTGGACATAAAGCGCCACACTGCCTCCCGGGTGCTCCTCTTTGTCATTGCGATATAATTTGTACCCCGGTATAGCACTGTCCCATTGGTTGTCCTCCTTCCACCATGTCTCTGAGATGCCAATTAAGTCTATGTCATCATTCACTGCTATGCATTCTAATTCTCCCATCAGCATTCTAATTCTCCCGTCAGCCAGAGTGACTCACTGCTCTCTTGATTATCAAATGTTGGTACCTAATCAAACCAAATCACACTACTTCAACACCTTTCCAAGGTGAGTAACTGAACTGAACTTTTCAACCTTTTTACTTAGGTATACACTGCTCCTAGCTTATTTCTAGCTTCTGGCTACTTTTTTTTTTTAAATACAAACACTCAGTTCTGCTTACTAGTTGCCTTACAGACTTTTAAAAATAAACAAACTAACTACTGCTTACTAACTGCCTTACTGACTGATCATTTAAAAATACAAACATTCTAACTTGTTTATTCGCTGCCTTACTGACTATTAAAACACAAACACACTAAATAATATTCCCAAATAGTTAACTTTGCCCCAATACTTTTGAAAAAGACAATGTCCCAAGCAAAAACTTACTAATTCCTTTCAGCCACCAGCAAGGTGATCCTCTCCTCTCAGTGCTCCCACTGGAATGTGGGTTACTGAGCTCTTCCCTTGAAATATATAATGTGCTTCTAAGGTAAATTAATGCAAAACAATCCCTTTGGAGATTTACACTACAGTTAGTTTTCCTGAGTGACTCACTGCTGTTCTGATTAACAAACAATTGTACCTATTCAAATCAAACACACAACCTTAACACTTCAGTTAGTTAACCAGAAGTGACTCACTGCTCTCTTGATTATCAGATGTTGGTTCCTTATCAGATGTTGGTACCTGGCTTTAGCTATTGCCTTATCACATTGTCTGATGATCTGAAGGCAGTGAAGCACATCACACCAAGGTCCTTCTCCCTGTCAGTGTGCATTAATCCTTCACTGCCCTTCACATACAGTTCTTTTGGATTGCCACACCCCAGATGCATGACTCTGCACTTCTTGGCATTGAATCCCAGTTGCCAAATCTTCAACTACTCTTCAAGCTTTCTTAAATCAAGTTTCATTCTCTCTACTCCTTCAGGCATCTCCATCTTGTTACAGATCTTAGTATCATCCATAAATAGACAAACGTTATCTTCTATCCTTTCTGCCAGGTCATTCACAAAGATATTGAACAGAACTGGTCCCAAAAGTGATCCATGTGGAACTCCACTTAGCACTGTTCTTTCCTCAGAGTAGGTTCTATTTAACATTACATGCTGTCTCCTGTCAGTCAACCAGTTTGCAATCCATACTACTACCTTGGCACCTACTCCCAAGCTTATCATTTTGTTCACGAGTCTCCTATGTGGGATCATATCAAAAGCTTTACTAAAATCCAAGTAATTCACATCCAGCGCTCTTCCCTAATCCAATTCTCTAGTCACCCAACCAAAAAAAAAGTCAGTCAGATTTGTCTGACAGGACCTACCCTTGGTGAATACATGCTGCCTTGGGTCGAGCAACCCACTGGATAGTTCACTATCCTTTCCTTCAGCAGAGTCTCCATTAACTTTCCCACCACTGAGGTGAGGCTAACCGGCCAGTAGTTTCCAGCCTCCTCTCTGCTTCCACTATTGTGAAGTGGGACCACCACCGCACTTCTCCAGTCTTGCAACACCAGTCCCATTACCAGGGATCTATTGAACAGGTCCTTCAGTGGACTCACCAGCACATCTCTGAGCTCCCTCACTATCCTAGGCTGTACCTCATCTGCCCCATGGCCTTGTCCACTTTCAGTTTTCCTAGCTCTTCCCATACATTCTCTTCTGTAAACGGAGTTTTGTCTACTGCACCCCCATCCACAGTCTTGTCAACTAGCAATGGTCCTTTTCCAGGGTCTTTTTTAATTGAATACTGAATTGAAGTATTTGTTTAATATTTTGGCCATTTATTCATTTCTTTCCATACATTGATCTTTGTCACCTTTCAATTTCACAATACGATTTTGGACCTTTCTCCCACTGGATTAACCCTCCTCTCCTCCCGCACACCTCCACAAGACCAACCCGTTCCACCCATCAAGGAACGCTCCGCCTTCCATCGATTAAATCTACCAAACTCACCTCCACTACCAAGAGGACCTTCTCTCTGGCTGGCCCCACCCTTTGGAACTCCATGCCCCCAGATCTACATACTGAAACCTCTACCCCTAAATTAAAAAAAAACAAACTAAAAACCTGGCTGTTCCTACAGGCCTTTCCCTCAAATACCACCCACACGTGAATAATGTGCTATTTTTACCCCTCTTGAGCTAATATTCTTGAATTTTTATGTACGCTGAATACTTTTACACTTTTTAATTATTTCTGTACTCCTCTGGATTTTATGTAAATCATATGTAATTCTCTCCCCTCTTATGCAGTAACCTTTTCCTTACCTTCCTGTTTATTGTTAACCCATAGCCAGCATCCTCCTTATCCCTAACTCCTCCCTTTTCTTCTCCGCCTTGAAAACTACCATCCCCTCTACTTTAAAATTTCCTCCCCCGTAAAAATCTCCACTACGAACCTACATGTAAATCACCACACCGAATAATCTTCCACTGTATATACTGTACTTAGAATAGTTACTGTTCCTAATTATTCATACTCTGTATTTATCTTTTTGCCAGTTTATATGTTTTACCATCTCTAGTCCAGTTATACGTTCACTTAGTTAATTTACTTTAAATACCACCATGTAGTTTTTGTTCCCTGTAAAGGCTTTTGTCTGTGTGACAGCTGCCCTGTTCCAGTTTTACAAGTTTCATGTAAACCGATACGATGTGCAAATGGTTATCGGTATATAAAAATGTTACATACATACATAAATAAATAAATAAATAAATATCTGAACATTGTTTTGTTACCTCGCTTTAGCTGTTTGGCAATTCTTTCTTCTGCCAACTTTTTGCTTTCTTGATTTCTTTCTTTGCCTCCCTCAGTTTCACGAGATATTCTTCCCTGTGTTCCTCTTTTTGGGATCCTTTATGTCTTGAACACTGGGAATTTTTGCCTTTATTTTATGCGCCACATCCTTTGAGAACCAAATTGGTTTCTTATTTCTTTTATTTTTGTTTACTTTTCTAACATACAGATTTGCTGCCTTTGAAATCACTCCTTTTAGTTTGGATCACTGTTGTTTCATCTCTCCCAGTTTCTCCCAGTCTTCTAGTTCTACTTCCAGGTGCGTCCCCATTTTGACAAAGTCAGTATTTTAGAAATTCAAAACTCTTGTCTTTGTATGACCTCTCTATATCCTATTTGAGATATCAAACCATACTGTTTGATGATGGGCACCCACCCGGACATTAGATACATTATCCCCATTAGTGAGCACTAGGTTGAGTATAACTCCCTCCCTCATGGGTTCCATTTCCATTTGTTTGAGCAGAGCCCCTTGAAAGGCATTCATTATCTCTCTACATCTGGTAGATTCTGCAGAAGGGATTCTCCAGTCTATATCTGGCAGATTAAAATCTCCAATAATCAACACTTCTCTCTTCTTTCCCACCTTTTGAATGACTTTGACCAGATGTCTAGTTCTTCCTTTTTAGTTGGAAGCCTGTAAATTGCTCCAGTAAAAATGGATGTACCATCATCTTTTAGGACGACTCATAATGCTTCTTCTCTACCTCACATTTCCTGCAGTTCAGTTGCTTGGATATTATTTTTGACATAGCTACTCCTCCCCCTTTTCTGTCCTATCTGTCCTTCCTTAACAAGTTATAGCCCATTATGGCTGTATCCCAATCATGAGACTCAGTGAACCAGGCCTCTGTAACAGCAACTATGTCCAAGTCTGCTTCCACCATTAAGGCCTGCAGGTCTGGGATTTTATTGCCCAGACTATGAGCATTTGTGTTCATAGCTTTCCAAATCTCCCTAGGTTTACTGCTCTTCTTAGTTATCTTTTCCACTGTTTTGAGCTAATTGACTTTGTTGTTTTCTTTTCCCAATTCCTGTATTGCTTGGGGTGACATGGTAATTTCATTGACCACCTCCTGCCACTCCTGCCTCTGAATATCTCACTTAGCATTCTCTTTCCGGCCAAGGACAAATGTAGACTATCCTTACAATATAACCTATAACTGTTCCTTTCATGGCCCCATCCAGCAACGTAACCAAAACCACTTGATTTATACCAAGCTTTGAGCCAAACATTGAAATTATCTATATGGCAGAGTCTTTCCTTCCCCTTTCCATGAACAGGTAGTACTTCTGAAAAGGCAATGGTTTTGTTATGCGTCTAATCTAAGTCCCTAGGTTTTGGAAATATTTCTGTAGTGCAAGGATACCATGTCTGGCAAGGTCTTGTAGATACCAATCTTTTTTAAATTAACAAACACAGTTACTTAATAGAGATTAACAATATCAATACTTGGAAAAATAGAGATTTCAGAGAATGCAATACAGAAATAAGGAAGAATATCACCAAGAAAGCAATCTATAATATGGCTATCTTTAAATTTTTCAACATAACTGACCACAAGAACAGGTAGCAATGTGTGTCTCCTTGCAATCAATTCAGATTAAGGAAGATCTTGATGAACCCCTGCAATGCACTATGAGTCACCTGCCTCAAAGGAGAAAAGCCCAATAATTTATTTTTTTTAAATAAGCACAGCTACTTAATACAGACTAGCAATATTAATATTTGGAAAAATAGAAAGAGATTTCAAAGCTTGCAATACAGAAATACAGAATATCACCAAGAAAGCAATCTATAATATGGCTAACTTTAGAAGAAGAGTTGGGACCATAAACATTAATAAAAGTGAAAAAATATCTGTACAACATTCCCACTAATTTAATACATATACCATAAGGGTCTCTATAGAACCGACTCACTTCAAAATGCAACACACTGAGGCAGATTTTAAAACTTGCGTGCGGGCACAGATTTGTTCGCGCAACCCGGCACGAACAAATCTACGCCTGATTTTATAAAATCCAGGGTCGGCGCGCGCAAGGGGCTGCACAATTGTGTAACTTGCATGCGCCGAGCTGCGCAGCCTGCCTCTGTTCCCTCCGAGGCCGCTCCAGAGTGGCCTCAGAGGGAACTTTCCTTCCGCCCCCCTGCACCTTCCCCTCCCTTCCCCTACATAACCTGCCCCCCAGCCCTACCTAGAACCCCCCCTTACCTTTGTTGAAGAAGTTACGCCTACCTTCCGGCAGGCGTAACTTATGCACGCCAGCCGACGTCCAGCCCACGATCCCGGGCACAGTGGCAAATGGCTGCTGTGGTTGAAGGCTCAGGCCACGCCTTGCCCCCCCCTGGAGCGCCACGGAGGAAGGAAGGCCAAGATACAGGGAATTGCAGTAATTTAGCTTAGATGTTAATGTGGCATGAATAACAGTTTTGAGGTCATGGGTGTGGAGAAGTGGCTTGAGCTTTTTTAGGACCATGAGCTTGTAAAAACTTCCCTTAATAACAGAGGTGATGTGTTTTTTGAGGTTCAGATGTGGGTTGATTAGGACGCCTAAATTCCGTACAGATGGTTGTGAGAGGAGGGATGTGGTCAGAGGTGTGGCCAGCTTAACGGTTTGGTGGTTATGTATAAGGAGTAGTTCAGTTTTAGCAGAATTGAGAGCAAGTTGCATAGATGTGAGTAAGGTGTTGATAGAGGAAAGGCATTTCTCCCAGAAGCTTAGAGTGGTAGCAAGTGAATCGCGGATGGGGATGACGATTTGGACGTCATCTGCGTAGATATAAAATTTGAGTCCAAGGTCCATTAAATGATGACAGAAGGGGAGGAGATATATGTTAAATAGTGTAGAGGAAAGGGAAGAGCCCTGGGGTACACCATGGGAGAGGGTGAAGCGTGAGGATTCTGAGGAGCCAAGTTTAACAGAGAAGCATCTGTTAGTTAGATAGGATTTAAACCATAGAAGTGCAGTGCCAGAAATGCTGATGTCGGTTAAGCGGGCAATGAGGAGGTCGTGGCTTATGGTGTCGAAGGCGGCGGAGATGTCGAGGAAAGCAATAAGGAAGTTATGACCTTGGTCGAGGCCGGTGAGGAGAAGGTCTGTGAGGAGAAGGAGAGTTTCGGTGCTCAAGTTTTTGCGAAAACCAAACTGTGCTGTGTGGAGTATGTTGTGGTCCTCAAGGAATGTCATGAGTTGTATATTAACTACCTTCTCCATGATTTTTGAGATGAAAGGGAGATTGGAGATGGGTCGGTAGTTGGTTGGGTCTTTGGGGTCTAGGGAGGGCTTCTTGAGCAGGGGTTTGACTATCGCATGTTTAAGAGGGTCAGGGATGGAACCTGTGGAAAGGGAGCAGTTGATTGGGTCAGCTAGGGGTGACGCAATGGTATTGGGGATGGAGATGAGATTTTTAGTGGGTATAGTATCAGAAGGATGGGATGCGGGCTTGGATTTTTTAATGATAGCCTCAATTTCCTTAGGTGTGGTAAGTTCTATGGTGTCGAGAGGGGAGGGATTATGGTGGGTTGTAGGGGGGTGGGGAGTTAGGGAGGTTGTGGGGGGGAATTGGAGGAGTATGTTGGCTATTTTATTGTGGAAGAAATGAGCAAGTTCTTCGCATTTTGTGCTGGTGTCTTCTTCAATAGTGTTAGGGGAAAGGGGGGTTGGTGAGGGATGCTACATAGGAGAAAAGGGCTTTGGGGTTGAAGGTGTATTGGTGGATTTTGGAGGAGTAGTAATCACGTTTCGTATTTTGTATTGCTTTGCGGTATGCATGTAGGAGAGATTTATAGGAGATGGAGCGCTGAGGGGTGGGGTCTATACGCCATGCTCTTTCTTTGAGTCTGAGGTCATGTTTCAGGTTGTGTAGCTCTGTGGTAAACCAGGGTTTATTGTTGGATTGGGCGGTGCGTTGTTGACGAGTGATGAGGGGGCAGATTTTGTCAGCTATGTCTTGGGTGGTACTGACCCAGGAGGTGAGAGCAGTGTCAGGGGAAGAGAGTTCAAGGTTGGTCAGAGAGTCGGAAAGGGCTGTGGAAAGCTCCTCCGTAGTACAGGCTTTGCGGTATGAGACAGATGTGTGGATGTGAGGGGGGGTTGTAGGAATTAGATGTGTCAAGGGTGATGCGGGACTCATTGAGGGCATGGTCAGACCACGGTACTGGGGTACAGGATGGGGGAGATGGGACATGGATGCAAGAATTGGTGAAAATGAAATCAAGAGTGTGTCCCATTTTGTGTGTGGGGGTTGAGATGGTTTGGGTGAAGCCTAGAGCTTGGAGGGCAGTAAGGATGGTCTCACAGGAGTGAGAGAGGGGGGTAGAGTCAACATGGAGGTTGAAGTCTCCCAGTAGTATGGCGGGCTTTTCACAGTTTATGTTATTGGAAACAAGTTCAATGAGAGGGGAGGGGTTTTGTTCTAGGAGGCCAGGGGGGGCGTAGATGAGGCAGATTTGGAGGTCTGAGGATTTGAAAATCCCAGCTTCCAGTTTGGAAGGAGGGTTAATGTTCAGGGATCTGAGTTTAAGGGTTTTTTTTTAGATAAGGATAATACCACCCCCTTTCATTTTGGGTCTGGGGATGGAGAAGATGTCATGGGAGGAGGTGGGGAGTTGGTTCAGGATGACAGTGTCAGTGCACTTGAGCCAGGTCTCACTGACTGCACAGATGTCTGGTTGGTAGTCATGAATGAGGTCCTCCAGGATGTGGGTTTTTTTGATGAGGGAGTGAGCGTTGAAAAGCATGAGGGATAAGGTAGCGCGGCCGAGTAGTTGTGTCAAGGGGGAGACAAGGGTGGGGATGAAGGATTTGCGCTGGGCTGGGGGGTTGTAAAGGGGAAAGGGTGGTGGTCTGCGCATGGGGGAGTGAATACGGGGGATGGGGAAAGTAATGGGCTCGGGGTGGTCGAAGAGGGGCATGGTGGAAGGCTGGAAGAGGGCCTTAAAGGGTCGAAATAGGCGGGCAGAGGAGCAGTGGGGGGGGGGGGGGGGGGGGGGCAGGCTCCCAGGTAGAAATTGGTGCAGAAGGGAGTAAAAAAGCAGGCAATATAATGCAATACAATACAATGCAATTAGGTGCAATACAATGCAAATTAGAGCGGGGAATAGCAATACATCTTGTGGAAATGGTACATGTCAGCTGCAACTGTTGGTGAGGGCAAAATAGAGAGGGGACAAATGGTGTAATTGGAGTGTGTAGGGATAGGGAATTTAGTGATACACACTAAAGGGCACACTAAGGGGTGCACCAAGGGGCAGGCCCCTTAGGTCGCGCTCCTTCGTGCGCACGGCACCGCTGAGGTAAGGCCCAATTTAAGGGCAGCAAGGACCGGCCTCCCAGGTGTCAGCTGGATGCGGTTCCGAGGCCTGGTTGGAGGCTTGGGGGTGCAGGGAGGGTTAATGGGTGGCATTGCAGGTCGGCGGCGTCACAGTCGCAGTTCTTACTTTTATTTTATTTTATTTTTTTCTTTTCTGTTTTAGGTCTCACAGGGTCGGGGTCTTTCTTTCTCGCGGCGGGGTGTTTCCCTTTTCTATTCCCTTCTCGTTTGCGGCATTTCTTTCTCTTTCACTCTCTCTCACTCTTCCGGTCTCTCTCTCTTCCGGTGGGGTTCGGTTCGGGCGGCACCGGAGGGACTCGGGTGGCGGCGGAGCTTGGACAGCCGTGCGTGGTGTGGGGGAGGGCTCCAAGGTGGAAGGCCTCCGCTCTGGTGAGAGGGCAGCACCAAAAGGAAGGCACCACTGAGGTAAGGCCCAATTTAAAGGCAGCAAGGGCCGGCCTCCCAGGCGTCAGCTGGATGCGGCTCCGAGGCCTGGTTGGAGGCTTGGGGGCACAGGGAGGGTTAATGGGTGGCCTTGCAGGTGGGCAGCATCGCAGTCGCAGTTGCAGTTCCTACTTTTATTTATTTTTTTTTGTATGGCTTGGCATATACACATGCACATATACGCATGTGTATATGTGCATGTTATAGAATGACATGTCTGCACTCATATGTAAGTGGGTGTGCGCCTATGCATGCAAATGCCATTTCTACCGCTTAAGTGGGCGGATTTTAAAAGGCACACATGCCAATGCCATTGCCACTAAAATCAATTTGTTCTCAGTTTTCCCATTTAAGGGATAGATCTTCCAAACCCCCCTAGTTTAATAGTCTTTCTTTCCCCCTGTTAGCCTCAACCTTTAAAACCACACTGATCTGCCTAGATTTTTTTATTTTATCACTTACATGTCATCCATAGCGGAAGTAAAGTTACACGATAGGGAACCTCGGCACGCACTATTGCACGTAAGTATTTACGTGCTAATTTCAGATTAAAATCTCAGAACGCCCATGTCCTGACTGACCTATGCCCATGCCCCACCTCTTTTTGAAAACTGTTTGTAATGTTGTATTAAATTGAAGTTTAGCAGTAATATGTATTAATATTGAATATTATATTTGGAAAATAGGATCTTTGTGTTTCCCTATTTATATGTAAGGTTTGCTTATATTCTAGACCATTCAAGCTTCTGCCTGGCCATGTTGGAAAAAAAGCAGAATGAAAGAAACCCACAGTCTTAAGTACAGGAGTCCAATGAACGACAGATGGACAGTCCTCCAGAAATTTAGAAACCTCTTCAGGCTTATTTAGAAAGGACCCTTAGTTTGGCTGGGTAAACCAGTGCGTATGCTAAGCCTTTCTGTTGGAGCTGGCATTTTACTGCAGAAAAACTCTGTCTCTATTTCTGACCTAGCTGGAAGAAATCTGTAAAAATAAAAATCCTCTTCTGATAGTGCAGCTGACCACATTTTCGAGCTGCTACCAGAACTTGCTGTTTATCATAGAAATTATACATTTGAAGGATAATAGCTCTTGGCCTACCATTTTTACTCAGTGTTGAAACCAAAGCACGATGAGCCTGATCTGCTTTAAGAACACTGTTCTTTGCAATTAGGCCCAGCAATTCAGACAGCCCTTTTGATAGAGATCCAACTATGTCATGGCCTTCAGTTCACTCTGGCAAGCTCACGATTCTCAAATAATTATATCTACTCTGATTTTCTAGTTCATCCATCTTTTCTTCTGTAGCCTATATACTCCTTTCCAGTTTGTTAATTTTCCCAGCATACACATTACAGTCAGATTCCAGGTCAAATACTGGAAAATCAATGTCCTCAATGTTCTCTGCATGTTCTTGTACAGAGGAGACGAGCTTTGCCACCTTCTCGATAACAAATCCCAATCTCTCAGCAATCTTTTTAGTAAATTGTAGATAAAAAAGATCAAGATATTTTAAAATTAAATCTAGTTATGTGCTCCCCTGAGGTGATTTGCTCCCTTCTTTTTCTTCTAATGAGGACTCAATACTTTGTACTGGGGAACATTTCTCAGTGTTGTGTTCCGTGGCCGACAATGGCCATGACCCTCTACCTGACCTATGGCGTCGGGGCCACCGCGGCAGCATCGAGGAGGCCACGGGAGTCTGGCTCCATTCAACCTCGCACCTCGGTGCGGGCCTCTGCGGTGGTTACCGGCGGGAGAGGCGCCCCGGGCCATCCCTCGCGGCGTCGGGCTGCTCTGCTCTGCTTCCAGGATCCAATATGGCTGCCCTGCACTTAGGTGCGAGGCCACGCCTCCTCATAGAATTTAAAGGGGCCTTGTCCTCCAAATTGACTTCACCTGTGCTTGATGGGCCAGGCACAGGGAATTATATAAGCAGACTTCCTCCACTCACTCCTCGACTTGGCAACGAGTCTGCTCGCTACAGTGAGTCTCTTGGTGCCTCAGGTTCCTGGTTCCTGGTTCTTGCTTCTTCTCAGTGGTTCCTCGATGTGTGACTTTGGACTGGCAAGCGGTGATTCCTCGGTGTGTGACTTCGGACTGGCAAGTGGTGACCCCTCGGTGTGTGACCTCAGACCAGCAAGCAACGAACCTCTGGTACTCGACCTCGGACTTCTTCCAGACCATTCATCTTCAAGGGCCCACCTAAGTCCCAGTGGCCCAGGTCCCCATGGGCTCCTCCTGGGGGGGCCGCAGGCTTCCAGTGGTGAACATCCAGTTGGCCCTTGCACCGACCTCACACCTCCTCAACCTCTCAAAGGTCCACCTAAGTCCCAGTGGCCCGGGTCCCTACGGGCTCCTCCTGGGGGGGGGGGGCTTCCAGTGGTGAAGATCCAGTTGGTCCTTGTTCTGACCTTGCCTCTTCACTCTCTCAATGGCCATCTAAGTCTCCAGCATCAAAGACCCAGCCAGCCCCAACTTCTGTTCTGCCTTGCCACCTGACGGTGGAGCCTGAGGAGCCATCTCCTAAAGTTATACCAACCTCCCATCGGTCCAAGAGTTCATGTTCCCTCCTGGTCACAACACTCAGAGCCAGAGGTCCCACTGGTGCCTTTCTGACAGCCACATTTTAGATAGATTGTCTGGGCAACTCTTTGACCATGTCAAAATAGGGACAAAGGCTGCAGCTAAGGAGAAAGTACTGGAGGATGTTATAGAAAAAAAGATTGGACCAGGTAGAAGCCAACTTTCAAAAAGTACAAAGACCAGGGGACATATAAGTTACTAAGTAATATATTTAAAATTAATAAGAGAAAATATATTTTTTACTCCACATAATTAAGCTCTGGAATTCATTGCCAGAGGGTGTGATGAAAGCTATTAGTGTAGATGCATTTAAAAAAATTTGGAAAAGTTTCTGGAGGAAAAGTCCATTAACCATTATTAAGGTGAAGTTGCAAATATCTTCTGCTTATTCTTGGGAATATATCTTTATCTACTCCTTGGGATCCTGCCAGGTTCTTGTGACCTGGATTGCCTACTACTGGAGACAGGATACGGGGCTTGATGGACCTTTGGTCTGACCCAGTATGGCAACCGTAGGGATGTGAATCGGGCTTCGGACGATTGAAAATATCGTCGATATTTTCAAAATCGTCAGAAAAAGGGGGCTCCCCTGAAACGATAGGAAAACCCCACAATATTGATCGTGGGGTTCTCTTATCGTTTGGGGGGAGGGCAGGAAAAATGGCACACAAAAATAACCCCTAAACCCACCTCGACCCTTTAAACCTAATCCCTTTGCTTCCCCAACCCTCCCGACCCCCCAAAAAACATTTTACAGGTACCTGGTGGTCCAGTGGGGGTCCTGGGAGCGATCTCCCACTCCCGGGCCGTTGGCTGCCACTAATCAAAATGGCGCCGATGGCCCTTTGCCCTTACCATGTGACAGGGTATCCGTGCCATTGGCCGGCCCCTGTCACATGGTAGGAGCACTGGATGGCCCACGCCATTTTTAAAGATGGCACCGGCCATCCAGTGCTCACTAAAGAAGACCCTGGAGAAGGACCATCTATACCTAACAAGAAACTGGAGGGGAGTGGAGTAGATGAAACTCCATTTACAGTAGAAAAGGTATGGGAAGAGCTGAAGAATCTGAAAGTGGACAAAGCCATGGGGCCTGATGTGCTGGCGGGTCCGCTGTGTGACCTGTTCAATAGATCCCTAGAAACGGGACGCGACCCGGGGGTGGTTCCGGAGGGCGTGGCCACGCCCCCGGACCGCCCTGGGCCAAACCACGCCCCCGGGCCCGCCCCCGAAACGCCGCATCCTGCCCCCAAAACGCCGTGTCGATCGGCCCCGCCCCCGACACGTCCCCAACAAAAAACCCTGGGACTTACGCGAGTCCCAGGGCTCTGCGCGCGCCGGCAGGCCTATGGAAAATAGGCGCGCTGGCGCGCAGGGCTTTTAAAATCCGCCCCTTAGAGAATAGCCACTGCCATTAGCAATGGTAACATGGCATAGACTTATTTTTTGGTACTTGCCAGGTTCTTATGGCCTGGATTGGCCACTGTTGGAAATAGGATGCTGGGCTTGATGGACCCTTGGTCTGACCCAGTATGGCATTTTCTTATGTTCTTATGTTCTTATTGCTCTAAGCCTCAACGGCAAGAGGAAGTGTGGAAAAAAAGGATTTGCATTCACAAAATGTGGGGAGTAGCTTGCTTGTTACGGCGGTTACTACCCCAAACTAAATAAGCCTGATACTTTACTTTCAATGCATATCCAGCATAGCTCTCTGCTTCAATGGCAGGGGAGAAGTCTGATACTTCAAGCAAATCCAACATAGCTCTCTGCTTCTACGGCAGGGGAGAAAGTCTGATACTTCATGCATAACCAGCATAGTTCTCTGCTTCAACGGCAGGGAAGAAGTCTGATACTTCAAGCAAATCCAACATAGCTCTCTGCTTCTATGGCAGGGGAGAAAGTCTGATACTTCACTTTCAACGCATATCCAACACAGCTCTCTGCTTCTACAGCAGGGAAGGAAGTCTGATGCTTCACGCATATCCAACATAGCTCTCTGCTTCTACGGCAGGGGAGAAAGTCTGATACTTCACTTTCAAAACACATCCAGCATAGCTCTCTGCTTCAATGGCAGGGGGAACGTAGAAAGGTGGATCTATATACAGACAATAACCAACAAGGACTGAGTTACATAGTCTGGGTAAACAAAGGCATGGGTGTTAGAGATGTGTATCATGTGATCGATCGTCTTAACGATCGATTTTGGCTGGGGGGGGAGGGAATCGAATCGTCGCAAAACGGCGCCGGCCATATTGCCGTACAGCAAAATGGCGCCGGCCGTACGGCAACATGATTCGAGTGCAGGAGGTCGTTCCCGGACCCCCGCTGGACTTTTGGCAAGTCTTGTGGGGGTCAGGAGGCCCCCCCAAGCTGGCCAAAAGTCCCTGGGGGTCCAGCGGGGGTCCGGGAGCGATCTCCTACGCTCGTGACGTCAGGGAACAGAAACCAAAATGGCGCCGGCGCTACCTGTGCCCTGTCATATGACAGGGCACAGGTAGCGCCGGCACCATTTTCTATCAACGCGCCCGACGCCCGAGAGTGGAAGATCACAACAGGACCCCCCACTGGACCCCAGGTAATTTAAGACATTTTGGGGGGGTTCGTGAGGGTGGGGGATTTATTTTAAAGGGTCGGGGTGGGTTTTAGGAATGTTTTAGTGTGCCGGTTTTCCCGCCCTCCCCCTTCCCCTCCCCCTTCCCCCGATTTATGATTTTTGACGATAAATCGGGGGAATTCCTATTAAATATCGCCTCTAATGATTTTTAACGATTTAAAATATATCGGACGATATTTTAAATCGTCAAAAAACGATTCACATCCCTAATGGGTGTAGCTTTCTTATTGCGGTGGTTACCACCCCTAACTATGGTAGATATTCATTTGGATGCAGTTCCAACACTGCTCTCTACATTAATGGTGCAGGTGGAAAGGAAATAGAACCAAAAGGTTACTAAGAGCCAAGAGTAACAGAAGTATGAGAGAAATAAAAAAAAAAAAAAAGTGCATAGCTTGTTGGGCAGACTGGATGGGCCATTTGGTCTTCTTCTGCCGTCATTTCTATGTTTCTATAAATGAAACTCAGGACCCTGCCCTGCCCTCCCATCTATAAACTGAATTATTTGTGTCCACTGTTGGGAATGGATTAATAAATAGCTGCATTAGAGAGTTAAGAATTTGTTGTACTTTTTTTTTTATTAATTCTTTCCCAAAACTTGGAAAGAAAAGGTCATTGTTTTATCAGTGATTTTCTTTCATACCACAAATTTAATGTACGAGGTCATTTGAAATATAATTTGTAGTGAAAGAATCTCATTAGGCTAAAATGCATGTAAAATGTGTCAATTTGATCCAAATGAGAACTGTAGTAAAACCATGTTTGATGTTCATGAGCAATAAATCTTTAACATTTGTCTGTAAAGTAATAGGGAACCCTAGGGGAAAGTCTGTATTTGTGATAGCCGCACACTTCCAATGATTTTTTTCTATTATCCTTTGTTGACATTTAGCATATGGAAGCAGATGGTACGAAGAGAGTTATTAACTATTTTCCTAAGATAAACATATAAAAGAACTCACTTATACTATGACTACAGTAAAACTGTAACAGAATATTCATGTCATCATACAGTATCTTTAAAAAGATAATGTTTTACTGGCTCACTGTAGGAAAAGAGCAATAAGTTTGATAGAGTGTGTATAATCTGTGCATAGAACGTAGTCCACCATAGGCAACCACAGTCAGATTTCCCATTCTTGTTTTAATTGACAGATCCTGTCATTTCCTTTGGATATTGATGGATTCAGATTGTTAATGAATGGTGTGTTTCAATTTGCCCACTAGTAATTTTGTCCTGTCATGATGGCATCAAGCTTCAGTGGACTGAAATGACTAAAATGAATGCTTTCCTGGAATTCTTCTGGGAGCCATTTACAAAAGACCGCCATTATTTTAATTGTAATTGCTCCTGATGCTTAGTTCTGAATGTATAGGAAGAGAAAAATCAGCCCTGCCTTTCTAAGTACAGCACTAGTCCTATTCATTTTTTTTTCACTCTGATGCCTTTCCTGGCTACATTGCTCTGAAACTTTGAAGCCATTGCTACATGGTGCTATATTCTTCAGTAATCTTCTCTGGCTTTTTAGTACTTTGGGAAGATGAACATATAAATTACTTTACTTAAGAACATAAGAACATAAGAATATGCCATACTGGGTCAGACCAAGGGTCCATCAAGCCCAGCATCCTGTTTCCAACAGTGGCCAATCCAGGCCATAAGAACCTGGCAAGTACCCAAAAACTAAGTCTAGTCCATGTTACCGTTGCTAATAATAGCGGTGGTTATTAAATTGGTAACATCCTGTTGTTCAAGAAAACTACTCTACTTGCTACAAGAAATAGTGGAGGCATGTCTGGATTCATAAAGCTGATGTTACGATGCTGCTTGTGGGCTAGGCCACAAGCAGCCTCTCACCTCTCCGCTGCCTGTCCTACGCGGCGGTCGGAGCCACCGCTGTCCAGTTCCACGGTCTGGAGACTGCCCTGTCCATCTTCGCGGCCTGGAGGTCGCTGGCGTCTGCCATCGTCTGCAGCCTGGAGCCACCGCCATTGCTTCTCCTGTGTGGCCTGGAGGCCGCTGTTGCTGGACCCTCTTCACGGCCAGGAGGCTGCCACCGACATCCCCTTCCTGTGGCCTGTGAGCCGCCATATTTTCCATTCCTCACGGTATTTGCTGCTGCCGACGCTCCTCTTCTGCGACTTGGAGGTGCCTTGGAGCTCCTCTTCTTGCGTCAGGGAACCGCTGTCAATCTTCTTTCTTCGCAGCAGGGAGCCACTCACATCGGGGCCTGCTCCTCCTTGTGGCAGGACACTGCTCTCCAAGGTTCTGCCCCTTCCTAGGCATGCGGCCGCGCCTCTCTTCCTCATTTAAAGGGCCAGCGGTGGGCAGTCCTCCTGGGCCCCTCCTGCTGACATTTCCAGGGCATCTCTACTTCATCCCTATAAAGAGGGCCTTCTTTCAGTCTGTCTTTGCCTTTGCAAGGAGATAGTCAGCTCCAGGTTTCTCCGTTCCAGCTCTTTGATCCAGGAAACATTCGTGAACCTTCTTCACTTCTTCAAGGCACTCTGTTTCTTCACTGTATTTCCCTAGTCTTCCTCTGTGGTTCCTGATCTTTTGTCTTCATCTTTTTTCCATGTCCTGGTCTCTTGTCTTATCCCATCTCCTTGTCTGCAGATGTCCAGATGTCCTTGCCTTTAGATAACCCGATGTTCCTGTCTTCTGATTTCTTCATTTTCAGATGTCCAGTCTCCAGATGTTCCGTCCTGATGTCCCCAGTCCAGAAGTACATGATGTTCCATGCTTGATGTTCCAGATGTCCCTGATGTCCTCATCTCAAGAGGTTCTTGATGTCCAAATGCCTTGATGTCCTGTTGTCCAGTTGTATCCGATGCCCTACGTTCCAGTCCTGATATTTCCAAGTTCCGAGTCCTGATCCTGATGTTCCAAGTTCCAAGTTCCGAGTCCTGATCCTGATGTCCTTTGTCCAGTTCTGATCCTGAAGTACCACTATTTCCTAGCTCCAGATTCAGCTTTGCCTTGCCCCGGACCTAGTCTCCAGCTGACTTTCCTGGGAGTAAATCTGTATCGATCCGGTGTCCGTTTCCGGTGGCTGGAGTCCTCTTCCGGTAGGATCCTTCCTTGAGCACTGCCCGGATTCCTGCTTCTGTCCTTGACCTAGATCTTGAGCCTTTGTCTTCATCTGAGTTTCCTGAGTTCTTGTCCTTGTCTGAGTATCTAGAGTCCTCGTCTGACTCTCCTGAGTCCACCCACGTCTGAGCATCCTGCATCCATGTCCCAAGCGTCCTCGTCTTGTCTGAGTTCCAAGCATCCTCGTCTCATCTGAGTTCCAAGTTCCAACTGTCCTCGTCTAGTCTGAATTCCAAGTAACCTCATCTTGTTCAAGTCTTCAAGCCTTGTCCAAGTCTCCAAGTTCCAGTCTTGTTCCAAGTTCCAGTACCATCGCCGGTCCTCAACCTCTGTCCGTCCTGTTGCATCTGCTGCTCCCAGTGGCAGGTCCAAAAGGGCTATCGAGTGGCCAGTGGGCTACCCCCAGAGACCAGCATTGCATTGCTGGGTCTCTGCCAGTGCGTGCAGGTTCAGCAGAGGTCAGGACTTCAATGCTCAGCCTGTTTGCCCATGCTTGGACACATCTTGCCTGCCTCAGCACTTCTACTGAGCTCTCTGCAGTAGGGATGTGAATCGTGTCCTCGATCGTCTTAACGATCGATTTTGGCTGGGAGGGGGAGGGAATCGTATTGTTGCCGTTTGGGGGGGTAAAATATCGTGAAAAATCGTGAAAAATCGTGAAAAATCTAAAAATCGCAAAACCGGCACATTAAAACCCCCTAAAACCCACCCCCGACCCTTTAAATTAAATCCCCCACCCTCCCGAACCCCCCCCAAATGACTTAAATAACCTGCGGGTCCAGCGGCGGTCCGGAACGGCAGCGGTCCGGAACGGGCTCCTGCTCCTGAATCTTGTTGTCTTCAGCCGGCGCCATTTTCCAAAATGGCGCCGAAAAATGGCGGCGGCCATAGACGAACACGATTGGACGGCAGGAGGTCCTTCCGGACCCCCGCTGGACTTTTGGCAAGTCTCGTGGGGGTCAGGAGGCCCTCCACAAGCTGGCCAAAAGTTCCTGGAGGTCCAGCGGGGGTCAGGGAGCGATTTCCCACCGCGAATCGTTTTCGTACGGAAAATGGCGCCGGCAGGAGATCGACTGCAGGAGGTCGTTCAGCGAGGGTTCCGGCGCCTCGCTGAACGACCTCCTGCAGTCGATCTCCTGCCGGCGCCATTTTCCGTACGAAAACGATTCGCGGCGGGAAATCGCTCCCTGACCCCCGCTGGACCTCCAGGAACTTTTGGCCAGCTTGTGGGGGGCCTCCTGACCCCCACGAGACTTGCCAAAAGTCCAGCGGGGCTCCGGAAGGACCTCCTGCCGTCCAATCGTGTTCGTCTATGGCCGCCACCATTTTTCGGCGCCATTTTGGAAAATGGCGCCGGCTGAAGACAACAAGATTCAGGAGCAGGAGCCCGTTCCGGACCGCTGCCGTTCCGGACCGCCGCTGGACCCGCAGGTTATTTAACTCATTTGGGGGGGGTTCAGGAGGGTGGGGGATTTAATTTAAAGGGTCGGGGGTGGGTTTTAGGGGGTTTTAGTGTGCCGGCTCACGATTCTAACGATTTATAACGATAAATCGTTAGAATCTCTATTGTATTGTGTTCCATAACGGTTTAAGACGATATTAAAATTATCGGACGATAATTTTAATCGTCCTAAAACGATTCACATCCCTACTCTGCAGTCGCACATCAATCTCCCCGGAATCAGGACCACTCCCTAGCACTCCCAGAACAGCTCATGGAGATCTGCTCATATATTGCAAGTCATTCAAACCAAAATTTAAGTAAGCAATAAGGTAGGCACTCTTGCAAATTCAAGCTGCCCATAACTATCAACACATATCAAATAGACAAGGTGGATGAAATGGTCCTTTTCTGCCAACATCTTCAATGTTTCTAAAATAAAACATACTAATTATAAAGTTTTCTTTGCAAGAAATATAAAATGAATAATTGTGAATATTATGTTTACCCAGAAGAACTAGATTCTTTTTCTATTATGTTCTATTTTGTATTTGTATGCCACTTTCCAGAAAAAAAAAATGACCCAAAGCAGTTTACATCATAGTGTACAATGCAACAAAAGGTTTTTTGTTTAGTCTCCCAGGCCAGAACTTTTAAAGTTCTCTTTTCTGTCTTCGACAAGAAAGCTAACAAACTCTGTACTAAGTGTCTAATTGGGTGTCTTTTTCTCATAACATGCTGATAGCATGCATTCTATAGCTATAATCTTCTATTTCCCTTCCACCCCCACCATTAATGCAAAGAGCAGTGTTGAAGCTGCATCTATTTCACTTAGATGCAGCTCCAACACTGCTCTTTGCATTAATGGTGGGGGTGGAAGGGAAATAGAACCAAAGGATTACTAAGAGCCAAGAGTAACAGATAAGTATGAGAAAAAAAAGTGTGAAGCTTGCTGGGCAGACTGGATGGGCTGTATGGTCTTCTTCTGCCGTCATTTCTATGTTTCTATGTAAGATGGTGTCACTATCTTCTCTCCGAAAAACTTGAATCAAGGGACAATTTCACCATAAATGGTGAAATGAATCTTAAATAATGTAGTTTTTCAACATAAAGGAAAGATGAGAGAGAGGGTTCCCTTTATTCATCTGCTGATGGGTAATGTAAGTCCTCATTAAAACCCTTAACTGTGTCCTAACCAAAGACAATGACATAGATCAGGGATGCTCAAACTGGTGCTTGCCCCCCTCTGCGCCAGTTAGGTTTTCAGTATATCTCTAATGAATATGCATAGGTAGATGAAAGGATGCTGCACAGCCTCATCTCTTCCTTCTTGTTGCTCTACAAAAACATAAACTGAGAAGGATAATGGAGAAACTAACTCTTCCTCTAACCTAATCCAATGGGTAAAGCATTAGGATTACACAGAAAATAGCATTAAGGCATGCATTGCAATAATGCGATTTAATATTGAGGAGACCCAACCCTTTAAATTTTCAGGAGAAGCATGATTCTGAAAGCTAACATGTGCCATTTATCCTTCCAAAAAAAACTTGGAGAAATTTCCCCTGTAAATGGAAAAACAATACTGGATATTCTAATGGGAAACTGAAAGAGTGAAAAGAATATCTGGGAATCAACACTTTTATCACATTGACCCTACTCAGCTAGGAAATAACCATGTCTCCTATTGCACAAAAATAAAAATTGTACAGCTCTACATTTTCACAGATTCTTGTGATAAGCAAATCAATAAATGACAAGAAAGAAGAGTAATTTAAATGTTTCTAACTTTTATTCACATGGGCTGCATTGGGAGGGACAGAGGACCAGAAAATCAACTGATAGGAGTATATCAAAGTGCTTTCAATGAGTAGAGCTGCAATCAAATCCGAATGCTCACAGGAGAAAACGCGAAATCGAATAAAGGAGCCTTGCGGGGGTTTTCCAAGATTAGGTAAATGAGCACAGTAAAACGCAGCCTGCAAATGTTAAAGCAGTCACCGTTGGCGTCTGTGCAAACCAGACATTAAGAGACCTACCTATTCAGATGTCTCTTAATGCTGACTGTTGCGTCAGAGCACCCCCTTTTCTTAAATAATTTGAATAACCAGGTAAAAATATCTAGCACTATACCATTTTATACTACTCGACATTTCCACTCTATTATTTGTTGTTCCCATTGCACAAAACCAATTTAATACTTTTTAATACCCTCCTTGCAAAGATTTTTTAGTATATATAGAAATATATATATCAATATATATATATATATATATATATATATATATATCAATATATATATATTGATATATATATATATATATCAATCAATTTATTAATATACGCACAAATAAAAAGTTCTAAGAAAAGTTACTTCACTTTTTATTTGTGCGTATATTAATAAATTGATTGATACCTGTTTTTGGTGTTTTTAGATTTTCTCTCTTTTTCATTTAACACCCCTATTTTTTGCTGTTATTTATGTGGTTGAGTTTTGCCTGTCTTTGATTGACTAAAGACGCATTGTTGTTATCATCACAATTCAAAGCTGATGTGAACTGCTTTCTTCAGTATTCAACCCTATCCTTAGTTCTTGCTGGGTTTTTGTTAATATATCTTTTATTTATGCAATTTTACATATTTGACAAGATAAACAAAACTTGACAGGAAATAGTACATGGAGATCAGATATGAATGTGAAATACACTTTGCAGAAATATGAGATCTTTAATTGTTAAACCACAAAAGTGGGGAATCCAACACAGAAATGAGAGAAGAAATGTTTCTACCATAAACAGGAACAACTGAATGCTAAAGGAGAAAACTTTAATTGTTAAATACCTTATGTCACGAGGACTATTGACTAGGTGTTGGGGCCACTGTATCCTGTATTTAGTTGGGAGTGGTCAAAAAAGACATATTTAACTCTCTGAAATTTAATAACAAACTCGTAAGAAAAGTGTAGCCAGAACAAAGTCCCTAAATTTAAAACAGCTGGACACATCAGTAGAAAACATTTCCTCTTAGACTGTGTCACTTTAGCTACATTTATTTATTTATTTATTTTTTAATTATTATTTATTTTATTTAAAATCTTTTCTATACCGACGTTCAGTAGAATATCGTCACAACAGTTCACATATAGGCACATATAGTACATTGTATATGCAATTGTTGCTATTATTAGTAATGGAGGTGCCTGATGATCTCGGTAACATTGTTTCATAGTAGTGGCTAAGAGTTTAGTGATGATTAAACTGACCTGTGACTAAGATAAAAATGCGCATCTGGAAACATGTGCATTTTAAACCCTAAAAAGGGAATAACTGTCTTACAAAAAAACGTCAAAATAAAGTTTCGATCAGAATCTAAAGTGAAGGTAATAATTAAAGTAGAAGATTCAAATTCTTCATCTACAGATCTTTCAAGAAATGAAGAGAGATGTGATGATTCTAATGGAACAGTAGGATCTTCTCTCACTTGAATATTCTTTCGATTTATCAGAGCATAATAAGCTTTCAATATTGGAGTAAGCAAATTTTCTGTAACACTTAGATTTTCCATAAAGTATTTACGTAATATTTCTATAGGAGAGATCAGTTTGGTTTTTTTGGAACGTTAATAATCCTAATGTTTCGATGATGATGAATAACATTTTCAAGATTTTCTATCTTATTTTGTAGATACAATTGACCAGAGGAAACAGACTTTTGCAAAACTGTCTCCTTAGTTTCCCAAGAATCCACTCTTGAGGAGATTTCTAATAATTGAGATTGTGAAGCTTGAAAAGAATTAGACAAGTCTCGTTGTTGTGAGACAAATTGAGCAACTTGAGTAGAAAGTTTTGTTATGGCTTCCCAAATTATGTCCAAAGTAATATTAGGAGATTTAACCATAGGAGTAAAGAGTAAGTCTTTGGAGGTATCACCTTCTGTTAAGCTGTCATTTGGTCACCACAGAGGCAGAACGCTCCCATCAACAATGACCATGGGAGGCCCAGGTTGAGGAGGAGTTCAGCATGGCTCTGTAGTCAAAGAAAATTCAGGGTCTGGGACTGTTGCTGACAAACCTTTGCTCACTGAACTGTCCAAAGACTGCTCATAGATTCTGGAAGAGGATCTCAGCTCCGGAGAATATGTTTGTCCATCGGGCCAACCAGTGTAGAGGTTTTGGACATCTCCAGGAACACTCTCACTTTGTCCTTCCTCTTACCCATAAAGAATGCTAAAAAAAAGTAAAATGAAAAACTTCAAAGTGAAGGTAAGAGGGAGTCGATGGAGCTACTTCCTTTAGCGTGCGGCAATCTTGGATGTGTTTGTTTTTTAATCGATAAATGTGGTGTTCTTGGGAAAGTTTTTTTGGATCACAGTCCATCTTACAAAACCCTCTGCATATATTTGACAGTTTGCCCTAGTTAAAGATCTCTGCTCAGAAAGAACAGGGCGGGTGAAATAGTAACTGCTGCAGTTTAGCCTTGAAAAGACTGTGATATGTAGCCTAAGCTGCACTTGAAGGTAGTCTTTCTAGCTCAGGGTTTAAAGGACATGTTAAGTCAAAGGGCTTTTTGCTTTTTGTATGCTGAGCAGAACAGAAAAATAAAATACGAAATGCAAGCAAGGAGGCAGTGTATTCCATAGTCTCAGAGACAGCAAGGCAGCAGTTCCAAAATGTGGTATATATGATTGCACATTGCCCTATCATCATGTTTCTTGTTGGATTTTTTTTTTTTTAATAAAAGCCATGATAACAGTTAATATTTAAATATTGCATGTTTCTAACATTTTCACTATAGCTACAAGGGAAATTCAATTTTTTCATCAAATCTCATACATTGAGCACTATGGGTCTCCAAAAATGTTGTTTGTTACAAAATTGTTTCATTAGAAATGCATTTTACTGTTATAACTTGATTTTGTACATAGGGACATCCTTCCAGGTTGAAATTAAGACCTAACAGTTGTTATTTAAAGGTATAATTAGGAACCAATGTATTACCATAGAAAATGCTAAGCATGTAGATGGATACAGTAAATTATTGGTTGCGGTTGACTGTAGGTAGCAGTAATACTAGTTTTTTTTATTGCTTATATGTGACCTAATTCTGAGCTACAAAACCCTTCTCTAGGGACAAGAAGTAACAAAAGTCTCCCTTGACCAGCCATGGCCAAGCAAAACAGTGTGCTAGATTCTGAACAGCAGTGTTATATGATGATACTGTCTTCTTCACTGAAATATATACACTTGAATGAATGAATACAGGTCGAAATGTTAATCTGATTAAAGAAAATGTTTCCCAAGTACCATACTCAGATAAATAATATTTTATTTTATTCAGTTTTAGGGCCTTGAACAAACAGAAATCCAGGGGCTGGGGTGGACATTCACACAAGTTTTGTTTTTATTATTTATATATACTTCTATCAGTATCTGCAATAAAGTAAAAAATAATTGCCATGGTTGCAATGCCTGTGATTAAAAGATCCTACAGTCTGTAACAGCTTCTTTGTATTGGGTACTAATATTTACAGTAAGCCCATCACTAGTCGAAATACAATATAATTTACCGAAATTAAGTATAAAAATAATAATAATCTGGTGCACTAAAAAGCATAGCATGGCAAAACTGAATCCCGGAAGCTAGAATTGATGAATCAAATGCATGTTCTCTGTTATGCTCCAAAAAAATCTGTTAAAGGAATAAAAGTGTTGAAAGACTGCACTTTGGAAAGATTCAGGTTTCTACTCTTACATGAGGTATTAATTTCATGTTCTGAGTTTAGGGCACCAAAGTCAAATTGCTAATAAATTAAAATAAACTTGAAAACTTTCCAAAATGTTTTGTTAAAATATCTCCTTCTCTTGCAAGATCTCCAGTGCCAAGACTGATCAATACATTCACAGTAACATAGTAACTGATGGTAGATAAAGACCAGAATAGCCAATTCAGTCTGCCAAGTTCATGTTCAAATTGCAGACTTGATTGTCACTCTTCCGCTTTTCAAAAGCAGAACTTATTTAGTGCTTAGACTACACAATGCAGTTGATAATTTTTGCAATTTCAACATACAGTATACATACAGAAATAAATGCTAATAAACTGAAATATGGTGATATCTTTTTACTGGATTAAAAATTCATTTCTTGACTAGTTTTTGGGAGATAATATTCCATTTCCAACATCCAAACAGGGATGGGTGAACAAAGCCCTTAGGTAAGTAAAATATTAAACACTTTTATATAAAAGAGGAAAAAGGCAACATCTGGAAAACTATGTATACTTATGCCCATGATATAGGAAATAAAGTAGCAGATAAAGAGGGAGTCATAGAAGAAGCTGACTTGGATGAAGTGACTGTCGTGGAAACATCATACAAGGAAAATCTTGGCTGGGCTCCAGTTACATTGGGCTACAATCTATTCAGAAAGGACCAGTTAGGAAGAAAGGGAGGAGGAGCAGTGGCATTATATATGTAAAAAAGTAATATTAAAGCAACTGAACTGCAGGGCTTTTGAAGCAAGGAGAAGGCACTGTGAGTTAATCTAGAAAGGGTATAGAATATCTATATATATTGGTGTAATAATCAGACCTTCACAGACAGATTTAATGGAGAATATTCTCAAAATTGTTATGAAAGGGGCAGTTTAAAAGTGGTTTTCATAATAAATCATATGAGGGCAGACTTAAATGTTTTAAATATGCATACCCTAGAAGCAAGAAGGGAGAGGGGAGCTAAAGATAGATACATTTAAATACCTTTGATCTATCAATGGACAGGAGGTGGGCCTCTTTCAATGGAAAGGAGGCACTAGAAAGAGAGGTCATGGGATGAGGATGAAAGGGAGTAGACTCAGAAGTCATCTAAGCATAGTTTTCTTTCACAAAGGATGGTAGATGCACGGATCAGCCTCTCAGTGGAGATGGTGGAGAAAAGGATAGTATCTGAATTCAAGAAAGCATGGAATGCATACACGTGATCTCTGAATGAGTAGTAGGGATTGTAGAGCTGAGCAGTTGGTGTGGATGCACAGATGAATAGATAGGCTATATGGTCTTCTGCTGTCATGTTTCTATGTTTTTGAACTCCTGCAAAAGTTACACACTTAGGAGTGAATTTTCAAAGAATTAGGCTCATAAAAATTAGTATACAGTTGCATAAGTAGCATCTACTTCCATATATGTCTTTTTATAAACATTAAAAATGCATACATATTTTTTCTTTTCCACACATATGTAAAAAGTAAGTGGTCTAGGGGTATTATGAGGAAAGGCCAACATTTTTTGCCTAAGTTACTTTTTGAAATAATATGCACATAGATTTGCCAACTTATTTGCATAATTTTACTCTTGCTAATTGGGGAGGTAATTTTCAAAGGAGCTATGTGTAAATGTAACATTCTATAAGAAAAACTTTAAAACGAGTGTGCACATGTCCATATGAGCGCATATGTGGGCATGAGCACACTTGTGCTAGCATTTTGTATCTTTCGCACAATTGTGTGCACATTATACAAGATATGCTTCTTTACATGTATGTGTGGCACTTGTGTGCCTCTAATTTTAAGCTGTTGCATGAGGAAATTATATTTGTGTATTTTCCTTAGCATTTGTAAGATTTTCATGTGCAAGTCAGCACATGTTTTAACATGTGTGTCCAGGAAATGACCAGTTTCACCAATTAGTCCACCAGTTTGCCCACTCTTTCTCTAGGTCATCTAGACCCCCCTGATTATTCAGTCTGCACTACCCCCTGTTTACTCTCACCCTTTTCCCAGTTAGTAATTGGCTATAAAGAGTGTTATTCTGACTTACACCTGATTAATAGCAGAAGTAAATGGCCAGATAAAGCACAGAAGTTTCTGAAAATTACACTCGAAGATGGCAAATATGGAGTCCATATCCAAAGGTATGTAGCCAGATATCTTGTGAGTTATCCAACTAAATGGGAACTTTTGAATATTTTGGGCACTTATCTGACTAAACTTTAGTTGGATAACTGATTACACAACTAAAATTTAGGTGGATAATGTAGGAGCATTTTAGGGTTGTTCTGGGGAGGAATTAATGGGGTCATTTATCAAAGGCTTATCGCATGCTATACGATGCAAATTGGGGGGAGGGGAGGAGTCGGGGTGGGGAGGGGAGGAGTCAGGGTAGGGAGGGGCAGAGTCAGCGGTGTCTTTGCTGCCAGCAATAACGTTACCAATGTTATCGTTGGCAGTAGCACGCCGAATAGCACCACCTTTCACGGTGGCGCTATTCAGTGCAAAAGCCGGCAGCTGGCACACCGTGGTGGTGCGAAGGCTGAGGGCTTTCGCAGGCCTGCAGCCCCCCCCCCCCCCCCCATTTTCGCTGGATTCATAATTTAGAAATATTGGACATTCCTTAACCGAAGCTGGTTCACTTGTGTGGAAAGATAATTTTAGACAATTAGCTAGATCTCCAGAAAACTTTGTACCATGAATAGACAGCTATGGAACAGAAGAGGTTCTAATGATTGATGAGTATGAATCAATATATTTATTTATTTATTTATTTATTTATTTCGAGGCTTTTTTATACCGAAGTATAGCGGGATGCCTTCACTCCGGTTTACAGGATAAACAACTTATACATAGTGGTGACCAATTGGTAACTTATACAAATATGAATATAACATCTTATATAACTTAAATAACTTGGTAAACAGGTTGGTGACAACAGTCACTGGGGCACTCTAGCAGGGAGCTGAGATAGGGTGGGGGGGGCTAGGGGGAATCAGCTGAGGCGGGCTGGATAGAGGGCTGTGTAGCAAAATTGAAGAACAAGAGACAAGGAGGAGAGGGCGGGAGGGGGGGGGGTGAAGGAGGATGGGATGCCATAGGGGTGGTAGGGAGAGGGGAGGGGTGGGAGGTCAGGGAGGGGTTGGGGGAGGGTAGGACGGGGGAAGAAGGTGGAGGTGTTTGGGTATTAGTTAGGGAGGGGGGTGGTAGAAGGAAAGGAGGGGGGAAGAGGTGGGAAGAGGGATGTGGATGGTTTAGCCGACTCCGTCGCGGAAGGTTAGGTTGAAATACCAGGTTTTGAGTTCTTTTTTGAACGATTTGCTGTCATTGAGTGATCTTAAGTAATGGGGAAGGGTGTTCCATAATTTGGGTCCTGCGACGGAGAATGCTCTGTTCCTCGTGGCTGTTAGTTTGGCTATGCTGGGGGAAGGTATGTCTAGGGTCATTTTGCCTTCTGTTCTGG
Source organism: Rhinatrema bivittatum (assembly GCF_901001135.1). Classification (NCBI taxonomy): domain Eukaryota; kingdom Metazoa; phylum Chordata; class Amphibia; order Gymnophiona; family Rhinatrematidae; genus Rhinatrema; species Rhinatrema bivittatum. The sequence continues at coordinate 246,266,534 of NC_042621.1, read as the reverse complement.
TGGTCCGTTGTGCTTTGTGAAGGTGAATCATGTCAATTAGGGCGGGGTTGGCTGCATTGTAGATTGAGTTGTGGACAGTTGTTAGCGTTTTAAATTCAATCCTTTGAGCTATGGGAAGCCAGTGTAGGCTTTTCAGGGCGGGAGTGATATGATCTGATTTTTTCTTGCCAGTTAGAATTCTTGCAGCGGCGTTTTGCAGCATTTGGAGTGGCTTTATGGTGGATTTTGGGAGGCCGATCATCAGGGAGTTGCAATAGTCAAGGCTGTTGAAGATTAGAGATTGCAGAACTGTGCGGAAATCTTGCTGGTGGATAAGTGGTTTCAAGTGTTTCAGGAGGTGGAGTTTCAGAAAGCCTTCTTTCGTTTTCATGGCGATGTTCTTTTTTAGGTTGAGGTCGCTGTCAATCCAGATTCCAAGGTCTTTTGTTGCGTTTTTGAGTTGGATGCTGTGGTTGTCAATTTGAAGGAAGTGTGGTGCGGTAGTTGATCCAGGGTTGTGTTTGCCTATGAGGATGCATTCGGTTTTATTCATGCATGTGATTTGAGTGCAGGGAATGTATAAAGACATGACACTATCACCACTTGTTCCCCGCATTCCTGAGACATTCTGGCAACAATGAACTGATAAAGAGTTGAGATGGTCCCCAAGGAACATCTGGTATCTCTGGGGACATCAAAGACTAAGACATTTGGTATTTCTTATCACCTGGGAAGATCTAATGCTAAAGATTAGTACCCATACCAATGAGCTGATAATAAGTTAAACAGGTGGTATCTTTTACCAAATGGGAGATCAAAAGACTGGTGCTGAAATGCCTTTGAAATACCTAACTTGCAGAGGGATATATGAAACATAGCATTTGCTTATTTTAGTTGGATGAGCTGAGAGGATCACAGAACAAGTCATTCTTTTTCACAGTCCCCAGGCCTGAGTACTCCAGATTTCCTATGAACACTGGCTTATATAGAGGAGGACCTTAAGGGAGCTGTTCTTTTGTTCTTTGTTGTTCTCTGTTAATATTATATCTTTATTTCTGTCTGTCTCCTATTTACCTGTATTGATTTATGTACAGTTTACTATGATACTGTATTCAATGTTGATATTACTTTGCTGATTTATTATCCATATATTTACAACATTTAATGAACTAAGTTTTGCTTTACCAGATTATGGGTAGAGTGTTCTATAACATAATATAAAATATACTCCCATAGAACACCGTGCACAGCATGGATGAGGCTCATAAAAGAGCCTTCTGAGTGGCTGGTCCCAGTTTATGGAATACATTACTGGTACAACTGTGTTCCATCTCATGCTTTAAAACATTTAAGAAACAATTAAAAGGGTACTTTTTTTTAAACAAGTAGAGATGTGAATCGGAACCGGAATTGGTTCAGTTCCGGTTCCGATTCAAATCGTGCATTTTTTTTCGTCCTGCCCGATCGTTTTTTTTTTATCGGCTGCGCCCGATCCAATAAACAAAAAACCCACTCCGACGCTTTAAAACTGCTCCTTAGCCTCCACCACCCTCCCGATCCCCCCAAAAACATTTTAAAATTACCTGGTGGTCCAGCGGGGGTCCCAGGAGCGTTCTCTCGCGCTCGGGCTGTCGGCCGATAAACAAAAAACCCACCCCGACCCTTTAAAACAGCTCCCTTAGCCTCCACCACCCTCCTGACCCCCCAAAAATGTTTTAAAATTACCTGGTGGTCCAGTGGGCTCCGGGTGCGATCTCCCACTCTCGGGCCGTCGGCTGCCACTAATAAAAATGGCGCCGATGGCCCTTTGCCCTTACCATGTGACAGGGTAACTGTGCCATTGGCCAGCCCCTGTCACATGGTAGGAGCACTGGACGGCCGACGCCATCTTTAAAAGTGGCACGGGCCATCCAGTGGACGGCCGGTACCATCTTTAAAAAGGGCAAAGGGCCAAGGGCAAAGGGCCATCGGTGCCATTTTTATTAGTGGCAGCCGATAGCCCGAGAGCAGGAGATCGCTTGCGGAGCCCACTGGACCACCAGGTAATTTTAAAACGTTTTTTGGGGGGTCGGGAGGGTGGTGGAGGCTAAGGGAGCGGTTTTAAAGGGTCGGGGTGAGTTTTTTGTTTATCGGCCGACAGCCCGAGCGCAAGAGAATGCTCCCGGGACCCCCGCTGGACCACCAGGTAATTTTAAAACATTTTTGGGGGGGTTGGGAGGGTGGTGGAAGCTAAGGGAGCGGTTTTAAAGGGTTGGGGTGGGTTTTTAGGTTGTGTCTTAACTCCCGTTAGATATAATTGTGATGGAGAAGGTACAGAGAAGGGCTACCAAAATGATAAAGGGAATGGAACAACTCCCCTATGAGGAAAGACTAAAGAGGTTAGGACTTTTCAGCCTGGAGAAGAGACGACTGAGGGGGGATATGATAGAGGTGTTTAAAATCATGAGAGGTCTAGAACGGGTAGATGTGAATCGTTATTTACTCTTTCGGATAGTAGAAAGACTAGGGGGCACTCCATGAAGTTAGCATGGGGCACATTTAAAACTAATCGGAGAAAGTTCTTTTTTACTCAATACACAATTAAACTCTGGAATTTGTTGCCAGAGAATGTGGTTTGTGCAGTTAGTATAGCTGTGTTTAAAAAAGGATTGGATAAGTTCTTGGAGGAGAAGTCCATTACCTGCTATTAAGTTCACTTAGAGAATAGCCACTGCCATTAGCAATGGTTACATGGAATAGACTTAGTTTTTGGGTACTTGCCAGGTTCTTATGGCCTGGATTGGCCACGGAAACAGGATGCTGGGCTTGATGGACCCTTGGTCTGACCCAGTATGGCATTTTCTTATGTTCTTATGTTCTTATGCACTAACCCAATTAACGATTTTTTCATGATAAATCGGTAGAATTTCTATTTAATCGCACTCTGTAACGAATAATAAAGGTTTTATTATTATTATTATTATTATTATTATTTCCATTATTATTATTACATTCAGTGCCATCAGTGGTGCTTCCATGCTCTGAATATCCCAACAAAGTAAGAGCTAGATTTTGCTATAAATTCTTGAAAGAATAGTGCCTGCACTAAAAAAAAGGGGTGTGGTTAGGATAATTTTCCAGATATTGCAATGCATGCTATTTTTGTGCATTATATAGGTATTTTAGCACAATATGTGTTAAATTTATCATATCTGTGAACTGCCAAGACAGGCTTTTACTACATTTTGGAGCGAGAGCGGCTCTCATATAAGTAAACTATTTATACCTTTGTAAGAGGGGCAACTAGTAACTGAGGTTTTGGTGGCGACCTAGGTTTTGGGGGCAGTTTTACATGCACAGTCAGAGGTAAGAACAGCACAGTACACATCAGTGAAGATTTGATGTGATTTCGAGTGATGACAGGTACACAAAGATGAGATTCTACATTGTACTCTTGACCTATAAAATAGGCTGAATGCATTTATATGTGCATACAATTTAATAATGGACGTGCACATGTATACACAAATGATGCCTTTTGCGTGTAAGTGGGGGAATTTTATAAGGGACGTGCACCGACACAATTGGCCATTTTCCCAGTTCATTCCCAGTTTGCCCACGTAAGGGATAGGACTTCCTAACCCACCTTTTACCCTGTTAACCCTGATCTTTAAAACCCCGCTCACCGCTTTACTTTTTCTTGTTTTATGACTTATACGCCATCCATAGCAGAAGTAAAGTTACACGGTAGAGGACCCTGGTGCCTACTTGCACGCGTAAGTAGTTATGTGCTGGTTTCTTTGCGACATCCAGGAATGTCCATTCCCCATCCCTTTTTTGAGAAAAAAAATGTTTGTGCAGATAGCGAGATATATGCGTGAACTCGGATGAGTTTTAGAATATGCTTGGCACACATCGGCCCAAGATAATCACGGATCTCTCCTTTTTGGTGCATTCAAAGCTATTAAAATTTACCTGATACTTTAAAAACATGAAATTATGCAAGTAAATCCCTTCCCTGACCCAACTCAAACCTCTGTTACACCTACTTCGACTTCTGGTAAAAGTATTCACACATCAGGTCCTGCACATTCTTTTACATGCATAATTCCCGGGTTGATTTATATGCATTAAATACTGCTTTGTGTGCAAAAAGTGCTTCAAAAATCAATTTCAAAATGAATAGTTTTCCTACAAAAAGGTATTACAAATTTTTCTTCTTAACCTTTATTTCTGTGCATTCAAGTGAACTAACATGGCAACCATACTACTTTATTCAACATATATGCAGACACACAAAGGGGTTGAATTAGCATGTGATTTTGTGTGTTATCATGGGCTTGATATTCAAAAGATATCCATCTAACAGGGTCATTCATCAAAATGCGTTATCGCGGGTACTACCTGGGTACTATAAATAGTTGACTACTATGAGAGGCTTATAAAGAGTCTCTCTCTCTCTCTCTCTCTCTGGCCAGGAACAGCCCAAAAATAAGAAAATGGCTGTCTGAGGACTTTGCAGCTTGCAAAGTGAAAATATTGTGGGTGCAATAAATGTAATACATGTGGCAATAAAATACCTAAGTGAAGCGCTAATATAGTGCATGGTGCGTTAATTCAAAAATTATCCTTACCATGCCCCTTTTTCTTATCTCGGGTGTTATTCATGTGAAATGTATAGCATTTTGATGAATCTAGGGTTAAGTGAGTTAGCTGGATAAGACTTATCTGGCTAACCCACAGGACATTCAGCAGTATGGCTATGCTGCTGAGTATTCCTGAATAAATTGCTAGTTCGCCAGATAAGTCTTATTCAGCTAACTTTAGACTGCTATTGAACAGGTCTAACTAATCCAGTTAACATAGCCAGATAGGTTTGGCTATTGCTACTTATCCGGCTATGTTAACCGAATTAGTAACTCCTGCCTGAAATGTCCATTTCCCAACCACCAATTAGCTGGTTAAGAACTAGGTCAGCTAAGTGGTGGGCATTATACCAGCCAGATATTTAGCCACCATCACTTACTTATCTGGCTAAGTGGTGCTGAATATGAATCTCATATTGTTATGGTTAATGGTGTTTGGGTGGATCCTTGGACACTGTGGCAGCTGACCACACCCACAGGGGGCAGTCCCATGAGGGACCACAGTGTCAGGCTAAACTCCGGACAGACAAACACAGATTTGAATCTTTTATTAAACAGTTTATGGAACCACCAGAGGAGGCAGTAGTGAGTAGTGATTGTAGAGCCTGGCTGGGCGCATCTCTCACAGAGCGCTGTAACAGCAGATCCTCTGTAGAGCAGTGCTGTAGTGGAAAAAGACTGAGAGTTATGAGCACACAATAAGATTAGCATTCAGAGTCCCAAATAGAGTAGGAGAGCTCTGAGACAGGGAGAGCAGGCCCTCGAGGAGCAAGTACCTGATCCCTCAGATCAGAGAGACTCAATGGTGTTGTACTCACTAGCAGTAGCAGAGATTCCACTAGATGAGAGGTCTGGCACCAGAGCAGAGGGCAGGCCCTCGAGGAGCGAGTACCTGATTCTGGTGAAGCGGTACTGTAGAGAGAGATGCTTTCTGTACTCACTGATGGTGACTGTAGGTTAGTTCTTCCAAGTAGAAGGGTAGAAGTAGCAGGCAGCGACACAGGGAACATGGGCCCTCGAGGAGCGAGTACCGGTTTCCTGATAGCACCTGAAAGAAGCAGAGAGGCCCCCGAGGAGCGGGTATCCCGTTAGCGACCCCGAAGGGTAGTACCAGATATAGCTGGAGTGGCAAAGTAGCTTAGGAATGGAGAGCGAATCCCATCCGTACGAATCCTGTTGCTAACTCAACGAGCTAGCAAATATTGTAGGCAGATATACCCTGAAGTCGTGACGTCAGAACAGGGAGACGCCCCTGAGGTTCGCACCAACGTGAAGTTAAAGATGAGGGCGGCGTGCGTGCGCTCGCCCTAGAGGTACCTTGAAGGAGAATGGCAGGAGGCACCAAAGCCGGTCCAGGGACACCGGAGAGAATGGCAAGCAGACGCTGCAGTGGCCATCAGTCCAAGGTGAGCGGGAGGAACCGCAAGTAGAGAGAGCTAGGTAGGACGAAGCCGTCGAAGACCGATGGACGCAACACATATGTGTCCAATACAGAATGCACTTATATTTTTCTGTGTGTAACATATTTGCAATTATATAAACATACCTTATCGTTTTCAATAATGTGTCTAATAATAAAATGAACATTCACAGTGTTCCTTTTTTTAGGGTATAGATTATTACATTGTAAATTGCATTTACTGATTGTTAAGATGCCTTGATGGCAGTGCATGTCATTTATTTTTTCTTCTTGTACAGTTTAAGGTGATCCTACCATTGGTTTGGAAAGCACATATGAAATACCAGAGAGATTAGTGATAAACAAGGTCCTAACACACCAAATTAAAAGCTCCTAATTATCAACTTTAAATAAATCTGTATTGGATGGCAGAAATAATTTCTCACAAAGTGTATCCTGCATTCAAAGAAAGCTTTTAGGACATGCAGCATTAACATAATTTTTTTCGACTGGGGTTCTCACAGGACATCTGATGAAGTCTCTACCCTTAATTTTAATTGCATAGGCTGCATTCTTAATTAAAAACTGTACAAATGGATTTTATGCCATGCCAAAAGAAATCCAAGTTCATTAGTTATAAAACCTTTTAAAAATTGATGTAAATATGTGAATTTTTTAAAAGTTTGAACTCAAAGTCCTCATTTTATGTTGAGTAGCCTTTTATCAGGAGAATAATAAAGCCCATATAAATTAAGATATGCCACATTTTTCTCTTAGTTATCTCTTTATGTCATTACACTCTCCCTTGTAGACTCACATTTATTTTAAGTCTAAATACTGTAGAGAATTGTAGAAAGCTCAGAGATAAAACTTTTTTTTTTTTAAGATTACATGAGTAATGGTTTCTGCCATTTACTCTCACAAATATAAAAACATAATCACACGATATCATTTCTGGCAGAAAAACATAACAGATATTTTACAGGAAAAAAAAATCCTAGGTATCATTCACTATAGTTTAAATACCAAAAAGTTGTGAAGTCAAGTATTGGCAAAGGAGCAGGAGCCAGATAGGCTGCTGTCTTCCTCCTACCACTCTCCGGGCCTAGTGAAAGTTTGGGTGGGTGGTGGCTCCTAGACTTCTGCAGGTGGTGGAGGGTAGATCAGGGCTTTCTGTGAATGGGAAGAGATGTTCAGTGCAGGGGGATATGCTGGCCTTACAGGGTGGAAGGGTTTGGAGTGTCAGAGGTTGTGCTTGACTTGAGGTTGGTGATTGGAAGACTACAGGAGAACTGGCAGAGATTCCCTGAATTGTTACTCTGTTCTACTTTATTCATGATAGATCCCTGCAGCCGTGATCTCATGGTAACCAGACCTACTACTCCAAAGTGCTTAAAGTGGGCTATAAGGGACATCATCAATCATGCTTGCATTAAAATGATTGCCTTCAGTTTAATAAATTCCATTTTAATGCAACCATGCCACTATTTGCATCTTGCGCAATGGATGCTATGATAAACAACAGTTTAATGTGCACATTAAAATTGGCAGGTAATGCACATTACCTATCAATTTTAACACAGTTTAGTAGATAGTCCCATTAATTTTCAGACAGATGTCTCTTTATACACGACTTTATCCTTGGATTTAATATCTGAAAACAATGATTAGAGATACTTAAAATTAACTATTAATGGATATATTTTCTTAATATCTAAAACCATAAGGGATGGATTTTCTTTCTTCGCACCGGTTTGTGAATCCTGGCGCTAACGGGGGCAGGCCTGCGAAAGCCGGCAGTGATTGCACCATTGCGGTGCTATCGCTGCCGGTTTTCGCACCCAATACCGCCATTGTAAAAGGTGGTGCTATTAGGCGCGCTACTGGCAGCAATAAGGGGCTTTACCTTTTCGCCGTCAGCGAAGTTTCCATGGCGTCCACCCCCACGCTGCCCTGATTCCTCCTCTTCCGGTGCTGACGCCGCCCCGACTCTACCCCGATCTAGGTATCACACACGAAAAGTCCCTTTTCACGTGCAATAGGGTTAGAAAATAATCCCCTAAATTTGCTTTGTGATTATATGATAAATGCATATACTGTTCTGCAAATTCAACATGGATCCCCTTTATAAGTTTTGTGCCAAAATTTTGCTAAACTTATTATACATCTCGTTATTTTCAATGAACACTGGTGCAAAACTAGACAAAACTTTAATAAATGGCCCACTACATCTATAGGGGTGTATTTTCAAAGCAATTTTCATACATAAAACATGGATTTCTGTATGTAAATGGTTATTATATAATATTCTGGGACTCTGTAAAAGTATGCACATAACTCTGTTTCGTGCATACTTTTAGATGCATTGGAGAAAGGTATTCTAGGTTGAAGAGCTGGGACAAAGTTGAGACGCATAAGAGAGGTAATTTTTAAAGGAGTTATATATGCATATGTAACATACTATCGCAGTAATAATCAAAAGCCTATGAACACTCTTAGAGGTAGATTTTTAAAGTCCAGCACATGCATTAAGGGGTTGAATTTCAAAGGAGCTCGTGCCTGTCCATGTGCGTGCAATTCCCAGCATGCACACATAGACACAGCTATTTTATAACATGTGTGTGGGCATGTGGGCGGAAAGCCTCCTCCGCGTACAGGGAAGGAGTAATTTTCAAAGCCCATGTGCAGCGACGGGACTCGGGCTTTCCCAGTTCTCTCCCAGACCACTCCAATTAAGGAGCGGACTGGGAGGGAACTTCCCTATGCCTAATCCTACCCTTCCTACCCCTTCCCTACCCCTTCCCTACTCCTCCCTGATCCCTATCCCCTACCTAACTCTTACATTTTTTAATTTTTTTACCTTGCTGCTCCTCTGGAGCAGCAGTAGATTCCGCGCGCCGGCTGGCTGCTGGCGTGTGCTTTCCTGGGACAGCATCAACTGGCGCTGTCCTGTCCCACCCTCTGCTCCACCCCTCCCCACCCAGACACCATCCCCCGGCCCGCCCCTTCTGACAGGTCTGGCACTTGTGTGCATATTCATATGCGTAACCACCGGTATTTTCATATATGGCCCTTTGAAAATTGACCTGCAATTGGGGAATGCATGCACAAGTTGGGCTCACACTTGCTGACCGAAAGTTAAAAGCTGCCCAGATGCATGCATATTTCCCGATGCACACACATCTCAAAAGTTAGCAAAAAGGGATGTTTGTCTTGGGGGGGGGGGGGGGCGCAGAGCAAGATGGCCACCAGAGATTATACTGAAAGACGCTGTCCTCTAACCCATTTTCCTGCAAGTTTCTTTATGGCTCCTAAGAAGAAGCACAAAATGCAGGTTTTTCCCACTAAATCTGCTTACTTACCTGGCCAGTAGACCATCACGTCTTTATGTCTCTGGAACCGATTCTCCTTTGGTCACAATCCCCATTGCTGGTTTTGGTGAGGGAGCGTCAAGCCAGCCAGGGGAAGAAGGTTCTCTCAGTCCCTGTGATTATGGTTTCTCTACTGCTGCAGAGGTTTAGGGATTCTCCCAGTGTTGCAGTGGCACCAGTAAATGATACAGTCTTGGCATCTGCACAGGTGGGAAAGAGGAGGCCTAAGTTTGTACCTGAGGCAATGGAGGGTAAAAAGTGACTTGCCCAAGGTCACAAGGAGCGACAGCAGGACTCAAACCCTGAGTCCGCTCAGGGTTTGCATCCGCTCTCCTGGTGCGCGCACAGGCCAGTGTCCTGTGCGCGCGATACACTAAAACAAAATATTTAAATTAGGGCCCATGGTAAAAAGAGGCGCTAGGGACACTAGCGCAACCCTAGCACCTCTTTTTGGACAGGAGCAGCGGCTGTCAGTGGATTTGACAGCCGACGCTCAATTTTGATGGTGTCGGTTCTCAAGCCCGCTGACAGCCACGGGTTCGGAAACCAGACGCCGGCAGGGTTGAGCGTCCGGTTTTAAACCCGTGAGCCGCGGGCTGATTTTAAATTTTTTTAACTTTTGGGACCTCTGACTTAATATCGGTGCTGGCGCCAGCAGAAATTAGCGCCTACCTTTGGGTAGGCGCTGATTTCTTAAAGTGAAATGTGCGGCTTGGCTGCACATTTTACTTACTGTATCAAGCGGGAATGACTAATACTGAAAGACGCTGTCCTCTAACCCATTTTCCTGCAAGTTTCTTTATGGCTCCTAAGAAGAAGCACAAAATACAGGTTTTTCCCACTAAATCTGCTTACTTACCTGGCCAGTAGACCATCACGTCTTTATGTCTCTGGAACCGATTCTCCTTTGGTCACAATCCCCATTACTGGTTTTGGTGAGGGAGCGTCAAGCCAGCCAGGGGAAGAAGGTTCTCTCAGTCCCTGTGATTATGGTTTCTCTACTGCTGCAGAGGTTTAGGGATTCTCCCAGTGTTGCAGTGGCACCAGTAAATGATACAGTCTTGGCATCTGCACAGGTGGGAAAGAGGAGGCCTAAGTTTGTACCTGAGGCAATGGAGGGTAAAAAGTGACTTGCCCAAGGTCACAAGGAGCGACAGCAGGACTCAAACCCTGAGTCCGCTCAGGGTTTGCATCTGCTCTCCTGGTGCGCGCACAGGCCAGTGTCCTGTGCGCGCGATACACTAAAACAAAATATTTAAATTAGGGCCCATGGTAAAAAGAGGCGCTAGGGACACTAGCGCAACCCTAGCGCCTCTTTTTGGACAGGAGCAGCGGCTGTCAGTGGATTTGACAGCCGACGCTCAATTTTGATGGCGTCGGTTCTCAAGCCCGCTGACAGCCACGGGTTCGGAAACCAGACGCCGGCAGGGTTGAGCGTCCGGTTTTAAACCCGTGAGCCGCGGGCTGATTTTAAATTTTTTTTTAAATTTTAAATTTTTTTAACTTTTGGGACCTCTGACTTAATATCGGTGCTGGCGCCAGCAGAAATTAGCGCCTACCTTTGGGTAGGCACTGATTTCTTAAAGTGAAATGTGCGGCTTGGCTGCACATTTTACTTACTGTATCGAGCGGGAATGACTAATACTGAAAGACGCTGTCCTCTAACCCATTTTCCTGCAAGTTTCTTTATGGCTCCTAAGAAGAAGCACAAAATACAGGTTTTTCCCACTAAATCTGCTTACTTACCTGGCCAGTAGACCATCACGTCTTTATGTCTCTGGAACCGATTTCTCCTTTGGTCACAATCCCCATTGCTGGTTTTGGTGACGGAGCCATCAACATGCATTTTGCATGTTGCGGGCGCTATTAGTCTGGGGGGGGGGGGGGGGGGGGGGGGAGTTGGATGCGTGTTTTTGACGTGCTATTACCCCTTACTGAATAAGGGGTAAAGCTAGCACATCGAAAACGCGTGTCCAAATGCAGGATAACAGTGCGGGTTAACAGTGCGCTCCACTTTTTGCCATTTGTTGCCAGAGGATGTGGTTAGTGCAGTTAGTGTAGCTGGGTTCAAAAAAGGTTTGGATAAGTTCTTGGAGGAGAAGTCCATTAATGGCTATTAATCAAGTTTACTTAGGGAATAGCCACTGCTATTAACTGCATCAGTAGCATGAGATCTTCTTAGTGTTTGGGTAATTGCCAGGTTCTTGTGGCCTGGTTTGGCCTCTGTTGGAAACAGGATGCAGGGCTTGATGGACCCTTGGTCTGACCCAGCATGGCAATTTCTTATGTTCTTATGTTCTTGGTCTCTTGGTTCATAGCCCACTGCTCTAACCACTAGGCTATTCCTCCTCCCCTAGAACATAGATAAAAATGTAAAAAGAATAGAGTCCAACTTTCAAATCTAACCAGGGTACAGCATTGGCACATGTAAGTGGACATGCGGAGATCAATGCTAGCATTTATTAAACTTTGTGATGGTAGCTGCATAGTTTATAATATACTGCATATTTCTGCTCTGAAAGAATGCGCGTATGTTTTAGTATGCGCAAATATTCCTAGTGCAAGAAAATGCATACTTACAAACTTATGTGTGCATATTTTATGTACAAAATTATTGAGACACTGCATGAATAAACATCCAGAATTAAATGTGGAAGCAGGTATTTTATAAAGTATGTGCATATTTGGTTCTGAAAATATTTATTTGCTGGAGTACTTGGAATCTCAAGTTTACTCATCTTCTAGTTCACCTGGACACTCTAGTACTTCACCCTGAACCCTCACCAGTTTACTCAGATCTCCTACCCAAAAACATCAGATAGCAGACTAATATGATTCCATTTGCATGAATCAATTAGCAGGTGTAAAAATGAATGAATAAATTAGGTAATATGTACGCAATACATCTCTTACAATACAGTAACTACCATGTGTACTTCTGAATCCCATCCCAGAAGGCTCCTAAAGCATCCTTTTCCCCAGTAATATGTATGCATGAAACAAAAAATATGCATGTACGTTTGATGGTTATAAAATAGCATATATGCATATGCTACTTATGCATATAGATGCTATTTTACACACAAAACCCCTTTGAAAATTAAGTCCATAATTTGCAAAATAGCAAAATTCAGCTCTAAACATAGTACATAACATATCATTTTGAATGACAATTCATAAATACATAAATGATAGAAATAGTTGGGCCTAATATTCAATGCATGTTCAGCGCTCTTTAGCTGGATAAGTGGGAGTTATGCGGCTAAGTAGCAGCTGCTGAATAAGTCCCTTATATGGCTAAAATTTACATGCACAACAAGTAGGTGGGTATTAAGTAGATCGGGGTGATATTTGGAATTAGCTGCATAAATTTACATCTAGGTTTAGGTCTAAACGTAGCCAGATAGACTTATCTGGCAAAATGCACTTATATATGCATATTCACCGGCTTTTCCGTGCCACTGAATATACATCGTAACATAGCCAGATTAGTTTTAACTGGCTAAGTTACTTACATGAAACAATCACAAGCTGTCGCTGTCAAAAGTATCTGCTTCAAAATGTGATTTATGTCATGTTTAACTTTTTTTTAAATAAGAAAATTATCCCTACACAACACGTGGTATATATTTTTTTAGTAGTGTATTAAAATTTGTTCTAATGAATAATAGGTGGAGTTAGAGAAAGTTTTCATACATATAGTGTAGGTGCCCAGCACCACTATTTAGTGGTGATATAATCATTAACCTTCCTCCTCCTCCTTGAGTTCTTTTTTTTGAAATTTATAATATTTATATTTGTCCCAATAAACCTGGGAAACTCTTCCGTGGCGGTAGAGGATTGTTATATGTGTACTCTACATTAACTCTATGAGACTGAAATGGTAAAAATGAAGAGTAAAAAACAGACTTCCCCGATTGCTGGCCATGTAAGTTACTTACATGGCCAGCTTTGAATATGTACACCACTTAAATCCAATATAAAAGTAAGTATCATAATTTAGCAAAAATCATATACTACACTACTGCACATTAGGGATGTGCAGAGCAAAATTTTATGTTCATATTTTTTATGTCCGAAAGGGGGTCCCACTTGCGGCCAATATGGACATAAAAAAAATCCAATGAGTTGGGTATATGTACATATGTGCAAAAAAAAAATTTAAACCCCCTCACCCTCCTTAATCCCCCCCCCAGACTTACCACAACTCCCTGGTGATCGAGCGAGGAGTGAGGACGCCATTTCTGCAATCCTTGGCGAGAAGCATGTGACGTCGGCGGCACGTCGAGTGACGCCGGCGTCACGTGATTCCCGGCTCGTTCGCGCCGGACGGCTCGTTCGGCCCAAAAAGAACTTTTGGCCAGCTTGGGGGGGTCAGGAGGCCCCCCCAAGCTGGCCAAAAGTTCTTTTTGGGCCGAACGAGCCGTCCGGCGCGAACGAGCCGGGAATCACGTGACGTCGCGTCTGAGTGACGCGGCGCCACGTGATTCCCGGCTCGTTCGCGCCGGACGGCTCGTTCGGCCCAAAAAGAACTTTTGGCCAGCTTGAGGGGGTCAGGAGGCCCCCCCAAGCTGGCCAAAAGTTCTTTTTGGGCCGAACGAGCCGTCCGGCGCGAACGAGCCGGGAATCACGTGACGCCGGCGTCACTCGACGTGCCGCCGACGTCACATGCTTCTCGCCAAGGATTGCAGAAATGGCGTCCTCACTCCGCTCCATCACCATGGAGTTGTGGTAAGTCGGGGGGGGGGGGATTAAGGAGGGTGAGGGGGTTTATATTTTTATTTTGGCTCAACAATCGCGATTTCCCACATATCGAACATATCTATGTTCGATATGTGGGAAATCCGATCGTTTATGTCGAATCAATTTTTTAAGTAAAAAAAAAAAAATGAGTTGCGTTTCACTAATGCGGTCAATCCGAATGCACACCCCTACTGCACATACCATTTTAATGAAATAAAATGCAAACACATCAATGGTAATATTTTTATTACAGAAACATGCGAAACAAAGAATTCAGAAAGTTGAAAGAAAAGCAAAATGCTACACAGAAATTAGATAAAAGTGGCAAACAATCAATTTGTGATGAGAAGAACACTGTAATACTTTTTCTATTTTAAAATGGTTGTTTAAAGCATTCAAGCATTATGATTTGTCAGGATTATGTGACCATGTATCAACATCATGTAATGTACATGATGTTGATATATGGTCACATCATGATACATGTATATCATGTAGTAGGAGAGCGTATGGAAAATAATTTCAATTTGGGTTTGATTTTTGGTTCAGTTTTCCATTTCATTCAGTTCATTCTGTTTGGATTTAGAAGCTCATTTGTTTCATTCACTTCCATGAAAGTTAATGAGGAAGCAATGCATCTTATTTTTAACTCTAACTTGTGGGTGTCCCAACCAAGTTTTATGAAAATTTGCAGAAGGCATCACCAGCAGAGTCAACAGTACCCCAAGACACTAAGGGGCAGATTTTAAAAGGGTTACGTGCGCCAAGCCTATTTTGCATAGGCCTGGCGACCCGCGCAAGTGCCGGGGCTTTGTGAAAGGGGCAGGGCAAGGGCGGGGCCGAGGCCTCCGGCACAGCGACCGTGCCGGGGAATCGCCCGCCAGCAGCTGGCTGGCGCGCACAAGTTATGCCTGCCAAAGGCAGGCGTAAATAACAAAATAAAGCGCTGGGGGGCGGGATAAATAGGGAAAGGGAGGGGAAGGTGGGGGGGCTGAAGGAAAGTTCTCTCCGAGGCAGCTCCGATTTCATGGTAGGAGCAATGGATGGCTCGTGCCATTTTTTAAGATGTTGCTGCCATCCATTGCTCCTACCATGTGACAGAGGCTGGCCAATGGCATCGATAGCTCCTGTCACACTGTAAGAGCAAAGGGCCATCGGTGCCATTTTGATTACTGGCAGCCAATGGCCCAAGAGGGGGAGATCACTCCCAGGACTCCCGCTGGACCACCAGGGAATTTCAGCAAGTTTTTTTTTGGGTGGGGGTTTGCAATTAATTAAATTTGAAGGGTTGGGGTGGGTTTGGGTTTTTTGTTGTTTTTTTTTACAACCCCCCATTGTAATAATTGAATTCAAAGGGTTGGGGTGGGTTTTGGGTTTCGGTTCGTGGGTATCCAAAATAAAATTGGCCCGAACCGCGGGAAAACGAAATTTCCTGCAATGAGCCTATAACGAAGGCTGAACCGGAAGGTTCGGCTGAATCACATCTCTAATCAACAGTGACATCTAAACCCTAAGGAATATCATGAAAGAAGGGGCTTTTAGTGTTAAACACACAGGCAATTGCTTTTGTTATAAACAGAGCCCAGTGAACTAGTGCTGCTTGCTATCTATATACATTAAGATCATAATGCAAGAGTCATTCATATACAGAATAATTGGTATAGTGTTACAGTGTCACAGACTCTTTTATGCAGAGAAAACAAGATGTTCTTAATTAGAGTCAGTTACTGGCTATTGCGTCGGTTGGTCCTAGATGGCTTCACCCTGTTTGCCTCACCTTGTTCTCGGCTCCTCCCGCTTACCTTGGGAAAATAGCCGCATCTGCAAGCCACCTCTCCGGCATCCCTGGAATGGCTATGGTGCTGCCTCCGCCATGCTCCTCCCAAGGACCTACTAGGGTGCGCACGCGCTCGCTACCCTCATCTTTATTCCAGCTATGGCACGAACCTTGGGAGCGGCCCCCTCAAGTGACGTCATGCCATCCGGGTATTTAGCCTGCCCTTATGTGCTAGCTAATCGATTTAGCAAGGACTGGATTCAGACCTTGGTTCGGTCTAAGCCACTCTGCCACTTTCTTGCTGCCGCTGGAAGCTCTCTCTCTGCCCTTCGGGGTAATTACAAACCTGGGTACCCGCTCCTCGGGGGCCCTCTGTTTTATTTCAGGTGCCTTACAGGGATCAGGTACTCGCTCCTTGAGGGCCTGCTCTCCCTGCCTCAGTGCCAGTGCCATCAACTTCAGCCTGGTGGAATCGCATACCTACAGCTACCATCTAGTGAGTAATCTAACTCTCAGTCTGTCTCATCTACAGCATTGCCTTGCTGGGAAACCTACACCGGAATTCTTCTATACCAACGGGGTGAGAAGGGTCCCCTCTGCTGAGGGTCCTGAGACTGCTACATCCAGACTACCTCACTACTGCCACCTCTGGTGGTATACATCAAGCTGTACAATAAAAGATCTAATTCTGTGTTTGTGCATCCTGAGTCGAGCCCAGTACTGTAGCTCCCCACGGGGCTCCTCCCCATGGACGTGGTCATCTGCCACAGTACCCAAGAATCCACCCAAACACTGCTTAACCATTACACTGGCTACTCTGCACATACTGCAAGGGTAAATCTCTCTCACTCTCTGACTGCTATAGAAGTATATTATAATCATCTAACAGTTCCTTCTGCTACTAGCAATATTGTTAAGAGACAGCAACAGTGATTATCAGAGCATTCCTTATTTTATCCTCTAACTCTATAGGTTTTCTTTCTAATCACTTTTCTAACTCTAGAACTTTGAAGCAAAGAGCTTCAAAATCTCTGCTTTCTCTCTCTGAGATCCAACAGAGGAGTGACTGAGAACAAAATGGTTACCAGCTGCTCAAATTGCTCATATTTTCACTTTTCCCATTAAAAAAAAAATGAAGTCAGTCCATGCAGCTGCCAGCTGGAATAGTTGATATAAAAAGTACTGAAACATGATTGGTCCTGCTCTTTCCTTGTCCTATCCCCATGTAGCTCCACACTTTCTGGCTTTGCTCCCTCCCCCCCCCCCCTTCCTTCCAGACTTTAATAGGCCTAAACTGAATGAGCCATAAATATTCAGATTTTTCATCAGACTGCGTCATTTTGGTTTGGTTGACCCAAACTAAACTGAAAATCAACTCATTTGATTCAAATTTCACATTTGTATGATCGAAATGCAAATCTCGATCATGCAGTATTAACCAATGACAAGGCAGATTATCTATATTGTCCATTAGCCTTTTTCCTGAAATTTGAACTAAAACAGTTGAACAGTTTTTAAAAAGATTAAAAATTGCTTTCATTTTAAAAACAAGAAACCTTGTTTTGGGATCCCAGAGAATTTTATAAAATCGGTAACATATAGTAAGATAGTTGTCTTTGAAATGCGAAAAAGCAAAGTATAAATCTGAATAAAATGGTTTTGATCCACTTCCTGGATGCCAAAAAAGTATGGCCATTGGCGCTTGTGCTTCTCAAAGCACCTGAACTATATTGAAATCCTTTATCTTGCATGCTGCTTGTTATGTGTTACTGCTTACATATTCTACCTGTTCAAAAATATTGCTTAGTTATGACCACGTTGCACTTATATTTTACTCAGCAGATCTATATTTACTTCTGTATATTATCAAGCCTTTACACTGCATTTATGCTAATTTTATGGAATACCCACTTCAGTTCAGAACAAGGTTTTCCACTGAAATAGTCACTGAACAGGCACAAACAATGGCATATAATTTATGGGGGGGGAGAGAGAGATTATAAGAAAGTACTCTAATTTTCTCTCTGATTAAGTGAATATGCACATTTGAGAATATAGATCCATAATAGAAAAGCTGGAATTTACTTTTGCACTCTAGGGCAAAAGAAATCCCTACATGCATAAATATGCTACTCTTTAGTTGTCTCATAAGTGTTCTTTTATCAGTTCATACATATTTTAGTAATTATGACTCATGTTTAAGGGCTATTTCATCCAGGACAGCTTCATCCCTAAAAGATACAAACAAATAATGGCTTCTTTTTTTTTCAGAATTCTGTTACTGCCTATGAAAGAAAGATAAGAGCAAGAGTAAAGCCTTCCTCTATTGCTGATAGTCAAACCAGCGAAGAGACAAATTATCATCATTACAAGACATTAAATTCAACAAATTACAAAACGGTAGAGGTGTGCATTCATTTTGAAATGAAAAGAAAAGGAAAACCCAATAATATGCATTGGGATTTTTCTTTTTGTTTCTGAATACAGCCCTGATCCAGCTTCCTGCTGCTGCCACCAGATACTCCCCTGACACTGTAAGTCAGTGGTCGGGAACCTTTTTGGCTGAGAGAGCCATGAGCGCCACATATTTTAAAATATAATTCCGTGAGAGCCATACTAACTACAACCCCCCACCCTCCTGACCCCCCCAAGACCTAACACATTAATTTACTACAACCCCCTACTCTCCTGACGCCCCCCAAGACCTGCCAAATTAATTTACTACAACCCCCCCCCCCCAAGACCTGCCAAAAGTCCCTGGTGGTCCAGCGGGAGCCCAGGGCTCACAGACAAATCTTTAATAAAAAAGTAAAAATCTAACAAAACCCCCCCACCCTCCTGACGCCCCCCAAGACCTCCAAAATTAATTTACTACAAACCCCCCACCCTCCTGACCCCCCCCCCAAGACCTGCCAAAAGTCCCTGGTGGTCCAGCGGGGGTCCAGGAGCGGTCCGGGAGCGATCTCCTGGACTTGGGCTGTCAGCTGCCAGTAGTCAAAATGGCGCCGACGGCCCTTTGCCCTCACTATGTCACTGGGGTCGACCAATGGCAGCGGCAGCCCCTGTGACATAGTAAGGGCAAAGGGCCATCGACGCCATTTTGATTACTGGCAGCCAACGGCCCTTTGCCCTTACTATGTCACAGGGGCTGCCGCTGCCATTGGTCGACCCCAGTGACATAGAGAGGCCAAAGGGCCGTCGGCGCCATTTTGACTACTGGCAGCCGACAGCCCAAGTCCAGGAGATCGCTCCCAGACCGCTCCTGGACCCCCGTTGGACCACCAGGGACTTTTGGCAGGTCTTGGGGGGGGGGGGTCAGGAGGGTGGGGGTTTGTAGTTAATTAATTTTGGAGGTCTTGGGGGGCGTCAGGAGGGTGGGAGATTTTGTTAGATTTTTACTTTTTTATTAAAGATTTGTCTGCGAGCCAGATGCAGCCATCAAAAGAGCCACATCTGGCTCATGAGCCGTAGGTTCCCGACCCCTGCTGTAAGTAGTACAACTGCCCAAGTGAAGGGTCCAACCCAGGGCCAGTTGGTGCCATTTTGAAAACAGGATTTGTCAGAGCAAGAATGACCGAAGATCGCTTCTGCGCCATTTTGACTTTTAACAACCCATGGATGAGGTAAGATGGGTCTGTGGAGGAGGGGATTAGGGGAAGGTCATAGGGGAGGGGCAACTTTTTTTTATTTCAGCCATGCTGGGGGGAACAGGAATTTGGCAGCAGAGGGAGAAGGAACCTAGCCCCTTCATTTTCTTTTCTTTTTCCAGTTCTTTTCACTTCAGTGTCTATTTTGTTTCAAGTAAATTAACCGGACTTAAAAAACATAAGTATACAAAAGGAAAAACAAATACAAAATAACAAACGAAGGGGGGTCATTTATCAAAACGCATTAAAGCATTATCTCAGGTGTTAGGGCCCAAACACCCACAATAACAGCGTAACACATTCAATAAACACCACATCATGAAATGCTTGTGCAAATTTGAACATTTTCTTCAAGTGGGGGGAGTAAATGGAAAATGAGGGCTGATTAACGTTGCATGTGATAATAACACAGGGTGAACTCCACCTTTTTCCTTGGCATTATGCCTGCAATAGCTGTGCATTACAGACAAACCAGGATTTATTGTAAGAGAGAGAGAGAGAGAGGGAGGAAAGAGAGCGAGATAGAGTCTCTGGCAGCCTACTGTTTTTTGAACTTTTTATACCACTATAAGAGGGGGCACTAGTAACTCAAGGTGAGGTTTGTGGAAGGCAGGGTGGGTTCTGGGGAGCAATTTTACATGCGCAGTCATAAGTACAAACAGCACAGTTGCCATCAGTGAAGATTTAATGCGATTAGGAGTGACGAAAGGTGAGATAATAGATTTGTACCATGTTCTCTCTACCTAGTTTGATTGCAGCTAGGTAGATAGTGCATCAATCTAGCTAGAGAGAACCTAGAGAGTACAAATCTTTCTTGCACGTTTAATCACTCCAAATCACATTAAACCTTCACTCATGGTAACTGTCCTGTTTGTATGTATGACTGCACATGTAAAATTGCCCCCCAGAACCTACCCCACCCCCCACAAACCTCACCTCGAGTTACTAGTACCCCCTCTTACAGTGGTATAAATAGTTAACTTTTTTGTGAGCCTCTACAGAGGTTCTCTCTCTCTCTCTTACTCACCCTCACCCCTCCAAAATGCAATGAAAGCCTATCCAGGGACTTCTCAGCTTATAATCAGGAAATATTGCTGGTGTGATAAATTTAACACACATTGCTACAATACCAGGAAAATGACCACAACCACACCCCTTTTTATCACAAGCATTATTTCTGCTATATTTATAGCAGTTTGATGAATCTAGGCCTAAATGACATAAACAAAACAAAATAAAATTATTTTCCACGCACATTCCTAAAAAGGATTTGCATATAAGTCATTGTTTTGTGGGAAGCAAACTCTTTGCTCTATTTCACATTTTAAACATTTAGGTGTCCATATTCAGTAGGACATTTAGTGGACAAGTTGTTTGGCTACAGGAAGCCAGATAACGTCTTCCATATATTCAGCTGAATAAACGTCCCGCTCAATATACTTGCTTAAAATTATCCAACTAACCATAGCCGGCTAATGTTACATATAACCGGATATTATTTTTGAATATCGCTGGTTATATATAAATTTATTCGGCTATGGCTAGCTGTTTAACTTGAGACTTAACTGGATATATTAAAAAAAAAAGAGGCATAGGCTTCCATTATATTTGTCTAACAATGGCAGAAGCGTCCCCATAAGTGCCGGGCCCAGATCGCGGTAACAGGCTACCACGATCCTGGCCATCAACTTTAAATAAAGGTACTGGGCAGGGGGTGGGTGGGAGAAGGGACATTTTTGGGGTAGGCATTGGTGATGGGTGATTCAGAGGGCCATTAAATTAAAAATTAACACATTTAAGGAGAAGTTGGTGGAGCGAGTGGGGGAAGGGGAGGAGGTTCTCCCAGCACTATTAAATTTTTATTTTATTTAAATAGGCTGTTTTTTGGGGGTGGAAAGGGTGGTCCCAGATGGCCTTTGGAACTCAAGTGGCAGGGAAGTGGGGGGCAGGCCGCATTGGGATTTTGTGATTTTTGGGTGTAACTTGACCAGATATATACTTTTTTGAATATATCTGGTTAACTCTCAATTTATATGGCCCCACAAGGCTGGATAACTTCCAGCAGGTCTAAAGTTATGCGGCTAACTGAGGGGTTAATTCATTAAATCACATTGGGGCTTATCGTGGACGATAACGCATCACAAGATGCATATGCAAATTTTCAAAATGTAGTCAAAAGGGAGGAGTTTTGGTGGAATTTAGGAAAATGACTTCCGGCAATGACGTGAAGGAGATGGAAGCAAGGGGAAAAGCTCCACGGCCCCACTCCTGAAAATCTAAAATTAACTCATAGTTCTGCCGCTCATTTCGCTCTGATTTTGGCATGGCCGGACACCGGGAGAGCTGCTGACCCTCCGAGAAGTGGGCAATGAGGAAACAGGCGCTCGCTGCAGAATGGAGCAACGACCTCATCGACCACGTGAAGCCAAGATGGCTGCGGCACCCCCGGCAGGGGAACCTGTGCTGGCCTCAGTTACCGAGGAAGCTTTGCAGCGCATTTCCCAACGTGTTACAGAGGTGCTGGAGGGAAGGCTGAACAAGCTCCAGACAGCCATGGAAGATATGAAGTCAGCGGTGGAGGGGCACTCTAAATGCCTGGATACCGTGGAGGGCATCATTTCTGACCTGGGGGACCGGCTGGTGGCCTCTGAGTGCCACGTGGTGGATCTCCAGGGCTGCCAACGAGATCTGCTGGCCAAGATGGAGGAACAAGAGGATAGGGGCCGCCGAAACATTCTAAAAATTATCGGCCTCCCGGAAGAGGTGAAGGAAGGTGAGCTGAGGGAGCTGGTGGAGCAGTGGCTCCTGCAAAGGGTGGGCCTAGAGCTAATCGGAGGCAGCCTCCAGTGTGAAAGGGTGCACTGCGTGGGCCCCTCCCACGACGGCCTGGGGTGACCGAGGCCGGTGATGGCGCAGGTCCTCAACTGGGAACATAAGACACAGTTGCTGAGGGCATACCGGCTGAAAAGGGAGGTGGACTACAAAGGCAACCGGCTGTTATTGTTTAATGACTTCTCTGCCGGAACCGCGGCGCAGAGGAAACTAATGGCCCTGGCTTGTACAACGTTACATAAGCGAGGGATCCGGTTCGCCCTATTGTATCCAGCGAAACTCTGGGTCCAACATGACAACAAAACCCTTTTCTTCACTTCTAAGGAGGAGGCGGATGGGTTTCTGGTGGCTCTGCCACACATGGACGCAGAGTGAGGAGCAATATGCTTTAAGAATGGATCTAGTTTACCAGTTTATCAGTTAACCAGTTTTAAAAAATTGCTTCCTTAACCTGTTCGACTGTCAGAGCGGAATGACCTCAGTTCGCCCTATTAGCCATCAACGGCGCATATATGATATCAAGTGGGCTGGGAGGCCGCCTCTGCCCCTGCACTTGGATGGCAACTGGCCGGGCGCAGTGGAGCCATTATTCGGAGGAGGCTGGGTTCGCCTCATGGTGGCCTTTCCCTCCACTCTTCCATGTGAACTTTGCGCACTGCCTAGGGGCTGTTCAGGGCGATGGACCTTCTCTCATCCATGCAGTGCACGTTTGGAGCCCTGCCTAAGGCTCTTACCGCACCCTCATGGGAACTTTTTTTTTTTTATATAATTTATTAAAGATTTTAAACAATACAGTCAT
The DNA here is from genome assembly GCF_901001135.1 of Rhinatrema bivittatum. Taxonomy (NCBI): domain Eukaryota; kingdom Metazoa; phylum Chordata; class Amphibia; order Gymnophiona; family Rhinatrematidae; genus Rhinatrema; species Rhinatrema bivittatum. The sequence continues at coordinate 246,243,362 of NC_042621.1, read as the reverse complement.
AAAATCAAAAGAAAGGATTTAGTATACATAATACATTTTTCATAATCATTTACCATAATATAAATTATACCAAAAATCCTTAGTCCACATTATGGGAGGTCTTATTGAAGATAAACTAAATCAAAGGAAATCTGCTACATTCAGTTACTACTGGAGACACACTTTTTTTGCAAACAATATATCAATCTTTTTCTTTCTCTTTATCTTCCAAAAAGGTTTCCAGGTGGGTGGAATCATGGAATATGAACTTATTTTTTCGGTGGGCAACTACGCATTTGCACGGAAATTTCAGAAGAAAATGAAGCTCCCAAGGCTATAACCCTGGGCTTCAAAACCAAGAATTGTTTTCTCTTTAATTGTGTGTTCCTGGACACATCAGGGAATATCTGTACCTTTTGTCCACAAAATAAAAAATCCTTATTCTGAAAGTATTTTTGCATTATTAAACTTTTATCATTTTCTCTAGTTAAAGTGACTAACAAAGTAGCCCTTTGCGGTATACCAAGAAGGAAGTTAAATTAAGTAGCAGTTGCTGAACAATATCCATTCCTTCCCCCTCCACCTGGGTCTTCAATCTTGAATTACTAACATAATACATTTTTGATATACATTTATCATCTATTGATGAAATTGACAAAACCTCTAGTAGGTATTTTTTCAGTAACTCACTGGCAGACAGGAGTCTAGTAATAGGAAAATTCAGGAATCTCAGATTCCTAACCCTTAGTTCATTTTCCAAATTCTCCAGTTATCTGTGAGTCACCAGACTATCCTTAATATGGGAGTTACTAACAGCCTGCAAAGTCGAAACTTGTGCAGATGTTATTTTACCCAGCTCTTCCATATTTTTCAAATGATCATCATGCTTTCCCAAAACATTTTTAATTTCCATAGAAGTTTTATCATTCTGAATTATAGCATTTGAGACTACCTTCTGCAATTCAGTTATTGCCCTCCATACATCACTCAAAGTTATATTTTGAGGGTCTATGGGTTCTGGAACAGAAATCTGAATTCCAGAATTCACCTTATTCCCTTCCTCTAAAGTTTCACACGGAGCTGCATTTATAGCTCCTAAGCTAACACTTTGAGGTGTTTGGATTGGCAGCTCTACCAAAGATTTAGTTTGTTGCATCTGGCCAGGGCTGTTAGAAGAGCCTGAGGAGAAAGAAATATCAGGTATAGTGTCCCGAACAGTTTGACTCACTCGTCTTATCACATGGGCATCTATAGGACCCCTTATTGTTTGTACTGCCGGCGATGAAGTCCAAGGTTTAGTTTTTCTTTTCCTGCCCATAAAGAGTAAAGAAAAAATTCTCAGCAAGGGGCATGCGGCTTTGGCAGCACACCGGCAGCTGCGCGCCGCTTCTGGCTTGAATTTATCTGGTGTCCCAGCTCCCCTGGATGACGTCACTAGAGGGGCGTGGCCTCGGGTGTAGTCGCGGTGGAATCGGCTTTAGCTGTTACCCAAGCTCTTCCGACTTCAAACCCTCATGGCCTCTCCTCTCCTTCAATGGAGAGGGGTCTCCGCTCGAACTCCTCCAGCCTGGAGTCGCTCCTGGCTTGAATTTATCTGGCGTCCCGGCTCCCCTGGATGATGTCACTAGAGGGGCGTGGCCTCGGGTGTAGTCACGGTGGAATCAGCTTTAGCTGTTACCCAAGCTCTTCCGACTTCAAACCCTCATGGCCTCTCCTCTCCTTCAACGGAGAGGGGTCTCCGCTCGAACTCCTCCCCACCCTCATGTACCTGGATAACTTTAAACCTAACCAATTATTTTCAAATATAGCCGGTTAGGTTTGTAAGTTAACTGGATGTGTGTACACAGCTAACTTTAGCCAAGTATATTAGGCAGGAGACCTGTCCTGCTCATTATCCATGGCTAATGAGCAGGACAGATAACTTGTCCACCCTCCCCCCACCCCAGCTTACTGAATTTGGAACTCATAGTCTCTACCTGCTGACATGCACTATGTTTCTATGTTTCCATCAGGTTAAATATGGTATCAGCCCCTCCCTCTTTTTACTACCTAATTTTACCCACACAACAATTTTGTGTGGGTAAAATTGTACACAAATTGTACACAAAGAGGAATATATTTATGTGTACAATTTGTGTACAATTCTGGTCACCGCATCTCAAAAAAGATATCGTTGCGATGGAGAAGGTACAGAGAAGGGCAACCAAAATGATAAAGGGGATGGAACAGCTCCCCTATGAGGAAAGGCTGAAGAGGTTAGAGCTGTTCAGCTTGGAGAAGAGACGGCTGAGGGGGGATATGATAGAGGTCTTTAAGATCATGAGAGGTCTTGAACGAGTAGATGTGACTCGGTTATTTACACTTTCGAATAATAGAAGGACTAGGGGGCATTCCATGAAGTTAGCAAGTAGCACATTTAAGACTAATCGGAGAAAATTATTTTCACTCAACACACAATAAAGCTCTGGAATTTGTTTCCAGAGGATGTAGTTAGTGCAGTTAGTGTAGCTAGGTTCAAAAAAGGTTTGGATAAGTTCTTTGAAGTCCATTAATGACTATTAATCAATTTTACTTAGGGAATAGCCACTGCTATTAATTGCATCAGTAGCATGGAACCTTCTTAGTGTTTGGGTAATTGCCAGGTTCTTGTGGCCTGGTTTTGGCCTCTGTTGGAAACAGGATGCTGGGCTTGATGGACCCTTGGTCTGACCCAGCATGGCAATTTCTTATGTTCTTATGTTCTTATAAAGCCAAATTTATAAGGTAAATATCAATTGTACTCACGTAAATCTTTGGAGTATGGCCCTTTTTATTGTGCATTGTCCTGATGCAGGAGCATTGATTTCCAAACCTATTCGTAAATGCTAAATTAATCCAACAATAAGGTATCACCTACATTCTGTTCACTTTTATGTGCAAATATTTGTGCATTGAGTGCCTGATTCATTAAACTCTTTTCACATAGACCAGTATGGGAGAAAAACCTTAGGAGTCCATAATAAAGAGATATATGTGAGTTAAAAAAGCTTTCATCCACATAAATCTGGCCCCTTAAATATATCCCCCCTTTATGCAGGTAACATTGTGTGCACATTTTTGTGCAAAGTTACCCAGACAGAACGGGACAGGGGTTAGGGAGAGAAGTATAACAATTTGTGCCATATTGAGCACTATCTGGTTAAATTTGTGTGGTTAGGTTGGTCTACTCAAATAGCAGACCTAACTTTACCAAGATATTCAGTAGAACACTTATCTGGATAAATTCCACTGAATATCCAAATTAAGTTATCTGGGTAAAGTTATCTGGATAACTTACCTGCTCAGCAGGTTTTTGAATATAGATGTCTTAGTGAATGAGGTTTTAAATGGTTATATGTATCTTATTAAATTTCTGAGTTTGAGATAACTATTCTGCAATAAACATATGTCCTATTGAAATTAGTTATATTTTCACCTAAGCCTATTATTACAATTGTGAACTGTGGCCAACTATGTTTTATACTGTTAATACAAATTGTTTTCTAATATAAGTAAAAATATTGGGCTCTAAAAATCACAATTGCATAATTTAAATATCCGGGAAACCTTAAAACAATCAACATACACATATCTGGATTTATCTAGGATGTCATCTGGTGTTTTTATCAAGTATTTTAAGATGGAAAGACAGAGACACTGAAAATGAAAATCTTACAGCCTCTCGAGAAAATAGAGATTCCATTATCAAATGTAAATTGCAACCATTTAATATGCATAGAATGACCATAAAAGTGAGACACAGCTTGCATTTTTACATAGAAATGCTTGTATCATATAAACAAAATCAGATACTAATTATTATGATTTAAAAAAACAAAAACAAAAAACCCTATTTTTGTAGGGTGAGAAAGGGTTTATTTTATTATTATTATTTAGCATCTTTTTTTCATAGCTGAAAGAAGCAGGGTAGCTCAAGAGAGCTAGGAAAAGGTGGCCACAAGAGAATTTTAATTTATTGATGGTTCTTGCCCTACTGTACACTCTCTGCTGCTATTTGAGTGTAATGGATGAAGCAGATGTTTGACACTGCAGCACCTCTTCATAACTTCACTATTCAGAAACAGTTTTACAAGAGCTTACTTGCATTGGTTCCCATTCAGCACAGGAAACTGAGGTCATTGTGAAACATGAGGCCTGGGCAAGAGCCTGAACTCATGTGCACTCCAGCTGGGCCTACATCTTCCAAGCACGTTAACAATTTATGAAACACTCATAATTTTTCAACTTATGGACAAGAAATAAAACTGTTGGCACTGTTATTACAGCAGTTAGGAAGGAAAATACAGTATATGTGCCTATTGCTAAATATGCAAATACTTCTGGAATTATGAAGATTCTTTTAAGCTTAATTGTGTTTGTTGTGGGCTTAATTCATTTAAATTATTAATTTCAAGGAAAGCAAACATTGGAAAACATAGAACAGAAATTATCTCATGGCAGATATGTGGGTGATATTTAGTAAAACAAAATTATAGCTTGACTAAAGATATGGGATTGGAAGAGTCACTATATTGTATATTAAAAGGGTACTTAAACCAGTCCTTGGGCCTTCCTCAGCCAATTTGGTTTTTAGGATATCCCTAATGAATATGCATGAGAAATAATTGAAGTAGTGCATGCAAATAAATTTCATACATATTAATTAGAGATATCCTGAGAACCTGACAGGCTGGAGGGAACCCAAGGACCGATTTGAGGACCCTTGGTCTATTACAATATCCCATACCATCCATAGACATTTTTATAGAGACAGCCAGGTCTCCACCAGATGGCCCTAGATCCATGCCTTGGTAGTACAGCTAGCACAACAGACCATTCCCTATAACACCTCACCGCAAAGGATGTATGTAATGGTTTTATCTGCTTATGAGGAGGACTAGAAGTAAAATATGGTTATTTTGAGTTGGCTTCTGGAGAGTAAGGAGTTGGATTTGGGAGCTAGTTGACTTGAGGAGATTCCTGCAGTGCATCCCTTTCATGTTTGGGACTGCCTCCAGTTTAGAATAAAGAACGTTTGGTTACATGTGGAGCAATTTTTCTTGAGTTTACCTGAATGAGACTCTGGTGAAGGATAAGGCCTGTATCCAGAGACCGAGGGGAGAAGACCAATATAACCCTTCTCCTGAAGTAGAAGGGCAGCAGTGATTCTTCACCTCAGCAGAAACATTTTGGAAAGTTTAATGCTTCTTTTTGGGTGGTGAGGAGATATAGTGCCACCCCTCCTTACGGTTGAAGGTGGGTTATATTAGCCTGGTTTTTTTTTCCAGTACAGAAATTTCCTCCAGACAGTTCACATCATAAGGAGACCAAGGAGAAGAGGAGACAGTATCATTGAAGACCCTCAACAGGATCATCACTTTGGGACACAGGAAACAGGCTGAGAAAGGATTGGACTTGCATGATTCTCTATACGATCTTGTGATTCAGAGGATCCTACACTCAGAAAGGGATAACCCTGCTAAATTGGGATTTTTGTTATCAGCTTACTCCCTGAGGGATAAGTATAGCCCAGCATCTGGTGCTGAAAATAGGAAGCAGAGCCTACTCTAATATATAAACTTGTGAAATCACAGATGTAAAGAGGACATTATTGTTGTAATTGGACATGGTCCTGATACCAGGGCCTTGGCCCTCACCCAGGCCTGACACTGCAACCCGACTCAGAGGCCAGGTAACAATGCTGGGCCTTGGCCCTCACCCAGGCCTGATGCCAGGGCCTCGGCCCAGACCCAGGCTCGACGTTGTGACCCAACCCAGAAGCCAGGTTCTGATGCCAGGGCCTCAGCCCAGACCCATGCCCAATGCCATGACCTGACCTGGATCCTGGGTTCTGACACCTGGGCCTCAGCCTAGGCCTAAACACAAGCCCAGGCCCAATGCTGCAACCCGACTTGGAAGACAGGTCCGAACGCTAGGGATGTGCAGCAGGGACGGATTTGTCCCATCCGGTATTCATATTCGTGAGGAGCCAAATCAGTTGCATCCGTTCTCGGGGGACTCCGATCTGTTCATTAGTTATGTATGTATTCATTTCCCAAAAAAAACCCCATCCCAACCCTTTAAATTTAATTAACTACAACCTCCCCACCCTCCTGATCCCCCAAGACTTGCCAAAAGTCCCTGGTGGTCCAGCGGGGTCCTGGCACAATCTCCTGCACTCGGGGTGTCGGCTGCTGGTATTCAAAATGGCGCTGATAGCCTTTGCCCTCACTATGTCACAGGGGCTACTGGTGCCATTGGTCGGCCCCTGTCACATGGTAGGAGCACAAGATGGCGCCGGCCATCCATTGCGCCATTTTGAATACCGACAGCTGACAGCCCGAGTGCAGGAGATTGCGCCAGGACCCCCGTTGGACCAACAGGCACTTTTGGTAAGTCTTGGGGGGGTCAGGAGGGTGGGGGGTTTATTCATTAGATATGTTGTATTCGTGGGGGTTCGCCATACGTTTCGTGACCCCACAAATACAACGAATAGGGACATATATATTGCGGATTGCCAATACGTCGAAAATGAATGCACACCCCTACCGAATGCAGGGGCCTTAGCCCAGACTCAAGCCTGTCACTACATCCTACCCAGAGGCAGGGTTCTGTTACCTGGTCCCTCGCCTAGGACAGACCCTGATCTCAGGCTCGATGCCATGACCCGACCCGGAGGCTGGGTCCCAGCTCTGTAGTCTAGGACTGTATCTAAGCCTGACACCACAACCCAACCCAGAGGCCGGGTCCTGATGCTGGTGCCTGGATCCAAGCCCGACACTATGATCTGATTCAGTAGCTGGGTCCTGACACCGGGGCCTCGGTCAGAAGGCCAGGCCATGACGACTGAGCCTTAGTCCAGGGTCAGGCTCATGCCTTGGAGCTCAGGCAAGGGAGCTCCTCTTCAGGTCCTCTTCTTTCTTCAGCTCTTCAATGCCAAATTAGAGCATCCACTGGGTTCATTCCAGAGTTAATTAGCTCAAGTGCATTCACCCCAGCGGACAGTACCATTTTGATGAATGGTATTTTATGGTATTGCCGTATAACAAAATGACACCATTCGCTGAGATGAATGCGCTGGAGTTAATTAACTCTAGAGCGACCCACCAGATGATGTCATTTGGCATTGAAGGGCCTAAGAAAGAAGAGGACCTGAAGAGGAGCTCCCAGGCCTGACATCCTGGCTGAGGCCCCAGCACTGGATCATGACCTGGCCTCTGGGCCAAGTTGCAGCATCAGGCCTGGGCTCGGGCTCCAGCCTAGGCTGAGGCTCCAGCATCAGGACTCAGCTTCCAGGTTTGGTCATGGCATTGGTCCTGAGTCCAGGCTGAGGCCCCATTATTGGGACTGGGCCTCCAGGTATGAATGCAGCTTTGGGCCGAGGCTTCTGGATTGGGTCATGGAGTCGGGCCTGGGTCTGGCCAAGGTCCCAACATCGGGACCTGGCATCTGGGCCAAGCTGCAGTATCAAGCTTGGGTCCAGGCTCTGGCATATGCTGAGGTATTGGTTTTGAATAGGTAATGGTGACCTACCACAGCCTCAGCCTTTGCTAGTCCGAGGGTTTGGCCTAGTCCTAGCCAGTGTATCCCCACCGGATCAATTAAGTGGTGGCCTGTTGGGATCCTGGCTCCAGCATTTTTCCAGAAGGGTGGGAGAGAGGCCCATTTTTCAGTTTTTGACCATTTTGGGGGATTTTTTTTATTGTTTAATTTGTTTTGTTTTGGTTTTTTTACATGAATGAAACAAATCAAGCAATCCAGAAACCAAACTTTGTCGGAAAAACCGGAAAATGAACTGAAAATGAAAATAATGTTTTTTTCCTCTGCACATGCCTACCACAAACAAGCTTGGTTTTCAGGATATCCACATAAATATGCATGAGATAGATTTGCATGAACTGCCTCTATTGTATGAAAACCTATCTCATGCATATTCATTATGGATATCCTAAAAATCCGATTGGCTAGGTTTGTCCGGAGGACTGGGATAAGAACCACTGCTCTGGAAGTCTTCAGACATGACTATATTTACTCCTGTTTGAGGCTGAAATAAGTCCATTCTGGTGAATAACTGCATCTGTGCAGATCCTGCTATTTTCTATGAACATAAGAACATAAGAAATTTCCATGCAGGGTCAGACCAAGGATCCATCAAGCCCAGCATCCTGTTTCCAACAGAGGCCAAACCAGGCCACAAGAACCTAGCAATTATCCAAACACTAAGAAGATCCCATGCTACTGATGCAATTACTAGCAGTGGCTATTCCCTAAGTAAACTTGATTAATAGCCGTTAATGGACTTCTCCTCCAGGAACTTATCCAAACCTTTTTTGAACCCAGCTACACTAACTGCACTAACCACATTCTCTGGAAAAAAAATTCCAGAGCTTTATTGTGCGTTGAGTGAAAAAGAATTTTCTCCAATTAGTCTTAAATGTGCTACTTGCTAACTTCATGGAATGCCCCCTAGTCCTTCTATTATTTGAAAGTGTAAATAACCGAGTCACATCTACTCGTTCAAGACCTCTCATGATCTTAAAGACCTCTATCATATCCCCCCTCAACCGTCTCTTCCCCAAGCTGAACAGCCCTAACCTCTTCAGCCTTTCCTCATAGGGGAGCTGTTCCATCCCCTTTATCATTTTGGTTGCCCTTCTCTGTTCCTTCTCCATCGCAACTATATCTTTTTTGAGATGTGGCGACCAGAATTGTTCACAGTATTCAAGGTGCGGTCTCACCATGGAGCGAAATAGAGGCATTATGACATTTTCTGTTTTATTAACCATTCCCTTCCTAATAATTCCTAACATTCTGTTTGCTTTATTGACTGGTGCAGCACACTGAGCTGACGATTTTAAAGTATTATCCACTATGATGCCTAGATCTTTTTCCTGGGTGGTAGCTCCTAATATGGAACCTAACATCGTGATACTACAACAAGGGTTATTTTCCCTATATGCAACACCTTGCGCTTGCCAACATGAAATTTCATCTGCCTTTTGGATGCCCAGTCTTCTAGTCTTGCAAGGTCCATTAGCAAGGACTGCCAGATCCCGTATGCAAGTCAAAGAAGCAGCAGCAGGAAAGAGCTGACTCCCCAGCCTCTTCCTTCAGGGAGTTGGCAAGCCAGCATGAAGCAGATGGTCCCATAGTAGGAAGCAGGTAGCCACAAAAATAGTCACATGGACAACATACTCCAGAGCTCTTTGGAACAGCTGCACGTGAATGGGTGGGTTTTAGGGTTGTTTTAGTCTGCCGGTTTTCCCGCCCTCCCCCTTCCCCCGATTTACGATTTTTTACGATAAATCGGGGGAATTCCTATTATATAACGCCTCTAACGATTTTTGACGATTTAAAATATATCGGACGATATTTTAAATCGTCAAAAAACGATTCACATCCCTACTGTACAGTATGAGGGTGACAGTGTGGCAATATGGCCGGCGCCATTTTGCAAAATGGCGCCGGCCGTACGGCAACACGATTCGAGTGCAGGAGGTCGTTCCCGTACCCCCGCTGGACCCCCAGGGACTTTTGGCCAGCTTGGGGGGGCCTCCTGACCCCCACAAGACTTGCCAAAAGTCCAGCGGGAGTCTGGGAACAACCTCCTGCACTCGAATCGTGTTGCCGTACGGCCGGCGCCATTTTGCAAAATGGCGCCGGCCATATGGCCATTTTGCAATACGGCAACACGATTCGAGTGCAGGAGGTCGTTCCCGGACCCCCGCTGGACTTTTGGCAAGTCTTGTGGGGGTCAGGAGGCCCCCCCAAGCTGGCCAAAAGTCCCTGGGGGTCCAGCGGGGGTCCGGGAGCGATCTCCTACGCTCGTGACTTCGAGGGACAGGAACCAAAATAGCGCCGGCGCTACCTTTGCCCTGTCATATGACAGGGCAAAGGTAGCGCCAGCGCCATTTCTATCAATGCACCCGTGGCCCGAGAGTGGAAGATCACACCGGGACCCCCCACTGGACCCCAGGTAATTTAAGACATTTTGGGGGGGTTTGGGAGGGTGGGGGATTTATTTTAAAGGGTCGGGGTGGGTTTTAGGGTTGTTTTAGTGTGCCTGAGAGTGGAAGATCACACCGGGACCCCCCCACTGGACCCTAGGTAATTTAAGACATTATGGGGGGGTTCGGGAGGGTGGGGGATTTATTTTAAAGGGTCGGGGTGGGTTTTAGGGTTGTTTTAATGTGCCGGTTTTCCCGCCCTCCCCCGATTTACGATTTACACGATATTTAAAAAAACAAAACTGCGACGATCCGATTCCCTCCCCCCCCCAGCCGAAATCGATCGTTAAGACGATCGATCACACGATTCACATCTCTACTGTACAGTACAATGGTAGGCTGACCTGGAAGGTGAACAGTTGGGATGATGTTAGGTCTGCACTCTGACCAGACCCCTATCTCCACCCAGTCCGCCCACAATATATCGAAGGCCATCCCACCCAGCTTCTCCTCTAAGGGCACACAAAAAGATTTAGATTGTTTGGGGCTATTTTTCCTTTGTCATGGGTCCCCTCCACTGGTATTAACCCAAGGGTGAGTTCTTTCTATGGGGGAAAGCAGATGCTTGTGGCCCAGGTGGTGAGGTGTGTAGTTGGTTACTGTAAATCTCTTAGGCTCATCAGGACAAGAAGTGCAGGACACAGGATTGGGTGTTCAAAATTAACTTTACTGATTTAGTGAAAAGGTAATCAACGTCCAGTTGATGTCAATGACTGCACAATGAATATCCTTTCTCTATCTCTGTGTAAGTGCTAAACTCTGGGTTCCTGGGGAAATCCTGACTCTCTTTACATGAGAGCTTAGTAGTGCCCTATCCTGAAGGGTCCCAGACTTTGAATTTTCACAGCCCTACTTGGATCCAGCAGACTTCACACAGTGACCCAACCTATGCCTGTGTGCCAGTTGAAGATCCTGATGGGGGACTTCACTGATGCTCTTCAGTCCCTTATTTATGCTTTTCTCGTCTTCTTCTGAGCCTCCCAGAAGGGAAGGCATTGATCACTCCAAATGAGAGAAGGAGTAAACAAAAACCTCCCCTCACCTTAAATAGGGTATCTCACTAGCGGTTCTAATATCTTCTGGGGCCACTGTCCCTGCAGTCCCTTCTTTAACTTTTGGAGAGCACTAACAGGGTTTGGTGACCTAGCTTCTGGATCCAGAGAGATAATCTTTCCTCAGAGCTCCAGGCTGTAACCCAGGCAAAATTAGTCCTTAACACAGCCCAAATCCTTATAAACTCTCTTGATCTCTCTCTAGTGGCACCTAACCTGGCAGGGAGTGCACAGGCAGGTGGTTTCCCAAACTATCTGGGTTGAAGCTGTAGGCCTCACCAAAAAGGAAAGGGACCCACGCCATTAGGGCTCCTCTGTCCTCAAACTCTCGTCTCGACTCCTCCTGAATCTAGCCCTAGTCCCCTAGTTATAGCAGGCTCCACCCATTCAGCTACCTCATTGAGGAGGAGCTGCAAAATGGTATTCCCTCTAGCTAGTTGTTTGTCTCCAGGAACTAGGTGACTTTTAGTGGTCAATCTGTAGGGGTGTCATATACCCCTGTAGGATTTTGGCATAGTTATGCTACCCTGTTTCTGTCTTGTCGATATTGGGGTATTTTATTCCCAAAAAGCAAATATGTCAGAAAAGGAAATAAGATTACAAATATCTCCTTGTAACACGCAACTTACTATGGAGTGTTGCACTGCGATCAGCATCCTGTTACTCATGGTTTTGGGCCCAGCACTGTGTCCTGTGATATGCTGGGGCTTCCCAGAGTCCTGCTCTTCTGCTGCATCCTGCTGTTCCGAGTAAGGGCCTGTAGCAACTCACCAGCTTTAGAGGGCCAGCACCAATGATTTCCTGTGGTTCAGATTGATTACATCAGAACTGCTCTAACATAAAAGGAAGCTCACTCCTCTGAGAAGGTACCTGAGCAATAGGTTCTATTTCTTTGTGCGTCTGTGTCTGGCTGTTCCTAATTCTGACTACTGATTGAGATGATCTGGATCCTGAAATTGTTTCCACCTGCTGCCTGCCCTGATTCTTCCTTTCCTCCTGCTTCTGAATGGACTCCTTCTGCCTTGACCCTGCCTGCCTGAACACACCTCTGCCTCATGATTCTGTATTGTGCCTTGACTCTTTCAGTCCCAGAGTTCACTCTTCCACACCCTGCCTTTTTTCCTGGGTTAAAAATACATGTGCTTTATACCCACATGTTCTGTATTTACTGAAGAACATAAGAAATTGACATAATGGATCAGACCAAGGGTCCATCATTTATTTATTTATTTATTTATTTATTTATTTATTTAAAGTTTTTGTATACCGACATTCGTTAAGAAAACATCATATTGGTTTCCATGGAACAAAAAAGTAGCCAACAGGGCTTTACAATGAAACTAATATTAGAACTGGGGAAGGGGGGGAGGAGGAGGGGCGAGGGGAGGGGGGGGCGGGAGGGAAGTAACCAGGGTCTTTGCTGTACAATCAGTAAATGCGAAACATAATAAAGTACAAAAGTATAGAATATATACAATAATAATACAAGGGGGGTGAATTAAGTGGACGAGTTATGGGTCATAGGCCTGGAGGGCGAGGGTGGGGGCTGTGAGCGGAAAGGGGGGGAGAATAGGTATGGCAAGAAGGAGGGGGGCTGCGTAGGCGTGTGTGAACAGCCAAGTCTTGAGGTTCTGTCTGAATTTCTTAGGGCAGTTCTCGAGGCGTAGCTGGGTGGGCATTGAGTTCCATAAGGAGGGTCCAGCTAGGGATAAGGCGCGTTGTTTGGTGGCCGTTAGTTGGAAGAGTTTGGGAGAAGGCGTGTGTATGGTTGCTGTATATGGCGTTCTGGTAGGTCTGGTAGAGTAGCGGATGTGTAAGAAGTCTATGAACCAGAGCAAGTCTGGATCATGTTGTGATTCCGCCACAGGACAAACCTGTGAGTAGCCTCTCACCGGGCTGACACCGCCAGTTCTTTCTTCACAGCCTGGGGTGCCGCCGCCGACGTCACCTTCTTCGCGGCGTAGAGCCACTGCTGCTGTCTCTCTTTGTGGTAGGGAGCCGCCACCAACTTCATCAACTTCATATTTAATAATATTCCATTATTAAATAGTCGCTCAGACTTTGCCTTAATCATGGTAATTAACATCCCTACCTCATAAGGGCAATTCATTAATGCTTCAAGCACATTGTCTGACATATATACTCTCTCTATTTAATCCCCTGCTTCTTTTTCTATGCTCCAAGTTGTATTACTCCCTTGTTTTATTGTAACTGCATTCCTTAGCCTTTCTCTTGTTTAATGTGTTAATGTTTTATCATTACTATTATCATTATTTATTACTATTATTAGGATCAATGTTATTTTTTACCTTTTTGTTCCCTATCCACTTGTTAAATGTAAACCGGCATGATGCGATATTTATCGCGAATGCCGGTATAGAAAAACTTAAAATAAATAAATAAATAAATAAATCTTCAGTGCGTCTGGGATGCCACCATTGCTGCCTCCCCTGCCTGTCATTGGGCTTCTGCTTAGGCGCACGTGCACACCGCTCTTCTGGATTTAAAGGGCCCGCAGTAGGAAAAGTCCCTTGACCCTTACTGATGATGTCACCACCTCATCTGTCCTGCAGCCCTATAAAAGGGCTTCCTTCCAGTTCCTTGGGGCCTTTGCATGAGCTGTTTGCTCCTGGTATCGTCTGTTTAGCTCTCCGTTCCAGGAGTCTTTGGAGTTCCAGCTTGCTTCTTCAAGGTTCCTTGTTCTTCGTGAAAGCTCCTCTGTGTTTTTGTTCTTCGTCTTGGTCTCGACAGTTCTTGTATCTTCAGCTTGTTCTAGTGTCCTTATGTTCCAGTCTTCATCCTGTTTTTCCTCTCTTCGCCTTCTCATCCACTCTTCCAGGTGTGACACTGTCGCGGTCCTTGACCAGCCCATGGGCTATATAGGGCATCTCACAGCACAAGACCTGCCTTCAAGTCTACAAGTCTCCGGAAGGCCCTTGCTTTTAACGTTGAAGTCCTTTTCTGATTCTGAGTTCCTGAATCCTTGAATCCTGCTGTGGATTATCTGAGCATGTCCTTCCTGAATCCTTGAATCCTGTTTACGGTCTTCAGAGTACCTTATTTCAGCATCCGTCCATGCCCAAGAGTCAAGCCTGAGTCTGCTTCATATTTGCATGGTCTATGACCAGCCCACAGGCTGTTTAGGTCACACATTGGTACAGGCCTCTCCTGAGTCTTTATCATGTTCCAGTTCCAAGTCTTTGTCATATCTCAAGTCTTGAGTCTGCTTCGCATTTGCCGTGGTCTGTTATCAGCCCACGGGCTGTGTAGGGTGCGCTGCGGTGCAGGGTTCTATCTGCATTTGAATCCTGAATCTGAATCCTGATTGTGATCCTGACCCTGAATCTGGGTCTGTATCCTGAACCTGTAACTGTATCAAATCAGTTTCAGAACCTTCAGCTTGTCCAAGTCTTCAAATACCTTCATCTCATCCAAGTCTCCAAGTGCCTTCTTCTCGTCCAAGTCTCCTGAGCCTATGTCATGCCTTGTCCATGTTCTGTTCCTGATTTCTGTCTGTCCTGACACACGTGCCATTCCTGTGCAGCAAGTCCCACAGAGACCAGAGACCAGAATTGCATTGCTGGCTCTTACCTTGCTGCGTTCAGGTTTGGCAGAGGCTCGAGTGTTCCAAATTTTCTAGCTGGTCCAGCCTGTGCTCAGATATGTCTCACCTACCCACAGCATCCTCCCTTGAGCCTTGCCCTGGGGTTGTGCTGTGGCCTAAGGGCACACTCTCTCGAGCATGCAACAGCACTTCTGCACTTGCAAAACATCAAGCATAGCATCTTGTTTACAACAGTGGCCAATCCAGGCTACAAGTACCTGGCAAGTACCCTAACACTAAGCAGATCCCATGCTACTGCTGCTAGCAATAGCAGTGGCTATTTCTCAAGTCAATCAATAGCAGTCAATGGACATCTCTTCCAAGAGCCTATCCAAACCTTTTTTTAAACCCAGCTACACTAACCGCACTAACCACATCCTCTGGCAACAAAATCCAGAGCTTAATTGTGTGTTGAGTGAAAAATAAATTTTTCCAATTAGTTTTAAATGTGCTACTTGCTAACTTCATGGAGTTATCCCTAATCCTTCTAGTATCCGAAAGAGTAAATAACTAATTTGCATTTACCCATTCTCGACCTCTCATGATTTTAAAGACCTCTATCTGTTACGCTCTCCTTCTCCAAAGGAGTGGAGCTAGCAATCTGTTACGCTCGCCTCCTCCAGAGGGGAGGAGTTAGCAATCTGCTGTTGCTCACTCTGCCAGGAGGGCAGAGTTGGCAAGCTGTTCTGCTGTGCTCCTGAAAGGGCAAGGAGTAGCGATATGACATGACCTGCTCCTCCAGAGGGGAGGAGTTAGCTATCTGTAATTCTGTTAGTGAACTGCTGTTAGATGCTCCTGTAAGGAAAGGAAGTAGCAAGCTGTATCTATCTGCTAAGGAGTAGCAATCTGTTATGGATCAACTCTCCAAGGAAGAGGAGTTGGCAATAGGTATATAGTACTTCGCTATTGAGATAGCAATTTATCATGCCCCCCGCTACGGAGTAGCATCTGTATATATATATATATATATATATATATATATATATATATATATATATATATATATATATATATATATATATATATATATATATAAGCTGCTGGCAAGTCTCAGAGAAAAGAGGAGTAGCTGTCTATATAATACTTCTGTGAGCGGAATTAGTGGTCTGTAGTGGTTGGCTCCCACAAGGTGACAAAAGTGAAAGGAATGACCACTTGTAGGAAATGGTGAATCCCTGGGCCGATGGCAGATGACAACACCCCCAGGAGGAGATCTGAGAGGAACAACCGGCTAGGCTAGAATATGAGATAAACACAATGGGGTAGATTTTTAAAAACAGCGCGATCGCGTACTTTTGTTTGTGCAGCAGGCGCAAACAAAAGTACGCTGGATTTTATAAGATACGCGCATAGCCGCGCGTATCCTCTAAAATCCTGGATCAGCGAGCGCAAGGCTGCCGATTTTGGGCAGCCGGCGCGCGCCGAGCCGCGCAGCCTGCCTCCGTTCCCTCCGAGGCCGCTCCGAAATCGGAGCGGCCTCGAAGGGAACTTCCTTTCGCCCTCCCCTCACCTTCCCCTCCCTTCCCCTACCTAACCCACCCCCCGGCCCTATCTAAACCCCCCCCCCTTACCTTTGTTCCTAGATTTACGCCTGTGAGAAGCAGGCGTAAATCTACGTGCGCCAGCAGACTGCTGGCGCGCCGTTCTCCGACCCGGGGGCTGGTCCGGAGGTCTGTACCACGCCCCCAGGCCGGCACCACGCCCCCGGTCCCGCCCCCGAAACGCAGCGTCATCGGGTCCCGCCCCCCGAAACGCCCCCTTCGACAAACCCCGGGACCTACGCGCGTCCCGGGGCTCTGCACGCGCCGGCGGCCTATGGAAAATAGGTGCGCCGGCGCGCAAGGCCCTGCTCGCGTAAATCCGGGTGGATTTATGCGAGCAGGGCTTTTAAAATCCGCCCGAATAGTTCTTTATTAGACTGAAAGCTGGACCACCAGAGGTGGCAGTAGTGAGTCGCTGTGTCCGGCAAGGCTGAAGTCCTTCTGATACTGGAATATAATTTCTGGGTCGCTGAGCTGTAGAGAGAGACTAGAAGTAGTGAGTAGACAGGGTATACTGGATACAAGATGGTACACTCACAATAGTAGATGTCTGAAATGATCTCTATGCCACAGAGAGTCTTCATTACATTCAGAAACAGGAGCCGTAGATGAGTACTGGTTCCCACAAACAGTCTGTAATAAGAACTCACAATTGCTGTATATGAAATGGCTTCTAGAGTAGAAGAGAGTCTATATAAGATTCTAGGAACATGGGCCCTCGTGGAGCGAGTACCGGTTCCTATCTGTAAGCTTGCCAATGTAACTCTTGATCTCTGTACCTGCGATAACGTCTTGGACGGAAGGGAGTCTTCAAAGCAATAGGAATGTAGGCCTTCGTGGAGCGAGTACCGATTCCTATGTAATAGAACTCACTGGGGCGGATTTTAAAACGAGCGCAAATAGCCTACTTTTGTTTGCGCTCCAGGCGCAAACAAAAGTACGCTGGATTTTAGTAGATACGCGCGGAGCCGCGCGTATCCGCTAAAATCCTGGATCGGCGCGCGCAAGGCTATCGATTTCGTATAGCCGGCGCGCGCCGAGCCGCGCAGCCTACCCCCGTTCCCTCCAAGGCCGCTCCGAAATCGGAGCGGCCTCGGAGGGAACTTTCCTTTGCCCTCCCCTCACCTTCCCCTCCCTTCCCCTACCTAACCCACCCGCCCGGCCCTGTCTAAAACCCCCCTTACCTTTGTCGGGGGATTTACGCCTCCCGGAGGGAGGCGTAAATCCCCGCGCGCGAGCGGGCCTCCTGCGCGCCGGCCGCGACCTGGGGGCGGGTACGGAGGGCGCGGCCACGCCCCCGGACCGCCCCGGGCCGTAGCCACGCCCCCGTACCCGCCCCCAAAACGCTGCCGACACGCCCCCGAAACGCCGCGACGACCGGGCCCGCCCCCCGACACGCCCCCGACACGCCCCCCTCGGAGAACCCCGGGACTTACGCGAGTCCCGGGGCTCTGCGCGCGCCGGGAGGCCTATGTAAAATAGGCTTCCCGGCGCGCAGGGCCCTGCTCGCGTAAATCCGCCCGGTTTTGGGCGGATTTACGCGAGCAGGGCTCTGAAAATCCGCCCCACTGTGTTCATGTCCACGATCACTTCCAGGAAATGAGGAGTCTTCCGAGTGTTCTGGCAATCTGAAATCAAGAAGAGAGAAAGGAGCCCCCGTGGAGCGGGTACTCCTGGTACATTTGAAATGGCCAAGCAGTGGGGACGGGTTACCCAACTGACTCGGATCGTGGACTGCCGAAGCGAGTCCCGTTGGAGTTCCTTGCTAACTCGTTAGAGGTTAGCAAACAAAGACCTTTTAAAGTGCAAATGGATGATGTCACTACGGGGGGTTGTCACTAGGGGGGACGCCCCCGAGGTTCGCACCCTTGCTGGTACAAAGTCTGTAGCGCGCGCTCACCCTTACATCATTGGAATTATGGCGGATCCGTAACGTCAGGCCAGCCCGCGGAAACCGGGACCAAGAGGCGGAGAGAATCCACGGCTGCACTGTCCATCAGAGCCGAAGGGAGTCACATCCCAAGTAGAGAGGGTGGAGCGAGGGGCGAGAAGAGGCACGAAGGCAACACTATCATATCCACCCTCAGCCATCTCTTCTCCAAGGTGAACAGCTCTAACATCTTTAGCCTTTCCTCATAGGGGAGCTGTTCCATCCCCATTATCATTATGGTTGCCCTTCTCTGTACCTTCTCCATTGCAACTATATATTTTTTTTAGATGCAGTGACCAGAAGGGGGATAAAAGTATATGCACTATTTATGCTTCTGTGGAGGGACACTTATTTATCCTTACAAATAATAGTAAAACAAGGGACATTCCATGAAACTAACAACCAACAGATTTAAAACAAATTGCAGAACGTACATTCTCACTTAACGCACAATCAAGCTGTGGAATCTGTTGCCAGAGTATGTGATCAAGAAACCTAGTTTAGCAGGTTTAAAAGAGATTTGGACTAGGGATGTGAATCGTTTTTTGACGATTTAAAATATCGTCCGATATATTTTAAATCGTCAAAAATCATTAGAGCCACGATACAATAACAATTCCCCCGATTTATCGTCAAAAAATCGTAAATCGGGGGAAGGGGGAGGGGAAGGGGGAGGGCGGGAAAACCGGCACACTAAAACACCCTAAAACCCACCCCAACCCTTTAAAATAAATCCCCCACCCTCCCGAACCCCCCCAAAATGCCTTAAATTACCTGGGGGTCCAGCGGGGGTCCGGAACGACCTCCTGCAATCGAATCGTGTTGTCTTCAGCCGGCGCCATTTTGCGCCGCCATTTTGCAAAATGGCGGCGCAAAATGGCGCCGGCCGTAGACAACACGATTCGACTGCAGGAGGTCATTCCGGACCCCCGCTGGACTTTTGGCAAGTCTTGTGGGGGTCAGGAGGCCCCCCCCAAGCTGGCCAAAAGTCCCTGGGGGTCCAGCGGGGGTCCGGGAGCGATCTCCTGCCGCGAATCGTTTTTCCGTATGGAAAATGGCGCCGGCAGGAGATCGATTGCAGGAGGTCGTTCCGGACCCCCGCTGGACTTTTGGCAAGTCTTGTGGGGGTCAGGAGGCCCCCCCCAAGCTGGCCAAAAGTCCCTGGGGTCCGGGAGCACCGCCATTTTGCAAAATGGCGGCGCAAAATGGCGCCGGCTGAAGACAACACAATTCGATTGCAGGAGGTCATTCCGGACCCCCGCTGGACCCCCAGGTAATTTAAGGCATTTTGGGGGGGTTCGGGAGGGTGGGGGATTTATTTTAAAGGGTCGGGGTGGGTTTTAGGGTGTTTTAGTGTGCCGGTTCACGATTTTAACGATTTTAACGATATTTTAAAAACCCAAACGGCGACGATACGATTCCCTCCCCCTCCCAGCCGAAATCGATCGTTAAGACGATTGAGGACACGATTCACATCTCTAATTTGGACAAGTTCCTGGAGGAAAAATCAATGAAACATTATTACCTAGGTATGCTTGAGAAAGACATTGCTATCTCTGGGAGTGAGTAATAAGAAATAGATCTACTTTTTGTGAACTGCCGGGTGCTTGTGACTTGGATTGGGTACTGTCAGAGATAGGATGCTGGGCTCAGTGGACCTTGGCCTGACCCAGTGTGGTATTTTTTATGTTCTTATGTTCTTGTGTAAGGCTGTGCGCATATAAGTCATTTTTTCTTGTACTCCGACTAGTGTATCTATCTAGCTATATGTAATGTAGACTGAGGGTCCCTGTTTATGTGTCTGGCAGCAGATCTGTGGGCCTTGGATCAGGTGGGGGAGGTTTCCCAGGCTACTTAAATTCCTGATGATTTCATCTTAAAATACTGAATGTATTGTTTTTTTCCACTATGGATATCATGCAAGTAGTCCTCTATTTGTGCCTCCCTGATTAATTCCTTTATGTTAACCTTGCTGTATGTGACTAAACCTTGCATTGAAACTACAAAGAAGTATGTTCAAGTATCCTTTGGCTACCAATCTGACAGAGACGAAGCAACTCTTTGAGCTTTTCAGTTAGCTATAGCAGGAGTTCTCATGAGTTTCGTAAAAATAGAAATGGTGGGGCAAAGTTCTTTCAGGCTGAAACACTAAAAAGCAACTTCACACCTACCCAAGAATGGAAGACATATGACATTTAATGATCAGACACATTGGTTTTCTTGCACATAGTTTTCTCATACCTGTTTGTTTCTTTCATCTTTCTCCACAGTTTTCACCTCTCTAAACCCATGAAACCCCACCCCCATGCTTCATTCTTTTCCTTTACAGCTTGTTACCACTTTTAAAACAAATAAGAAATCTAACATGTAAATAGGGTTCTTATCCGCCGTCATGTTCCATGTTGTGATCCATGGATCAGTAAGCCAGATCCCTGGTCTCTCTCCAATATAGTTCCAGGGCACCTGGATCAGGAACACCAGGTAAGGATCCTAGAACAAATCTCTATACTTCAACAATAGCAGAAAGTATTTTACCTCATTTCTTCCAACAATGTAACTGTTCAAACAATTAGGCAAAGTGCCTTCTATCACAGGCTGGCAGAATGAGGTTCCACAGCTCTTCTAATTTCACAACCGTAACAGTCTATTTTCCATGAATTCTGTCTCTTCTTCTCAAGTGACATCTACTTTTTGTCAGCAGAATAGTCTATCCTCTATAATCACAAAGGCAACAGTTCTCTGCTTCTTGTTGTGGGCTTGGTTCTTAGGAACCAAGCCCCATTGCTTGAAGCTGGATGTATATCTTCAACTTTTCAGCTACAGCTACAACCACTCACATCAGTGTTTTAAAGAAGCTTTAGTTTCCAAGCATCAAACTTGTACCTTCTTCAGGGGGAGGTCACCTCTAGTCCTCTACATCCATCTCCTCTACCCTCTCTTCTAGTTCTGGCAGAGCTTCTATCTCTATCTCCTCAGGTTCTTTCCCCTCCCCCTCTTCTAGCAAACTCTCCTCAGCTGAATACACCTGGGCTCCCTCTCTAGCTAATGGCCCACCTGAGTAATAGCCTGAAGTTACTACCTTCCCTGCTCTCAGAAACTTCCCCTTCTGGGAGCTGTGGTTTCTTTCTTATACTTCCTGGCCCTTTTCTCTGGAGGTTTCTCCCTGGCTTTCCCTCTAGTGGTTCCTCCAGCTTGTCTCTTACAAGATATATAGCAATAGGAATGTGCATTAATTGGTTGATTCATTTCGGCGGTATGCATGTGTCTTACAAATGGATAGTAGGCGTGTAAAATTGATGGTATGAGTATATGTGGCCTACAAAAGCGCATACCATCAGTTTTGTGTGACTACTATCCATTCGTGAGTTACGCACGTACTGCCAAAATGAATGAAATGAATCAACTAACCAATGCACATCCCTATATAGCAACCATCACAAGTTATATGATTCAGATTTATTGAATTCTATAAGCAACTTCTCTAAGTTTGACTGATTATTCTAGGTTTCCTTATGTAGATAGGGCCCAGATTTACCAATTCACTTATCCTTAATAGGTATACAACTATTTAGAAAAACTAATTACCAAACTATTCAACTGAGAGCACTTTTAAAAAGCAAAAATACAAAACATGTTAATAAATATTCACAATAAAACAGTAGAGAACATCAGAAATAATAAACATGGAACTTTTTTTTTTTGTCAGAGAGCCTTTTGGGTTAAAGTTTGTTTTCCTGTTTGTGGAATATGTTGAGAAAAGTTCATCCACATGGATAACAAATCAGAGTTCATTTGGATTGAGCCATAAAACATTCTGAACAGACCATTTGCAGGGTTCAGCTTTCATGTTTATTTCATTAGTCAATGACAGAAACAAAACATTTGTAGACCTTAAGGATGAGTTACATTAAATAAATACAAGCTCTACTACTGAGAAATTGAGATAGTGATTTAGTGCAATTCTTCATTTCTCTTTGTTTTATTGTCAGTTTTTAAGATTCACAAGGAAAAATACTGGACCAGGAGTTACAGAGTCATACTTTAAACATAGAAACATAGAAAAGATGGCAGAAAAGGACCAAATGATCCATCCAGTGTGCTCAGTAAGCTTATGGTAATATCTGCTGCGCCTTGTAGGTTACACCATGCTTATCAATTTCCCACATGTAAAAGTCAGGGCCCTCGTTGGTTGCTGTTTGAATCCAATTCTCCATTATGCCTTGCTGTTGAAGCAGAAAACAATGTTTGAGTTGCATCAGCAGTATCAAGGCTTATTAGTTAAGGGTAGTAACCACCACATCAGCATACTTGTTTCCCCAGACTGTAAAAGTTCTGGCCCTCGTTGGTCGTTATATGAATCCAATTCCCTTTTTCCCCCTGCCATTGAAGCAGAGAGCAATGATGGAGTTTAGGGATGTGAATCGTTTTAGGACGATTAAAATTATCGTCCGATAATTTTAATATCGTCTTAAACCGTTATGGAACACAATACAATAGAGATTCTAACGATTTATCGTTATAAATCGTTAGAATCGTGAGCCGGCACACTAAAACCCCCTAAAACCCACCCCCGACCCTTTAAATTAAATCCCCCACCCTCCCGAACCCCCCCCCAAATGAGTTAAATAACCTGCGGGTCCAGCGGCGGTCCGGAACGGCAGCGGTCCGGAACGGGCTCCTGCTCCTGAATCTTGTTGTCTTCAGCCGGCGCCATTTTCCAAAATGGCGCCGAAAAATGGCGGCAGCCATAGACGAACACGATTGGACGGCAGGAGGTCCTTCCGGACCCCCGCTGGACTTTTGGCAAGTCTCGTGGGGGTCAGGAGGCCCCCCACAAGCTGGCCAAAAGTTCCTGGAGGTCCAGCGGGGGTCAGGGAGCGATTTCCCGCCGCGAATCGTTTTCGTACGGAAAATGGCGCCGGCAGGAGATCGACTGCAGGAGGTCGTTCAGCGAGGCGCCGGAACCCTCGCTGAACGACCTCCTGCAGTCGATCTCCTGCCGGCGCCATTTTCCGTACGAAAACGATTCGCGGCGGGAAATCGCTCCCTGACCCCCGCTGGACCTCCAGGAACTTTTGGCCAGCTTGTGGGGGGCCTCTTGACCCCCACGAGACTTGCCAAAAGTCCAGCGGGGGTCCGGAAGGACCTCCTGCCGTCCAATCGTGTTCGTCTATGGCCGCCGCCATTTTTCGGCGCCATTTTGGAAAATGGCGCCGGCTGAAGACAACAAGATTCAGGAGCAGGAGCCCGTTCCGGACCGCTGCCGTTCCGGACCGCCGCTGGACCCGCAGGTTATTTAACTCATTTGGGGGGGGGTTCGGGGGGGTGGGGGATTTAATTTAAAGGGTCAGGGGTGGGTTTTAGGGGGTTTTAATGTGCCGGTTTTGCGATTTTTAGATTTTTAGATTTTTCACGATTTTTCACGATTTTTCACGATATTTTACCCCCCCAAACGGCAACAATACGATTCCCTCCCCCTCCCAGCCGAAATCGATCGTTAAGACGATCGAGGACACGATTCACATCCCTAATGGAGTTGCATCAATAGTATCAAGGCTTATTGGTTAAAGGGTAGAAACTACCACACCAGCAAGTTGCTCCATGCACTCTTTTCTTCATTTCCATTATTTAGCCTTTAGGGATCCACAATATTTATCTCATGCCCTTTTGAACAAAGAAAATTAGCAGAAGGAAGCTAACCAAGGTTTAATTTGTAGACAAAAAAAAGTGGAATTGTGGAGTAGGAATGAGGGGAGCAGGGCCAGGGCTGGTGTGAACTCTCTCCTAAATACACACACTCTTTCACACACATATATGTGAATATACTCTTCACTCTCTACTTATCCTAGTGATCCTCTATTCCGAGTCTCACCAATGCTCAACTGCTCAAACTACAGTCATTCTTAACCTGCGAATGCTCGATTAGCACTGGTTGGTGAAGAACCAGTGGGGTTGAATATTGGTGGAAGCTAAGGATACATAGTCACCAAGATAAGAAAGAAGAGGGTAGAGAAAATAGAGTCCTTTATCTCATCTCTATTCTCCTCCTCCTCTTCCTCCCTGCACTGGAGATCCTGGTTCTCAATCCCAAGCCTCTCACTAATGATTCCCCTAGGTAGTCCTAGAGCTTCCAAGTGTCACACCCAATCCCCAATGATTCTTCTACCTCCCCTCTCAATGATCACTAATCCCCCTCCCTAGAAAATTATCCTTTTCAGCAACTCTCTTTCTTTTCCTCCTTAACCAGTAAGGTGTAGGCCAGAATCAAGGTCAGACTGGCATGCACTGACTGCCTCCTCAGATGGGGGGGGGGGGAGGGCATGAAATTGAAAAGGCTGTTTGCCTTCTCTAGGAAAGAAGGAAGGAAGGAAGGGAGCAGCACCACATGGTCTTCTCACTCACTCACTCTTTCCCTTTCCTATCCCTTTCCCTTCCCTCATACACTCTCTCTACCCTCTTTGATCACCTCACTCAGACTGCCTTTCCCACTCTGATCATTTCACTCACGCCTCTCAATACTTTCAATCCCCTCACTTTTTTCCCCTAACATTGCCTCCATTTTATGCAAATCTATCTCATGCATATTCATTGTGGCTATCCTGAAATCCAGACCTGTTTGTGGCTCTTGAGAACCAGAGTTGGCCACCCTGCTTTAGAGGTACCTGAATGACTCTATCATTGTTCCCCTCTCTCCTTTCTTCTAGGGCACACATATTTAGATCCCTAAGACTCATCTCATATGTCTTTTAGTGCAGACCTTTTCCATTTTATTAGCCTATCTGTATCCTTTTGGAGGCATGACCTCCAGAATAGAGCACAATATTCCAGGTGAGGTCTCATTATCACCTCACTTTTTCTGCTGGTCATGCCTCTACCCATTGCATCCTTTTGTCATGTCACTGGTACATAGTTACTGTATAATTGAAAAGGCAGGAGTAAGAGTATCTCTCTCACTCTGCACTTGCAGTGCAAGGAGAGATGTGTTTTAATTTTAACAGCTGCAGTTTCTCTGAGCAGTAACCATTGCCATTGCACGGACCAGGTAGTACAGCAGCCTCTCTTTTCGTTGTTCTTTCTGTGTGTGAGAAAAGCAATCAGTATACACTGACTATAGTGTGTATTCAACTCTTTTTTACTATTGGAAATCTTCATAGTCATAGTCAACAAGCAGATAGTTTGCAGCAAAAAAGGCCATGTGTGTTTTCTGTCTGTGCATCTCCAATCTCCACATTAGTACTGGTGCAGTGGTTTACACAGTATTACAATAATACAATTCACTAAATGTATGGTAACAAAAAAAAAATCCTAGTCATTGCTAGTGACTGACTGACTGTATCAAATTCCATCATGCCACAGGGAGCAAAGGTAGACAAAGTGGAGGCAGTAGTAGTAACAACAATAAGAAAGGAAGAGGTAAGGCATTTCCTCCAAAGAGACCTAGGGCAAGCACAAGTAGAATCAGTGAGAAGACCAGGACTCCTCTAGTCAAAATAAAGAGATATTCTTATTTTTTATCAGGGAAAAACCATTGACAGGATAGAGCAAGAAGAAGCTCAAGAAGAGTATTAGCCACCTGTTCCCATGCTCTTCTCTGGTCCTATGGCAGAGGGGCAGAAGAAGGCAGAGTAGGTGGAGGGTAGCATCAGTAGCTGAGGGGCGAGGCATTAGGAGTGGAGTACCCAAAAGCAGTACAGAGCTATCCCTCTAATTTTCCTGAGCAGTGTCACTAGGAGACTAGGAGAAAGCACTAGGAGAAAGCACTAATATAGATGAGTAATGTGAGGATTCTCAGATTCAGAGGATATAGAATTTCTAGTAGCTCAGGAGGGTTAGGCGGGTATAGTTACAAGTGTGTTATCTTCTGGGAGGCATAAAGTGATACTACCAGGACAAAGAGCAATTCCCCCCCCCCCCCCCCCAGGAAGATCAGTTACTTGAGAACATGAGAGATACCTCTGACATTTTCTCTATAGTTTCAACTTTAAGCCCAGACCCAGCAGCAGCACCCTAGGACCCAGATATGTGGAAAAAAATACTGCAATACTTCAGAGGCACTGTAGAGTAAGGGAAGACAAGCATTTTTGTAGAATGCATTTACTATTGTAAGACCATCAGTAGAGGAAAGTTGCTAGGCCATCTAACAAACAATGGTATGCAGCATCATTTAAAAACACAAAATCAATTAATATTGGTTTCAAGGGAGGTCACCAGTATTAGTCTGTGGATCCCATCTACCACTCAAAGCAGCAGCAGCAGCAGCAACAGCAGGCAAGCCATAGAAAAGGGGAAGTCAGTCTCCCAAGCAGAACCTCCACGTCCCTTTTTCCAGTAAGGTGACACAGAAGCGGCCCCCCCATCTCCACATCAGGATCAAGCCACCTTACAGCAGATGGGGTGTTTTACCACATTATTGTCCCATAGTAAGAGGCAGGCAGCATCAAATGTGGTGACATGGTACATCTGGGAAATGATTGCGCTGGTTGGCCAGCCCATGCCATTCATGGAGTACATGGGATTTAAGTGACTGCTGCCCCTCTAAGCCCCCAATTACAAAGTGCCCTCACAGACAACATTCAGTAGACAGGTTATACCTACCCTGTACATGCAGTGCCATGCTCACATGCAGGCACAGCCAGAGGCGAATTGCAGGAAAATATTGACCCGAGGGATTTTTTCAAAACTGGCCCATGGAGTTTCTGACGCCTTCATGCACTTTCCCTGCAGCACATGTATCGACAGCTCCAAAAAGCATACTAAATCAACCTTAGAACCCAGCAAAATTGAGCCAAAAATCTCCAAAATAAACGTAATCTTTTCTAAATATCTAAGAAGTTGAACACATTCCAGAAATCATGGGCGAGCAGAGTTGCAACCCACATTCCATCCAAGCAAATTGGTTGGGCCCCCTACACATCTGCTTATATCTCTTATACAGATATGTTCTGGATTTCTGGTCTGGCTCTTGAATCAGTTGCAAG
Organism: Rhinatrema bivittatum; assembly: GCF_901001135.1. Classification (NCBI taxonomy): domain Eukaryota; kingdom Metazoa; phylum Chordata; class Amphibia; order Gymnophiona; family Rhinatrematidae; genus Rhinatrema; species Rhinatrema bivittatum. The sequence goes on along the minus strand of NC_042621.1, from coordinate 246,216,253 downwards.
TAATGGCACTGCCAGCCAGTTTCAGACACCACGCTCAGTCACAAACAGATTTTTTAGATTGCAGAAACTTTATTGGCACAATCACACTAACAACCACAAAGACTTTCTCAGACACACCCACACACTGAGAGTATGTGTGTCTATGTCAGAGACAAAGATACACACATACTCTCTCTCTCTCCCAAAAAGTGTGTATGGATGTGTGTGTCTCTCATTCTCTCTGACACAGACACACAAAAACTCTCTCTGTCATGCTATTGTTGTACTGCTACTTATGTGCTCACACAAGGGTAGATTTTAAAAAATTGCGCGATCGCGTACTTTTGTTTGCGCACCAGGCGCAAACAAAAGTACGCTGGATTTTATAAGTACGCTGGATTTTATAAGATACGCGCGCGCAAGAGGGTGCACATTTGTGCAACCTGCGCGCGCCGAGCCCAGCGCGCGCTGCCTGTTCCCTCCGAGGCCGCTCCGATTTCGGAGCGGCCTCGGAGGGAACTTTCCTTCGCCCTCCCTTCCCCTACCTAACCCACCCCCCCGGCCCTATCTAAACCCCCCCTTACCTTTATTCCACGATTTACACCTGCGAAAAGCAGACGTAAATCTGCGTGCGCCGGCCGGCTGCCCCGCTCCGTGTTCCGGTCCCGGGGGCTGGTCCGGAGGCCGCGGCCATGCCCCTGGAACGCCCCTGGGCCGAAACCACGCCCGCGTCACCGCCCCCAAAACGCTGCGTCACGCCCTGAAATGCTGCGTCATTCTGCCACGCCCCCGACACGCCCCCGACCGCCCCTTTTTAAAAACCCCGGGACTTACGCGCGTCCCGGGGCTCTGCGCTCACCGGCGGCCTATGCAAAATAGGCACGCCGGCACGCGCAGGGCTTTTAAAATCTGCCCCACAGTGAATGCCCCCAGTCCAGCACTGCTGCATCATTGTGTAAAGTTCTTCCTTGCTGCCAGCCTTTCCCCATTCTGCAGCAGCCCCCTCCCTTTCCCAATCTCATTCTCTAAGAGACTCACTGGTTCCAGAGCCAGCTGCTTCTCTCTGAGTTCAGTGCTGCCACTTCAGACAGAAGTCTTCCCAACACTGCATAGGCATTTTCTCCTGGCTTACCCCCTTCTGACCTGTGCCTGTAGCTTGCCTCCACTTTTCCGCAACCCTCTCATCACTCTACTGAATTCCCAATGACTGCAGACTACACAGTCTGCTGCTTTTATGGTTCCCCAGGTTCTTCTCTACCTACCGTCTCCAAGGGAGAGGGCACAAGAAGTGACCTCTACTGTTTCCTGGGCTTATAAAAACAGAAAATTAAGCCCTGGCCAAGACTGAGGAGAGCCACTAACCCAAAGTAGCACAGCTCTAGATGGAATCCTGTTTTCTCTTGTGGAGCCACTGCAGCCAGAGCTGGTACAAGGGTCTTAGGTGTGATAGACAAACCTTACAGCCTTGCACACACTCCTGCTCCCACCCTTCCCACAAATAAATATAAAATATGCATTTGTAGTAACAGATTTTACATGAAAAAGAATATTCAGTGTTCTAAGGTAAAAATATCACTTAAAACATGTATATTATTTACATATACTACTGGTGGTACCAACCGGAAAACTCTGCAAAAAAGACACCTATATGGTATTGGGACTATTGTAAAGCATGTCGGCCCTCAGAAAGCTTTAAGTAAACTTAATTACATTACAGTAACCTCCCACATGAAAGGAGCTGCCAGCACTCAAACAGTAACAACCCTACCTATGAAAAGGCAACACTTCCAATATTATACCAGACCTTAAAACACCAATACACCTGATATTAGGAAAACAGATCAAGCCAAGCTGAAACTACATGCTAGCAAAATATCTCACCTCAGTCACACATGCAGAACACAGATGAATCCTCACCAAATACAGAATAAAGAGACAAGTATAACTAGAAACATGCAGACAAAATCTGAATTGGAAACTGTAACAAGACAGACTCCGTATGCTGTACAACAATGTAAAAACAGAAACATCACTATTCCTCATTAAATATCAATCAATAAAATCAAGATATATAAACCATCAATCATAATAGTAAAACCATAATAATAAAAAGAATATTCAGAACAGCTGATGAAAAGAATACCCAATAATTATTTTTTAAAAATTGTTCCCAAATACCCTTAATACAGAATATAAACCAAATAAAAACAATATTTAATTTAAAACAGAAGATATCAAATAACATCCAATTATTAAAAAAGTTAATTAAAAAAGTTATTAATAAAGTTAAAAAAAAATCCCTGCTCTCTATACTTGGGAATGTTTGATTTCAGGTCACTCTGAGATTTTCATGCATTAATTCGGGGAGGGAGTGGTACAACTTCCTCCTCTCTCTCTCTCAAATATCCTTATTCTCCAGCACACACACACATATACTTGCTTACTCACACATCCACACAAAAGTTCCCTCTCACATACATATGCACTCTTACATTCTCTCTCACACACATACATGTGTGCACATTCTCATGCACACTCTCTCTCTCCCCAGGACATACAAACAGAGGCTTCCTCGGGCCTGCACAGCTTCTCATATACACCATGCAGTCTTACATGCTATTTGCTCACATGCATGCATGCTCCTACACATGTTCATCCACATACTCTCTTACATGCTATTAGCTCATATGCTCTCACACACACATACATACATGCTCCATCTCATATACTTATGCTTTCTCGCTCTCTCTCTCTCACACACACACACACACACACACACACACACACACACACACACACATACACACACAGACACACACTCAATCACTCTTTCTCTCTCCCCAGAACATTCCAGCTGACAGGGCCTCTTCTTTTTGGCGATGCAGCCCCACAGACCACAGCCTTCTATTTTCAGCCTTGCAGGCCAGCTGACAGAGGCCTCTTCGCTTCAGCCGGATGGCTGAAAAGAAGAGGCCACCATCGGCTGGGCCACGTGGCTGAAAAGAAGAGACCCCATCAGCTGGGCCAAGGGGCAAAAAAGAGAAGGCCACTAGGCCCAGCCGATGGCAGCCAATTCTCTTCAGCCGCGCCAACTGGCTGATGGAAGTCTCTTCTTTTCCTCCATGTGGCCCGGCTGATGGCGGCCTCTTCTTTTCCTCTGTACAGCCCAGCATAAGTTAGTCCTGCAACCATGTGAATGGCGAAACCGGCACACTGGGGCATGCCCAAAGCCCTGGTAGGCCTATCCATCCCTGGGCACAGCTATCCAAGTTAGAGAGGGGTAGCATCCATTTTATCAGTGTTGTCTTGACCAGCCAGAGTGCTATAAGAACATAAGAACATAAGAAATTGCCATGCTGGGTCAGTACAAGGGTCCATCAAGCCCAGAATCCTGTTTCCAACAGAGGCCAAACCAGGTCACAAGAACCTGGCAATTACCCAAATACTAAGAAGATCCCATGCTACTGATGCAATTAATATCAGTGGCTATTCCCTAAGTAAACTTTATTAATAGCCGTTAATGGACCTCCTCCAAGTACTTATCCAAACCTTTTTTGAACCCAGCTACACTAACTGCACTAACCACATCCTCTGGAAACATATTCCAGAGCTTTATTGTGCGTTGAGTGCAAAAGATTTTCTCCGATTAGTCTTAAATGTGCTACTTGCTAACTTCATGGAATGCCCCTTAGTCCTTCTATTATTCAAAAGTGTAAATAACCGAGTCACATCTACTTGTTCAAGACCTCTCATGATCTTAAGGACCTTTATCATATCCCCCCTCAGCCGTCTCTTCTCCAAGCTGAACAACCCTAACGTCTTCAGCCTTTCCTCATAGGGGAGCTGTTCCATCCCCTTTATCATTTTGGTTGCCCTTTTCTGTACCTTCTCCATCGCAACTATATCTTTTTTGAGATGCGGCGATCAGAATTGTACACAGTATTCAAGGTGCGGTCTCACCATGGAGCGATTTAGAGGCATTATGACATTTTCCATTTTATTAATCATTCCCTTCCTAATAATTCCTAACATTCTGTTTGCTTTTTTGACTGCTGCAGCACACTGAGCCGACGATTTTCAAGTATTATCCACTATGATGCCTAGATCCTTTTCCTGGGCGGTAGCTCCAAATATGGAACCTAACATCATGTAACTACAGCAAGGGTTATTTTTCCCTATATGCAACACCTTGCACTTGCCCACATTAAATTTCATCTGCCATTTGGATGCTCAATCTTCCAGTCTTGCAAGGTCCTCCTGTAATGTTTTACAATCCACTTGTGATTTAACTACTCTGAATAATTTTGTATCAACCGCAAATTTGATAACCTCATTCGTCGTATTCCTTTCCAGAACATATATATATATATTTTGAAAAGCACCGGTCCAAGTACAGGTCCCTGAAGCACTCCACTGTTTACCCTTTTCCACTGAGAAAATTGACCATTTAATCCTACTCTCTGTTTCCTGTCTTTTAACTAGTTTGTAATCCATGAAAGGACATCGCTTCCTGAGCATATTCAGTGGGAGACTTGTCCCACTGAATATCTAACAAATTATCTAGTATCCTTAGCTAGATATCTTGTCTTGAAGTCAGGCTAAGAGGTATATATTCACAAGGGCAAAATCTTGCCACGGAATAAGATCTTGATTGTTTGTTTGTTTGTTTTTTTGTTGTTTTTTTTTGCTAAATTGACCAAAATTATGGATTGGGCAGTAGGGACTTGAGAGAGAAATGGGTGCAGTAGACAAAATATATGGCTTATCTGGCTTTCAGGAAAGCTATTGACACTGTTCTGCATACAAGATTCAGGAGCAAGCTAGCCAGTCTAAGAACTAGAACAAAAATTAAACTGGATGAGAAGTTGGTTGAGCAACAGAACTCAGAATGGAAGTCAATGCAGTCCACTCTAAGGAAGTGAAAGTAATCCGTTGGGGGTGCCACATGGCTAAATGCTACATCTGATCCACTTCAATGGTTTTATAAATGACATTGGGGAAGGGTTAAACGTGAAAGTGTGCCTGTTTTTTCAGATGACATGAACATTTGCAACAGAAAAGACATGCTAAAATGGGTAGATAAAATGATAGATGACCTTAAAAACTTAGAAAAATAGTTAAAGTTATGCCAACTATGCTTTAATGTAAATAAAATTTGCAAAATCATGCATTTGGGATGCAGAAATATAAGGCCAAATACCATTTTGAAAATGAAGAGCTAGCAATCACCAAACAGGAAAGAGACCTGGTGGTTATCCAGTCAGTGTGAGAAAGCATTTGGAAAAGTTTAGAGAGGTCCATATTCAGAGCCTGAATCAGTATGAAAAACAATACCACAGAAAAATGAGTGGACTTAATTCAACAAGTACAAAACAAAGTAATAATCTAGTGAACAGACTGGCAGCACAGATGAGGCTCATCAATGATGTATGTTAACTCTACACCTCTCATGAGAGAAATACAACAAAACGTGCCATTCTTGCTAAAGTTAGGAAGAGAACCCACCAAAGGTAACCCTGCTCATTTCAATATTGTTTCAAGAGGACCAGTTGCAGGAAGGCTGTTTAGCCATTGCTGGAGCTGTGGCCACTCCCCTTTCTCATTCAGGCAATGAGCATGAGCATGGAATGCCTCTATGCTTATTCTATGTCCAGCATCACTGGTAGTGTAGTGCAAGTATTACCAGCATTTATAAAAATTACATCTCTGTGAGTCTTGCTGCCACAGAAGAAAGGCATCCTTTGCTTTTTTGTCACACTAAACACCAACATTTTAAGAAGAGTGAGTTCCAGCAGTCACTCCTTGGCTTCAACGTATGTCCAATTTTATATACATGACATAGCTACATGAATGAATACAGCATGCATTCCTATTCAGAGCAGTAAAACCTAGAGTTGGTAGGATATCCTGTCATAGAGAACACTATCTCATTATGTGTGATGAATATGTGTAGAAAGTGGCAGGGTGTTGAGAGGAATGGCCTGTATAAGACTGACCCCCCCCCCCCCCCCACTCCCACCCCCTCCCCAATTATGGCAGGTGATGCATTGGTAGAGTCCTTGAGTATAACAGATGAGACTTCAGTGAATAGTTCCCCTAGCCTTACTGCACTGCATTAATGTGTAGAAAGAGTTTGTGAGGTTGCAGCAATAATGCAGAGGTTGAGGCTTGTAAGGTGTATGCAAGAGGAAGATTTGCTTGGTTAGGGTCTTGTGAAAGTTTTCCTTTCATGTGCAGAACAACTGTCAGTGAAGGGTGGAGACTAAAGAATGTGCAGATGGTAATAGCTGTTTTTGACATATTTATCCTTAAAGGCTTTACATGCCAGAAAATTCTCCTGAATTGCAGCTTGTTAAGCCTTACACTCCTTTTTGCTTACTGTAATAAGTGGTTGTATATGATCAAATGAGGCTGAGTACCTAACAGCCAGAGGAGTTTGGGCAGAGATAATGGTAATGAGCAGTTCCTAACATGGAATGCAATGAGAGAGAAAGAGAATCTAGGGCTTAGGAATCTAAATCTATGGCCTAGATTCATCAAATTGCTATACATATAGCAGAAATAGTATTTACGATAAAAAAGGGTGTGGTTGGGCTAATTTTCTGTCTACTGCATTGCATAGGCAATTTACACATGACACATTGCTCTGTCGCATTGTATCAGTGCATAGTGCATTGCGTCAGCATGTCACATATCATTTTACATGGCATGTGTAGATTAGTGCGTGGCATGTTATTTTTCTAGTTTATATATACTGGCTTCCTGCAGCTGCCTCTTTGAGGGTGTGTCAGGTGTTTGGAGAGAGGAGAAAAGAGGACAGTAGGTAAGTTGGTGGTAATTGGTAGTTGGTTGGAGATAGAGAGCAATTTCTGAGTGTGGTGTCATGTGGCCTGTTTCTCATCTGTTTCCCTTCCCCTTAGTCTATTGTCTTAATCTATGGTGTGAAGGTTTTTGTTAGTTTGTCCTGTTTCTCTGTCTGTCTTTGCGTTTGGGTAAGGCAGAGGAGGAGTGGTGAGGAGGAAGATTGGTGAAGCATGGTAGTGTGGAGGAGGAGGAGTGCTGAGGTGGAGTAGTGAGACATGGTGATGAGGAGAAGGAGTGGTGAGGCATAGTGCTGAGGTGGAGGAAGAGTGGTAAGGAGTGGTGGTGAGGCATGGTGATGAGGAGGAGGAGTGGTGAGGCATGGTGGTGCTGAGAAGTGAAGAGGATGGAGCATGAGAGGCAGGGGAGAGAGGAGAGAAGATGTGTGAGGAGAGGAGGTAGAGGAGGGAGAAGAGGAGGAGAGAGCATGAGGGCAGGAGTGCTAGAGGAAGGAGGAGGAGTAAGGATAGGGACTGGTGAAGAGAAAGGGAATGGGCAAGGGATAGGAGGAGGTGGGAGGGTGAAAGGGATAGGCATTTGAGTCTAGTGGGAGGAAGATGATAGGCTAGGGATAGACAGAGAGAGCAGAGGGGAGGGAAGTCAGTAGGGCATATGCAGGAGGGGGGAGGAAGGGAGGGGAAGGAGGAGTGGGAGTGAGAATGAGGAAAGCGATGACACCTCTCCAGAAGTGGAAGAGACACCCCTTTCAGACAGCCAGGCAGCAGGGCGCGTTCATCTCAGAGCATTGAAGTTCAGCCCGGAGGACAATGACATGATCATCGCCAGGGTCCTGGAAAATTATGCCATGCTATTGGGCAACTGTGAGGCCAAGACCTCGAGGGCAGCCAAGGGCCAGATCTGGTGCACCATTGCCCAGACAATCTCACGGAGCAGTGGCATGAGACACAATGGGTGGCCCACAGATACTGGGACATAAAGGCTCAGTTAAAGACCAAGGTGGCGAACTGCAACAGGTACATGTGGTAGACCAGTGGAGGAGACCCTTGTCCAATTGTGCTGACGTCCATGAAGGAGCACCTCGTGCAAGGGCTGGACCCAGATATGTTTGAGGGCATGACTGAGCAGCTGGACACCATACGAACCAGAGCCGGTAAGTTCACCTCTCCTGTAAATGGCAAGGCTGCTACAATTGTGCACATCATTTGGCATAAGATGCTCACCTTGATTGACATGCAAAGTGTGCATCTTATGCCAAACAGTCCATGTGTGTACCTCTTGGCTTTGGTACTTATGTCTTTTTCTGTTTCCACAGCTCTAACCCAGTACTCTGCCAGTCCCACTCATGCAGCCTCAGGGACCAGCAGGGAAGAGCCAGGGACCAGCCGCGCAGCAGCACTTTTCCATGCCCCCTTGCTTTTGGATGCTCAGTCACAGTTCAGAGAGGAGGAGGAGCAGCAGTAGCTTCCCAAGCATAGCCAGATCCTGCAAGCCCTTGGCTCAGCAAACCTATTGAATGTGAGCCTAAATTTTTACAGCTTCATGGAGAACCCTGCCTGCAGTGGCACCCAATAGAGGCAGTGCAACCTCTCTCCAGCACACTACATGGCCAGCACAAGGCGGTGTACACTGAGATGGAGCAGCCCATCAGCCCCCTCATGCAACTTCTAGATGCCCAAACTTCCACTCCACCCACCACCATCACCAGCTCTGACATCAGCCAGCACCAGCTCTGGAATAACACCACCACCACCACCAAGTGAGGCCTCAATGCACGAGCAGCTGGATCGGTTGGAAAGGAGCCATGGTGTTCATGTGCACCACATGTGGGCAGAGCTAGTGCACCTCATGAGGGCTATCAATGGGCAAATCCAGGCATGATCAAATACACTAGTGCTCACCACAGTGGCAATGCCTATAAATAATCTCACCAGCGTCCTCACCCAGATTCTACAAAAAATGCTAGAGCCTCCATCAGTGCCTTCCGCAGCATCCCAAGACTCTATTCCACATAGCAGTCCCTGGCCTGACAGAGGAACCAGGGTTAGGACCCCCAGAGACATGCCACCCTCAAGTGGCAAGCCATGGCATGGCAAAGGGCCATGAATGTTCACAAATGATGCCCTGTAATGCCTAGAAACCAGACTTGTTGAACAAGCCTGGCCGGGCTTCTGGAGAGAGTACCTGTGTCAGCTAGATGGAAGAAGACTGCTCAGCCCATCTTCACTACAGAGTTTTTGTGCTGGCTAGATGGAAGACCCAAGGCCTGTCCTTATTACAGAGTTCCTGTACTGGCTAGATGAAAGAAGGCTGCTGGGCCAATCCTCACTACAGAGTTCCTGTGCCAACTTGCTGAAGTGCATAGTCAACTGTATGCCAGTGTTGTCCTGCTGTCTAGTTCTAAAGCCCTCCTTTATGCTCTGCTCATACTCTGGCCTCCTTGATGTGGTCTCCAATCATGATCCAGCAGCTGCCTCTTCTCCTGCTCCTGATGCTGGTGTTACCTCACTGCGCGCAGCACTCCCGGCATCCATGCCTCCCGGCCGACGTCCTCTGGCAGCAACGCGGTTCGACGCGAATCGCAACAAGCCCCACCCACCGCGGCGCGTCAGACATCAAGCCGGGAGTTCCCGCGTTTGCGCGGGAAATTCAACTATTTAAAGAGATGAGCCCAGCACAATCTCGCCTCGGCTACAGGCTTGCTTGTGCTGGTGCTCCTATGGGTTTCTGCTTTTGTTTGTGCCTTGATACCAGACTGGACTTGGACTTCTCTGCTTGCTGCCTGCCCTGATACCGGACCGGACTTGGATTTCTCTGCTTGCTGTCGGCCCTGATACCGGACCGAACTTGGGCCTCTCTGCTTGCTACTGGCCCGGATTTGGACTTGTTTATTGCCGTCTAGTCTCGAATGGCCAGAGAGACGCCGCTCGCTAACAAACACTACCAGGGTCTACCATCATCAGAAGGTAAGACCACAGACTACTGTGGATTCACATTCAAAATTGTAACAGATAGCCGAGGCCATGGATCCTGTAGACCTTTCCGCCCTACAAGCCATTCCTGGTTTAGTGACGCGTATTCAGCAACAGCAAGGAGCCTTGGATCAAGTTACGGGGGTATTGGAAAGATTGGTAGCTCAAATGGATGCTCTTTCGGTGGCTGCTGCTGCAAACCCAGTTCCCTCAGTGCCCGCTCCTCCGATACAATTGCAACCTCCTCCACGTTTCAACGGAGATCCTCAGCAATGTCGTGGCTTCTTAAATCAATGCCGGATGCATTTCTCTCTCCAGGCAGCCTCCTTTCCAACGGACAGAACTAAGGTCACGTTTATCCTGTCCCTGTTGGAGGGACCAGCATTGGCCTGGGCCTCTCTGTTTTGGGAGAGAGAGGATCCATTGATGGACAATCTAGAGTTATTCCTGAAGGACTTCCGCCTGATATTTGATGAGCCAGGACTCCCAACTTCAGCAGCATCTGATTTGCTACAAATCAGGCAGGGGTCTCGTTCAGTAGGAGAATATGCGGTGCAGTTCCGAACCTTGGCAGCTGAATTACGCTGGGGAAATGACAGCCTTACCGCCATTTTCTGACAAGGTCTCTCTGAAACTATTAAGGACGAACTTGCAGGCCGAGAAATCCCAGAATCCTTAGAGGACTTAATTCGTCTGGCTATTCGACTTGATCTCCGTTTTCAAGAGAGAACTCGGGAACGGGCTTGCGCAAGGTGACCCATTCGACTGGCTCCCTCCTTTCAGAGACCATTCATGCTTCCTAAAGATCCAGAATCACAGGTATCCAGTGAAGAACCCATGCAGGTTGACCGTTGTCATTTAACTTCGGAAGAACGTTGACGAAGAAGAATGAATAATCTTTGCCTATATTGTGCCGGCGCTGGACATTTTATCAACAAATGCCCTAACAGGTCAGGAAACTCTAGGACCTAGGACTGGTAGGAGAGGCCTCCCTGGGTCATGCGATTACCTCTCCAGAAATACTGATCCCGGTCTCTATCGATCTCCATGGTGATACATTTCACCTACAAGCCTTCCTGGACTCAGGAGCAGCCGGTAATTTCATCGAAGAAAAAATAGTTTGCCAATATCAAATTCCCACTGAACCATTATTGGTTCCACTAATGGTGTCCTCTGTCTCGGGGCAACCACTGACTAAGAGGATTTCTCTAATCACCAAACCAATTACCTTCAATACCGGCATCCTACATCAAGAGACAATTCAACTATATGTTCTTCCTTCCTCAGTAAATCAAGTGATCCTGGGGTTACCTTGGCTAAGACTCCACCAACCTCAAATTGATTGGGGTACCTTACAACTGACTAAATGGAGCAGGCATTGCCATCAAAATTGTCTGAAACAGATTCGTCTGGCTATGTACACTGTCTCTTGTAAAGTAACCACGCCATCCGCATTACCTCAAGTATACGCAGAATTTATGGATGTTTTCAGCAAGAAACAGGCAGAAGTTCTACCCCCTCATCACACTTATGACTGTGCGATAGATTTATTACCTGATAGAGAACCCCCCAGGGGAAGGGTCTATGCCCTATCAGAACCCGAATCTGAAGCTATGAAGCTGTACATTCAGGAGAATCTGGACAGGGGCTTCATCAGACACTCCTGCTCCCCGGCTGGTGCTGGATTTTTTTTTTTTGTGAAAAACCAGGAAGAAGGGTGAGGACCCAGAAGCCTGTTGAACATGATTATTATGATACATCTCTGCCCATGGCAATAAAGATGCCCAATCGTCCTGGGGTTGGTTGACATAACATCGTAGAAAAGTCTTAAGTGTTTGATTGATCCGTTCCGTTAACCCATTGGATTGAGGGTGATAAGCGGAGGAAAAGTTTAGATCTATCTTAAACTTCTTGCAGAACTCTTTCCAATATCGTGCCGTAAACTGTACCCCCCTATCCGACACAATACTTGAGGGCAGGCCATGGATTCTAAAAATGTGTTGAAAAAACAATCGCCGCAAAAAGCCATGTAGCGCTTTGTAATTCGAATGGAGAAAGTCACGAATTGAAATTCGAACATCTGAAAAAACAAGAAGAACGGACATGCTCCCCTGACGAAGGAAGAACAGTTTTTCGAAACACGGCTGTGTCGGGAGATAAGTCTCAAAATATTTAATTTGGTAGTGGCAGTTAAAGTGCAAGATATTGGCGTTCACATGAAATTTCCCTCAAAGGAGATTTAAAACAAATGGCGTTTATATGATCTGATGAAAGATAATTTTCCCCAAGCATTGGGATAAAGAGTTTGTTTACTCAATATAAGCCTTTAAAGTTTTGGCGATAAATATTGAACTATCCTATTAGGCAAGGTGGAGAATACAATTGATTTTTAGAGAAAATTCATTTATAAAAATATTTAAAAAAAATTTTTTTGTCTTACAAATAAAATAAATTAAAGGAGGAAGGAGGTAAGTTAATGATTATATCACAAGAAAGACGCAAGGCCGAGGAGGCATGCATCTATAATATGAAACTTACCTCTTTCTTTTCAATTCATTTTTTAATTGTTTAAAATAGAGTAGTTAGTTCAGAAGAACTTTATTGTAGGTGAGATTACGATTGTTTTGGGATATATTTATATTTCTCATCTTGAGCGGAGATGGACATTGGTAATCGTGTACCTTGATGACATACTAATCTTTTCCAAAAATGAGGTCCAACACCGAACTCATGTCAAACAAGTCCTCCAACGCCTTCGAGAGAACAGGTTATATGCAAAATTGGAAAAATGTCTTTTTCATCAGCAACAGTTACCCTTTTTGGGATATATTGTCTCTCGGACAGGTCTCCGTATGGACTCTGAAAAACTTAAAGCGATCCTGGACTGGCCTCAACCAGTAGGGCTCAAGGCTTTGCAACGATTTTTAGGATTTTCCAATTATTATCGTCAATTTATTTCTGGCTATTCTACCTTGGTAGCACCTTTAACTGCCTTAACCAAGCGGGGAGCTCCGAATCGGGTTTGGCCTCCTGAGGCCATCCAAGCCTTTCAATCCCTGAAAAAAGAATTTGTTAAAGATCCTTGCTTACAATGTCCTGATCTGGGAAAACCATTTATTCTGGAGGTTGATGCATCCACATTAGGTGTTGGGGCTGTTCTCTTACAACCTTGTGACTCCAGAGGGTTGTACACTTGTGCATATTTTTCTAAGAAATTCTCCCCTGCAGAAAAGAATTATACTATTGGGGACCGAGAGTTGTTTGCCATCAAGAAGGCACTCAAAGAATGGCGTCACCTTTTGGAAGGGGCTAAATTTCCTATTACCATTTATACAGATCACAAGAACCTGGCGCATTTGTCTCAGGCCCAGCGCCTCAATCCACGTCTAGCCCGCTGGACGCTATTTTTTAGTAGATTTGACTTCAAGTTACATTTTCGGCCATCTGAGAAGAACATACGTGCTGATGCTTTATCTAGGCGTTTTCTTCCGGAGGACACTCCTGAATCACCCCAACATATTATTGACCCTGCTCAAATAATACTAGCGGCCACCTTTCCTGTCCCTGTGGGCAAAACAGTGGTGCCCAAACGTTCCAGGTTACGAGTATTACGTTGGGCCCATGATTCACTTTTTTCCGGACATCCTGGCAGACTGGGGACCATGAAGCTTCTGAACCGTCATTATTGGTGGCCACGGTGGGCAAGTGACGTCCGACGATATGTTGAATCGTGTCCCACCTGTGCTGCCCAAAAGACCCCTAGACAACGACCCAGTGGATTGTTACAGCCTCTTCCGATTCCAGACCAACCACATCGCAACAGATTTTATTACGGATCTTCCCCCCTCTGAGGGTAATTCTGTTATTTGGGTCGTCATTGATCGCTTCTCTCGTATGGCACATTTCATTCCTTTGCCTGCCTTGCCGTCTGCACCTGAATTGGGCCGATTGTTTTTTCAACACATTTTTAGAATCCATGGCCTGCCCTCAAGTATTGTGTCGGATAGGGGGGTACAGTTTACGGCACAATATTGGAAAGAGTTCTACAAGAAGTTTAAGATAGATCTAAACTTTTCCTCCGATTATCACCCTCAATCCAATGGGTTAACGGAACGGGACCAATCAAACACTTAAGACTTTTCTACGATGTTATGTCAACCAACGCCAGGACGATTGGGCATCTTTATTGCCATGGGCAGAGATGTATCATAATAATCATGTTCATCAGGCTTCTGGGTCCTCACCCTTCTTCCTGGTTTTTGGGAGACAGCCACGAATTCCGCTTCCCTTTCCTACCTCTTCAGCCTGTCCGGCAGTAGACCGGGTAGCTCAGTCCATGACTACCTTATGAGAGAAGACTCAAGCCCTACTACAACAAGCATCCAGTAAGATGAAGAAGCAAGCTGATAAAAGGAGAGGAAGGGAACCATCACTTAAACCTGGAGATTTGGTGTGGCTTAGCATACGGAACATCATGTTACGCACTCCCCCCCTAAAATTTGCACCTCGATTTATTGGACCCTTTCCGATTGAAAAACAAATAACTAAGGTGTCATTTAAACTTCGGTTACCCCCAACTTTGCACATTCATAATGTATTTCACATCTCATTGTTGAAACCAGCGATCCTATCTTGGCCCTCTAGAAGGCTTAAACGGACAATCCCACCTGTCTTACCGGATAATTCCCAATACAAGGTTAAGGAAATTTTGGATGCTCGATGATCAAGAGGCACCTTACAATATTTAATCTCCTGGAAGAATTATGGCCCAGAGGAGAATTCATGGGAACCGGTCCATAACATACAGGCTCCTCACCTAATCCAGAACTTTCATAAATGTTTTCCTTGGAAACCTCGCCCTCGGAACAGGAGAGAGGGTCTTTGCGGGGGAGGTACTGTTACCTCGCAGCGCGCAGCACTCCCGGCGTCCATGCCTCCCGGCCGACGTCCTCTGGCAGCAACGTGGTTCGACGCGAATCGCAACAAGCCCCGCCCACCGCGGCGTGTCGGACGTCAAGCCGGGAGTTCCCGCGTTTGCGCGGGAAATTCAACTATTTAAAGAGATGAGCCCAGCACAATCTCGCCTCGGCTACAGGCTTGCTTGTGCTGGTGCTCCTGTGGTTTTCTGCTTTTGTTTGTGCCCTGATACCGGACCGGACTTGGACTTCCCTGCTTGCTGCCTGCCTTGATACCGGACCGGACTTGGACTTCTCTGCTTGCCGCCTGCCCTGATACCGGACCGGACTTGGACTTCTCTGCTTGCTGTCTGCCTTGATACCGGACCAGACTTGGACTTCCCTGCTTGCCGCCTGCCTTGATACCGGACCGGACTTGGACTTCTCTGCTTGCTGCCTGCCCTGATACCGGACTTGGATTTCTCTGCTTGCTGTCGGCCCTGATACCGGACCGAACTTGGGCCTCTCTGCTTGCTACTGGCCCGGATTTGGACTTGTTTATTGCCGTCTAGTCTCGACTGGCCAGAGAGACGCCGCTCGCTAACAAACACTACCGGGGTCTACCATCATCAGAAGGTAAGACCACAGTCTACTGTGGATTCACATTCAAAATCGTAACAGCTGGTATCTGTCTTGTCTCATCTTATCCTGCTGCTGCCTCCATGCTGGTGTCTCTTCTCATCTTAGCTCAACCTGCTGCTGCCTCCATGCTGGTGTCTCAATTCATCTCAGCTCATCCTGCTGCTCACTTCATGCTGATGACTCATCTCATCTCAGCTCATCCTGCTGATGCCTCCATGCTGCTGTTTCTTCATCTGGTGCTGCTACCTCCTTGCTGCAATGTCTTCACCTGGTGCTCCTGCCTCCATGCTGTGCTCTCCAGTCCTGGTCCTTGGCCTCCATGCTACACTCTCCAGTCCTGGTCCTGATGCCTGCTACTTAACCTTTGTTGCCTTGTCCCTTACCCTTTCACCTTGAGTGCGCTTTTTCAACATGGTCTGTCTGAGGCCTTCACTAGAACTCTGCTGCCTTGGCACTTAGCTTGACCCCCCTTTGATTGCACTCTTTCAACATGGAGTTTCTGGATCATTTAAACTCTGCTGCCTTGGCTCTTAGCCTGTGTCCCCTTTGAGTGCGCTTTTTCAACATTGACTGTCAGGGGGCCTTATGGTTTATAACATATAGTTGTGCTTCTATCAGCTCTAACATTAGAGCTGTACTGTAGCTATTGGGGTGCTACTTCCACTTCTTGTGTTTTTTGCTATATTCATGACTGTGCAAAAGGATAAGATGCTAATACTAGAGATGTGAATCGTGTGATCGATCATCTTAACGATCGATTTTGGCTGGGGGGGGAGGAAATCGGATCGTCACGGTTTTGTTTTTTTTTTAAATCGTGTAAATCATAAATCGGGGGAGGGCGGGAAAACCGGCACACTAAAACAACCCTAAAACCCACCCCGACCCTTTAAAATAAATCCCCCCCCTCCCGAACCCCCCCCCAAATGTCTTAAATTACCTGGGGTCCAGTGGGGGGGTCCGTGTGATCTTCCACTCTCGGGCCACGGGTGCGTTAATAGAAATGGCGCCGGCGCCATTTTGGTTCCTGTCCCCCGACGTCACGAGTGCAGGAGATCGCTCCCGGAGCCCCGCTGGACCCCCAGGGACTTTTGGCCAGCTTGGGGGGGCTTCTTGACCCCCACAAGACTTGCCAAAAGTCCAGCGGGGGTCCGGGAGCGACCTCCTGCACTCGAATTGTATTGCCGTATTGCAAAATGGCGCCGGCCATACGGCCATACAGCCGGCGCCATTTTGCAATACGGCAATATGGCCATACGGCCGGCGCCATTTTGTATTGCATTGTATTCACATTTATTGTTTCCTCCTTACACATCCCAAACAATAACATTGGGGCCTAATTCAGCCTGCTCCCTCCTTACATGTGCCCAACAACAACAACACTGAGGCCTAACTCTGCCTGCATCCTCCTTACAGGTCCTCAGCAACACTGGGCCCTGACACTACAGGGGTCTGACAGCACATGCAGCAGCAGTCTTTTATTACCATTCCCCAACACCAACAGCATAGGGGTCTGGCAGCACATCAAAGCAACAGCCTTCCACTGCCATGTCCTAATACTAACGCAGGGGTCTGGATACATCCTGATTTTTTCTGCTATGTTCCAAGCACCACCATTGGGCATAAATCTACTGAGTTCCTTTGCCTGCTTAGCCCCAAACACCACTGCAGGGTCATGACTCCACTGAGTTTCTCTGCCCACTTATCCCAAGCACCACTGCATCATCATTATACCACTGAGATCCTTTGCCTAGTTAGCCACAATCACCACCACTACGGGGTCATGACTCCACTGCCCACTTAGCCCCAAGAACCATGGCAGGATCATGAATCCACTGAGTCTATCTGCCTCCTTTTCCCCAAACACGACCACTGAGTTCCCCTGCCTGTTTCGTCACAACAACTATTTGTGAAGAAGCAGATAGGGGATGTCAGTGGAGTAATGCCTCATTGATGGCGTTTGCAAAACACCACTATTGAGGCATGATTCCACTGACTTCCTCTGTCTGTTTCACCTCAACAACTGTTTGGAAGGAAGTAGGCAGGGGAAAACAATGGAGTCATGCCTCAGTGGTAGTGTTTGCAAAGAATACCACTGAGGCATGACTCCACTGACTTGCTCTGCCTGCTTCGCCTCAAGAATTATGGCTTGACACTTCCAGCTGCAGCATGCCATCCTCCACTATATCCACTGAGGCCTAATGTATTCTGCATAAACCTGTCTTGCTACAAACATAATCACTCTGGCCTGCCAGTTTAAGCTGTAGCATGCCATACTCCAACCTTCTCCACTGAGGCCTGATGTATCCTGCATAAGCCTATCTTGCTCCAACCACAACTCCTGGGGTCTGACACGTCCAGATTCAGCATGCCATGCTCCAATCATATCAAATCAGACTTAGAAAGGCTCAGGATCCTTAATAATTTTAAATACAATTTTCATTCCCTAAAAATGCTATATTTTCTGCCTGCAGAGGATAATATTTTCCAAAAACTATAGGAAACCTACAACATCACAACTTTGGGAGTGTTACATCTATTTTTCTTGCTGAGTTGTTCTGCTCCTACCATTTCAGTAGGAGCAGAGCAATGCAGCACTATTGCTGCCACTGCCATTCCAATTCAGTCTTGGTACCCTAGGGTGCTTTTGTTGTTCCAGTTGTGTTCAAGATTCTTATCAAAATCCCTTCCCCTACAGTTCTTGCCCACTTTTCATCTTACCCTAGGCATACAGGGGTAGATTTTAAAAGAAGCGCGATCAGCCTACTTTTGCTTGCGCATCAGACTCAAGCAAAAGTACGCTGGATTTTAGTAGATACGCGCGGAGCCGCGCGTATCCACTAAAATCCTGGATCGGCGCACGCAAGGCTATCGATTTTGTATAGCCTGCGCGCGCCGAGCCGCGCTGCCTCCCCCCGTTCCCTCCAAGGCCGCTCCGAAATCGGAGCGGCCTCGGAGGGAACTTTCCTTTGCCCTCCCCTCACCTTACCCTCCCTTCCCCTACCTAACCCACCCACCCGGCCCTGTCTACACCCCCCCTTACCTTTGTCGGGGGATTTACGCCTCCCGGAGGGAGACGTAAATCCCCGCGCGCCAGCGGGCCTGCTGCGCGCCGGGCCGCGACCTGGGGGCAGGTACGGAGGGCGCGGCCACGCCCCCGGGCCGTAGCCACGCCCCCGTACCCGCCCCCAAAACGCTGCCGACACGCCCCCGGAACGCCGCGACGACCGGGCCCGCCCCCCGACACGCCCCCCTCCGAGAACCTCGGGACTTACGCGAGTCCCGGGGCTCTGCGCGCGCCGGGAGGCCTATGTAAAATAGGCTTCCCGGCGCGCAGGGCCCTGCTCACGTAAATCCGCCCGGTTTTGGGCGGATTTACGCGAGCAGGGCTCTGAAAATCCGCCCCACATTGTTTTGCAAACATACTGAAACACTCCTCAGTAGGGGTGTGCATTTGTTCCCTACGAATTGGGAACCCGCAACATATAGGGCCCTATTCGTTGTGTTCGTGGGGAAGAGAAACGTATTGCAATTCCCCACGAATACAATAAATCTTCGCCAAATTATTCGGCCGTCTAAAGGAGTCAATTTAAACAAACCCCCCATCCTCCTGACCCCCCCAAGATTTACCAAAACTCCCTGGTGGTCCAGCGGGGTGTCCGAGAGCCATCCCCTGCACTCACACCCTCGGCTGCCGGTTTCAAAATGGCACCGATAGCCTTTGACATACTATGTCACAAGGGCTACCGGTGCCATCAGTAGCCCCTGTCACATGGCCATCGGCACCATCTTGTGCTCCTACCATGTGATAAGGGCTGACCAATGGCACCGGTAGCCCCTGTGACATAGTAATGGCGGGGGTCCATGAGCGATCTCCTGCACTCGGGCCGTCGGCTGCCAGTAATCAAAATGGCACCGATAGCCTTTGCCCTTACTATGTCACAGGGGCTACCGGTGCCATTGGTCAGCCCCTGTCACATGGTAGGAGCACAAGATGGCGCCGATGGCCATGTGACAGGGGCTGACCAATGGCACCGGTAGCCCCTGTGACATAGTAGGTCATAGGCTATCGGCGCCATTTTGAAACCGGCAGCCAAGGGTGTGAGTGCAGGAGATGGCTCCCGGACCCCCCCGCTGGACAATCAGGGAGTTTTGGTAAGTCTTGGGGGGGTCAGGAGGGTGGGGGTTTGTAGTTAATTTAATTTTAGCAGGGACACAAATAGGAATTAACGTATAAACATATCGGGGGGGCCCCCTTGCCGAATGCAACGTATCTGCCCCCCGACGAATACGAATCCCGAATGCTACGTATGGTGTCCCTCTGCACATCCCTACTCCTCGGGCTTTTAATTCCATTCTTACCTTCACTTATGGTACTTACCTTCTTGCCATCCCTTGCTCTTGCCGTGGCTAGCCATTGTTTTGCACACCTACTGCATCATTCCATGAACCATAACTGATTTCATGGCCCATCCACAGTTCATTGTACTGCATATGTGGGTACCTATGAGGTGTGTAGCTTACTCTGTGACACAAGCATATGCTTCTGGACTGGTGGATTAGCCAGGTGCAGCTAAACTTCAACAGGGAGAGGCATCCCCCTCTCTGGTTTTCTGTATGCTTGAATGGAATGACTGGCATCTCCCTTCCCACTCTGCCTTAATGCTATTCCCCTCATCCTACACCTTTGGATCCTTTCACCATTTGCCCTTGCTGTCAGGTACAGATTTTATACCTTGAGGTTCTTAAATTGTTTCTGCCAGTGTACCTTCCTGGCATACTCCAGCTCTTACACTTTGAGGTCTTCTTGCCAATTTGAGGTGCTGCTGTGTACCTCTCCATTGCTTTTGAAATCTTGAGTCCACTCTTTCTGATTCTTGGTCCATTTATCTATACCTGGGATTTTTTCTGCTATGTCTTCTACTTTGTTCCCCCTTCATGGCACTTTAGGGTGCTGATGCTGCTTTTGGTGCCACTTTGCCTCTTGTGATGCCATCAAGTGTTCATGTCACTATTGCTGGCATCCTATTTTTACGCCTTGGGGTGCTCTTCCTCCTCTTGATGTTCCTCTCGTGGTGCTTTGGGGAACTCCTGTCGATGCTGGTGGCCTGGTACCCTTTGCCCCTTTGAGGAGCCTTAGGCTCGTATTTATGCCACTTTTGATGCCAGTTTGCCACTAACTACCTTGCAGTTCTTTTCTCCTGATGATTTCTTCTTACAAGTTCCATTAGAATTCATAAGAAAATCAATATGCTGGAGCCCAGAATAGGCTGCAATGCTTCCCCATTAGCTTTTAAATGCAAATGAAACAAATAAACAAATGTTTGTTTTTTTGTGGTGAAACTAATTAAATGAATTTGGGTCCCAACAAAATGAATGAAGAAACCAAAACAAATCTTTTTCTTCTGCATATCCCTAGCAATTGAATTGCAGGTAGCTGCTTTTGTTTTATTTCTTTTGGATGACACTGGCATCTCATCACATATACACACACTCACTGCCATTTCTCTTCAATCTTCTATAAGGGATCAATACCAATGGAGCGACTTTGTAAGTCTGATAAGGCACCGAAGATTGTACATATTATAATCATCCTAATAATGCATTCTTCTCTGTTGAGTTGTCCTGGCCCCAAATATCTTATACTCTACTTATTATTGCACAAATTGCCACTATTTAACTTCCAACTTAGTCTCTGTGCAGTCTTTGAATCCTGTTATTTTTAAATTGTTCTACTCATCTTCATCATGACCTCAGTCTTTTTTTGGCTTCAAATCAGGTGAACTGACCTTTTCATTTCTTTTACTCAGTCTGTTCAGTCTTGTTGGGTTTTTCTTTCTCACTTATTTTTATTTGTGAATGTGTACAATGCAACTTTTTCTCTCTTGAACATTGTTTAGTTGTTCTAATAACTTTGTTGTATTATTAATTATTTATGCTCTGTGTCCCCACTGTAAAGCTGTCAGTTAGGAGCTAAATGTGAAGAGAGGCTGCCAAACCCAAGACTCACTGATCATCATAAAATATGCTGTGTATATCAACTAATTTGTTCAAAATTCTAAATGCTTGTTTCTTGGGAATACTCTATGAAACATTAGGAATTATTTAGCATTCCACTTATTTTCAAATAGTACAGCATTATGTAAATCCCATAATTAGTAGAAAAGTTGTTACAAATAGAAAAATAATAATGCTATATCTATAGCTGAACCTATTCTTTATAAGTAATATGCTTGATACATATGCTCATGTACATGCTCTTTATTTTATGTCTATATTGGGATGCCTCTAGCTCCTCATGCAGTACTGAATGCAGGAAATAACATTATGATTCAATATGAAAATAGTGACTGTGTGAGAGATCCCATAACAATACTCTCTGTTAACAGTAATGGCCAAATATACAAGTCTTTCCTGGTTGTGTAGTTAAGCTTCTATACTGCAAAACTCAGAGGCGTGCTAAAAATTAAAACAGAGGAATCTTTCTCCATGGAACAGAATTGAATATCCTCTGAATCACCCAAAATAACTTTTCTACTATAATGTCATGGGCTGAATATCTCTAGATATTTGGCCGTTTAATTGAGTCTGGAATTTTGCATAATTAAGGACGAGGTGTTTGCTATTTTCTCTGAAGAGTACATTACTGACTATAATATTAAATAATATCTCATTCAGAGCTTTATTCTGTAAGGGGTTTCTCTCTTGCTATGCCACTATGTGTACGATAAAACTGGTACATGATCAGCTAAATTCTCCCGTACTGTTACAAATGGGCATAATAACAGTATAAAAAAATCATAATGGTTAAATTATGAAGTCCAATAAGCTGTTTAAAGAAAACCCTTTGTCCTCCCACTGAATACATTCTTATTGGTTAATACAGTAAGTGATACCTTTTCTGACATCATAGCCATTATAGACTAATTTAATCAAAAGGCACTGATGCAATTTTTCAGAGATGTGCTGAACAAATATGACCAGTCAAATTTGGGATAGTAGTAAGAAGAGAATGCTGCTCCTTTAAGCGAAAGCTGGCTTGTGGAGTGTCACAAGTGTTTGTTCTTTCCCCCTTATATTTTAATTTTTATGTTGCTCCATTGGCTGTTGTTGTTCAGAGTTTTGTTATTCGTTGTTTTATGTTTGTGGATGACATTCAACTGTTAGTGCATATGAAGTCAAGTCAAAGCACTGTGACAGATAATTGGAACAAGTGTTTGATTGTGATTGCGGATTGGCTCTTTAAGCATGTGTTGAAATTGAATCCTGATAAATCTGAGATGCTGTGGATGAGTCGATCAAAGAGCAAACTTGTTTGTCCCCATGTTGTCAAGGGGTGAAACCAGACTAGCAAAGTGGTGAGGATTCTGGTGATATTGCTAGATTCTAAGCTTACTATGTGTAATCTGATTTCCACTATAATCTGTTCTTCAATTTTTCATTTATGTATGTATAATTTGTAAAACTGTGTACTTCTTTGAAAAAGGTGACCTTAAAATGATTGTTCATTCTGACTTAAAGATTCTTGCGAAGGTGCTGCTGCAGCACTGTCCGGAGGTGGTTTTGCCTAGTTTGGTTCATAGCGATCAGACCAGATATGTTCGGGGTCAGGTCTCAATGGCAAATATCAGACGCTTGTTTAATGTATTGCATACAACCAAGCATGCAGGAAGGCTGGCTCTTATGTCTCTTTGCGCTGAAAAAGTTTTTGATAGGATAGGCTGGCCTTTCTTGTTTCAAACTCGGGTGCATGTTGGGATACTGGCTCAGATTCTTGCATACATCCATGCTATGTATTTTGATAAATGGTTCGTTAACAGCTTTTTTCCCTATTGCTAGAGGTATTTGCCAGAGTTGTCCCTTGTCCCCTTTGCTTTTTGATATTGCTATCGAGCCTTTAGCTGCTGCCATTAGGAAAAATGAGGGAATTAGTGGGATTAGATTGGGGGGCAGGGAGCAAAAGATTTCCCTCTATGCAGATGATGTTTTGATTTATTTGTCTGCACCCTTGGCGCCAGGACCATAAGAACATAAGAAAATGCTATACTGGGTCAGACCAAGGGTCCATCAAGCCCAGCATCCTGCTTCCAACAGTGGCCAATCCAGGCCACAAGAACCTGGCAAGTACCCAAAAACTAAGTCTATTCCATGTAACCATTGCTAATGGCAGTGGCTATTCTCTAGGTGAACTTAATAGCAGGTAATGGACTTCTCCTCCAAGAACTTATCCAATCATTTTTTAAACACAGCTATACTAACTGCACTAACCACATCCTCTGGCAACAAATTCTAGAGTTTAATTGTGCGTTGAGTAAAAAAGAACTTTCTCTGATTAGTTTTAAATGTGCCCCATGCTAACTTCATGGAGTGCCCCCTAGTCTTTCTACTATCCGAAAGAGTAAATAACCGATTCACATCTACCCGTTCTAGACCTCTCATGATTTTAAACACCTCTATCATATCCCCCCTCAGTCGTCTGTTCTCCAAGCTGAAAAGTCCTAACCTCTTTAGTTTTTCCTCATAGGGGAGTTGTTCCATTCCCCTTATCATTTTGGTAGCCCTTCTCTGTACCTTCTCCATCGCAATTGTATCTTTTTTGAGTTGCGGCGACCAGAATTGTACACAGTATTCAAGGTGCGGTCTCACCATGGAGCGATACTGTTGCATCTCTTAGCAGAATATGGAGTTCTCTCTAGTTACAAAATTAACATAGACAAATCAGAGCTTTTTCTCATTGATACTTTTATGCCGATTCCTCAATGTTTAGCCAATTTTTGTGTCATACCAGATGGTTTTCAAGATTAAGGAATTTATTTTCCTCATGATTTTTTGAATTTGTTTGCTACAAATTTTTGGGGCCTTATTGGTGATGTAAAGAAGAAAATTCAATCTTGGAGTGAAATGTCAGGCTCCTGGGTTGGCAGAATTAATCTACTTAAGATGAATATCCTGCCTAGCCTGCTGTATCATTTTCAGCATGTCCCATGTGAGGTGTTTAATAAAGTCTTTGAGAATCTTCATGGTTTGAAGGCCAAGTTTATCTGGAATTATAAGCCTGCTCGGATCCATGTCAGCCAAGTCAGCCGTGGTCAAAAAAACAAGAAGGTGGAATGACCTTGTCTAATCTTGGAATTTACTAATGGGATGTGAGATTGGTGTGTCTGCAGGCTTGGATTTGTTGCCAGGACACTTCTTGGGTTGTGCTAGACCTGAAGCAGGCTGATGTGGTGGGCTGGTTTTGTTATCTTTTTTGCTGTAGGGGTCTCCCATATGTTGCAAGGTTTGCATGGAAGTCCTGTCTTGGCACATACCTTGCAGGTTTGATGTCAAGTCTCTCGGTGTCTTTGGCTGGATGGGGAGGGGATTTCACCTATCTCTCCCTTATACTGTAACTCTCTTTTGTCTAGTTGCACTTTTTCTCCTGTTTTTAAAGCCTGACGGGAGCAAGGGTTGATTTCCTTTGTGCATATGTGGAGTGAAGAGGAAGGGGAGGGAGTGGCATCCTTTTCCACTCTAGTTGAGGATTTTGGTGTTGATATAAATTTGGAGGCCCAATACACGCAGCGATGTCAAGCTTTACGTGAGCGTGTAGATCTGGCTAGTCCTCTTAGGCTACTGAACAGAATGACATTATTTTTGTGTGATCCTAAGGCATGACGGCGGGGTATTACTCTTATTTATTGCGGTATTTCATGTAGTAAGCATGGTACAGGGACCTCTTCTAATCTCAATGATGTTTGGAATGCTGATCTTGATGTGGTATTAAGTAATATGGATTGGAAGAATATTTGGATCTCTGCCTATCATATCTTAATCTGTGCAAAATGGGTCTCCCTAATGATCTGGCTGATGCATCGCACTTACCGAATGCCCTTATTTTACTCTAAGGCAGGGGTGGGCAAGTCTGGTCCTCGAGGGCTGCAAACCAGTTGGGTTTTCAGGATACCCCTAATGAATATGCATGAAATAGATTTGCATACAACTGAGGCAGTGTGTATGCAGGTCTCTCTCATGCATATTCATTAAGGATATCCTGAAAACCCGACTGGTTTGCAGCCCTCGAGGACCAGAATTGCCCACCCCTGCTCTAAGGTATACCCTGAGGCTTGCAGATTATGCTGGTGGGGCTGTGGGGAGATTTGTACCTTTAGGCATATGTGGTGGGACTGTCAAAGTGTCCAGTTTTTCTGGTCCCAGGTCACTCAGGTTGTGGCTAATATTTTAGACTCTCTTTTGTCTAGTTTCACTTTTTTTCCTGTTTTTAAAGCCTGATGGGAGCAAGGGTTGATTTCCTTTGTGTCTTTATTGGGCCTGGTCTTGGAATTCTGGGAAGATGGACTGGCTCTACAATTCCTGTAAAGAACAGGTCGCTGGTTGGACAGCAGCTATTGGCTGCTCGATTCAAGTTTGCTAAATTCTGGAAAACCAATCCAAACATGAATTACTGACGTGCTCAAGCCCAAGATATTGCTAATATTGAGCATTTACATGTTGATCACATGAATGGTCACTCTAAGTTTACGCGCATATGGGGGCCATATGTGGAATATTGTTAACATTTGCGGGAGATTATTTCATAAGAGTAATGGTAATCTATGCATACATGCGGGAAATATTTGATTATTTTCATGCTTATGTCCATATGGTTCTGCCTGAGAACATTGTTTGTTTATTGTGTTATCTGTTTTGCCTAAATGTTGATTAAATAAAGAGTTTAAAAAAAATGATTATTCATGTTAAAGTTCTGAGTCAGGTGGATTACTATAATGCTTTCAACCAGGATCTGCCAGGGGTCACATTAAAGAGGTTGCAATTGATTCAGATTATAGCTGTGAGGTTGTTCGTAGGATAGAAAAATAGAGATCATATTACTCCTGAGTTATATAGACTATCCTGACTATTAGTCCTTCAGAGGGTCAAATTTTAAATCTTATATATAGTTTTTTAATGTATTCACAACCAATGATCAGAGATTTATCTTGCTGTTTGGTGGCTTATTTTCTGCAAAGCAGCTTGGTCACTGGATTAAGATCTTCTATAGAATCTAGCACTGTCTCAAGTGAGGTTAGTGGGGCCACATATCTCCAGTTCTGCTGGATTGGCCTTATAGAATGGGATGGGATGACTGGAAAATCATCAGGAAAGGAATTATCTGAAATTCCTCAAACTAATTAATTATTGGTTGTTTGTGGAAGCTTTTGAGGATCTGATTAATTTAGATGATGTTCAGAAAATTGATTTAGGGGCAGGAATGCCTTGATATGGAGTGTCTGTATGACATTACTGTGGGTTGAGAATACAAGAGGGATTGTTGGTTTATGTAGGGTAAGAGAAGAGACAAGATTAGTTTCATTGGACTGGGTTTTATTCTGGGATAAGTATGTTATATCTGAAAATGTACTGGGTCATGTATGACGGTTTTTGGGTGGGTTATTTAGGTTTTATTTTAAATTGTCTACTAAATTATTTGATTTAAGTATAATATCTAATCTAAATAAATTAATGAAAAGTTGTACCCTTATTTTGGTAGAACAAAAGAATCCTGAACGTGAAAAAATACCTATTGTAAAGATGCAGATAAGAAACAAGGCTATTCTGAGAAGCAAACGTGGAAATAAGAACTAACAGGCCAATACAGTACAGTGCGCTCCAGCGGAGCGCACCATTAACCCGCGTTTGGATGCGCGTTTTCGATGCGCTAGCTTTACCCCTTATTCAGTAAGGGGTAATAGCGTGTCGAAAACGTGCGTCCAATCCCCATGAAACTAATAGCGCCCGCAACATGCAAATGCATGTTGATGGCCCTATTAGTTATTCCTGCGCGATTCACTAAGTAAAATGTGCAGCAAAGCCGCACATTTTACTTTCAGAAATTAGCGCCTACCCAAAGGTAGTTAGTTTCTGCCGGCAATGGGAAAGTGTACAGAAAAGCATTAAAAACTGCTTTTCTGTACACCCTCCAACTTAATATCATGGCCATATTAAGTCAGAGGTCCCAAAGTAAAAAATAATTAGAAATTAAAAAAAAAAAAATTAAAATTGGCCCGCGGCTCACGGATTGAAAACCGGACACTCAATTTTGTCGGCATCTGGTTTCCGAACCCATGACTGTCAGTGGGTTTGAGAACCAATGCCAGCAAAATTGAGCATCGGCTGTCAAACTCGCTGACAGCCGCCGCTCCTGTCAAAAAAGAGGCACTAGGGATGTGCTAGTGTCCCTAGCGCCTCTTTTTACCGCGGGCCTTAATTTGAATATTTTTTTTTAGTGAATCGCACGCACAGGAGAGTGGCCTGTGTGCGTGCCGGGAGAGCAGGCGCTCGCCCGCTCTCCCGTGAACTTTACTGTATCGGCCTGTAAGGATGTACAGCTCTTAAATTTAGAGTTGTTTACTATTTATTTATTTACTTTTCATGGTTCAGTTTGTTTGGCAAATTGAAAAAAAAATTAAGCAAACAACCCTCAAAACAAAACAAAACAAAAATCCTAACCACTAAAAAATAAAACAGGCCCCTGGTGGCCCAGTCTGACATTCCTGGGCCAAAAATCTATGCCTGATGCTGAGAACTAGCCACGGTGCAGAGGTTTAGCCCTCGACCAGGCTCAGTGTTGAGGTCTAGCGCCAGAGCCAAGGCTTAGTCCTGGTGCTGAGGGCCCATCTCTGGGCTGAGTCAGGCACTGAGTCTAGTCCCATGCTAGACCCAGCCCTAAGAACTATCTCTAGACAAGACCCTGTGCCAAGGCTTATCCCCAGTGTTGAAACCTAGTACCAGCACTGAAGCTGGGCCCCATATCTGGCCTGGCACCAAAACCTAGCCCCAGAGCTGAGGCCTTGCTCCAGTGCCATGGCTTGGGCTCAGGCTGGAGCCTAGCCCAGGGGTCTGCCTGGAATTGGCTGAGGCCAAGTCTTTGAAAAGCACAGGAGCCAGGGAGTTCCCTCACTGGCCCACTTTTACACCATTCTGGCTCTAGCATTGTGGACAGTGATGCCCATTTGTTCATACCCACATTCCAGCAGATGAAAAATGATGACATCTGCCTGGGGACAGTTTTGAAGAGTTTTCATTTTGGCACCTTCCTTTGATGTATAGCTGGACATTTCAAAGGCCATACACTGAAATGATGCCATTCACTCCAGAGGAATGCACAGATGGGATGTTACTCTGGTGCCATCCTGAAGGTGGACATACCATTTTTCATGCACCAGGAAATGGAAAGGGGCAATAATCTGTGAAATGGCCCAGTCTGGCCTGGACTTAGATTGCAGTGCAGATACCAGATTTTAATGCAAGGCCTCCATACTAGGCCAATTCAGGCCTACTCCTTTGTGCCAGGCTTGGCTGAGATGTAGGTCTTGGTCTCAAAGCCAGGATCAGATCTCAATGCCTGGCCCTAGTATCTAATCTAGGCCTTGATGCCAACCATAGGCCTAAGTGTCAGGCTCCAACACCAGTCTGAGTATTAGACCTTAGTGCTGGGGCCAGTCTTGACCTAGGCATTGGCTCTGGGTCCTTCCTAGGCCTATGCCTTGGTACTGGGCCTGGACCTTGGTCATAATACCAGGCCTGGACCAATCTCAGGTCTTAGCTCTAGGGTCAGACCTCAGTGCTGGTCCACGTCCCAGCCTAGGTCTAGTTCTCAGCACCAGGTCCAGCCCATGTCTAGGCCTCAGCATCATATCGAGCCTAGGGCTAGGCCTTGATACTGGTCCTATGCCTCAGTATTATGCTTGGTCCTGGCCTAGGCCTTGCACTGGGCCTGACCTAAGGCTATCCTCAGCACCATTCATCTGATTTTTATATTCCACTTTTTGGCACTTCAAAGCAGATTATATTCAGGTACTGTAGGTATTTCCTTATCCCCAGAGGGCTTACAGTTTAAGTTTGTACCTGAGGCAATGGAGGGTAAAGTGACTTGCCCAAGGTCACAAGTAACAACAGTGGGATTTTGAACCCTGGTCTCTCTCCCTGGTTTATAGTCAGCGACTCTAACCACATATAACAAATAAGAAAATACTCATTTTTTGGAATTTGGGTTGGAGGCTATTTTCAATTTATTCCAATAGGAATGAATTAAAAATGGTATCATTTGCTGCAATTTTTGCATTTGTTAAAAACAAATGCACATCTCTAATAAGAACATTGGCCCCAACCAGTAAAACATTCCTTTACAAATCACTGTAAAAATAGATGCTTTTGTATCTGAAAGGGGAACTATATTCCTCCTTCTCCCTCTGCCATGAAAGCAAATCTTGGTGCCAGCTCATTCATCTGATAAAATCTACTGCAGAAACATCTCTAGGGAGAAACATGAACATCTCCAGGGATCCAGAATCTGATACTGCTTACAAAATTTAAATAAATGATGATTAAACTGTGAAATTCTGAATTGATACACAAGAGGCCTTATTCCAAAAAAAGGAATTTCTACCTTTCTGTGCCTATAGAAAAAAATCTTTATTGAATAAAACTTGAACACTTATTGAGGGCAATTTTCAGTAAACTGGATAGGTGCAAGGTATGTGACTATTTTGATACCAGTACAACTTGTAGCTTCCTATTTTGTAGTTAATTTTCAAAGAGAAAGTACCAAGACCCCCGCGCCGACCACGAGGCGCCGTCCCCGGACCACGGGCTCCTCCTTCAGCCCTCCCCCCGGCCGGCAGCCACTAAAAACTAGCGCAGCACCGCCAATGAGAGCAGGGCCAGGAGGCCTTTAAATTACCCGCGGCGACGAAAACTCACCTCTTCACCGACTTCTTCAGCGGGACGGGACCATGCGAGGCCTGCGCAGCCGGCGCCGAGACCCACCGGGGTAAGGCCCTCAATCGCACCCTCACCCCGGCAGCCCCCCGCGCCGACCACGAGGCGCCGTCCCCGGACCACGGGCTCCTCCTTCAGCCCTCCCCCTGGCCGGCAGCCACTAAAAACTAGCGCAGCACCGCCAATGAGAGCAGGGCCAGGAGGCCTTTAAATTACCCGCGACATCTTGGCGTCGCACGCCGGGCGTCGCACGCCTAAGGAGCGCGACAAAGGGGCCTGCCCCTTTGTCTCGCCCCTTCGTCTCAGCCCCGAGAAAGCCACGAACCTTACCCACAGACGAAACTACAGCACAAACAAATGCCAATCAGCCATGGACAAACGGATTTTTCTGACCGGATAAAGCCATAACGCACCGACCACTTTCAAACATCTAAACCAATCCTTTCCAGCCACAATACAACACACCCTTCACAATCTCGCCAGCGTCCATCAACTAAAATCAAATGCCTAACTAGCCCTCACAGAATCCACTCCAGCAGTTCTAGCATCCATTCCAGCAGTTCCAGCATCCATTCCAACAGCTCCAGCATCCACTCCAGCAGTTCCAGCATCCATTCCAGCAGTTCCAGCATCCATTCCAACAGCTCCAGCATCCACTCCAGCAGTTCCAGCATCCATCCTAGCAGACTCCGCACGTATCCAGTCACAGACCTACCCCTACTCATAACCTCTAGCAAACCAGCATATAATGATACACAGCCATTCCATCCCCATACTCAAGAGAAAACCCAGAAATAACTCTCCACCAGACCCCATTCAGACACCCAGACAACAAAGACTCATCAACATCATGACATCTCCCATTACACAACTCCTCGGCCTTTCATTATTCACTTTAACCTTATTCAATGCACAGTCACTGTCCAAAAAAATGCACCTTCTAAATGATTACCTAATTGACAACAACCCTGACATATGTGCAATAACGGAAACATGGCTAAAACCCACGGACATATCATTAACAAACCAACTACCTACACAATCCTTCGACCTCTTCTCAATACCTAGACCGAAAAAGAAAGGAGGAGGAATTCTACTTGCTGCAAAAAAACAATTGGGTATAACACTACAACAATCATACTCCAACTCAAAACTTGAATGCTCCATATTCAAATCTCAACATCTACAAATATTCCTCATCTACGCCACACCAGGAACTCTAGAGGCTAACCCCTCCCCTCTAATAGAGATGATAGCCAAACATCTAAATTCAGACAAACCAACCATCATACTGGGAGACTTCAACATTCACGTAGACTCCACCCCTCAATCCACTAACTGTGAAACCTTCCTTACCTCCCTCAGTCACCTTGGACTCACACAAATAATCAGCGGGCCCACTCACAAAGCAGGTCATACATTAGACCTCATATTTATCAACGATAGCTGGTCCATCCATACAAATCCCACCTGCACGCCAATCCCATGGTCAGACCACCAGCTTATAGACACAACCCTCAAAATGAAAAACACACCTCCTCCAAACATCTCCAAAACCACCATTCATTTCAGGAAACCATGCGCACTGGAGTTACTCAACAAACAATGCTCCAAAGACCTCAAACAAATTGACTTCTCAGACGCCAACACAGCCACCACTTCATGGATCAAACTCACGAACAAAATAGCTGATCAACTCTGCCCAACCTCCTCAAAAGAAATCCAACCGACACGAGACAACAGAAAACCATGGTTCACCCCGGAACTCAAAACCCTGAAACAGAAACTACGAAACAAAGAACAAAGCTGGAGAAACAACCCTTCTCCCACATCCAGACTTGACTACAAAGCCACCCTCAACACCTACAGAAACGCCATACACAAAACAAAAAAGGACTTCTATGCAAAAAGAATTCATAACTTCATCTTCGACTCGAAGGCTTTATTCTCCTACGTTTCATCACTCACCAAACCAACACCACCATCCATTCCAGACCATCTAGCGCTCAGTAAGGCCAACGAACTAGCCACCTACTTCAAAACAAAAATCTCAAACCTCACCCTCTCCCTTACATCCCACCAAACGCTTCCAACACCTCATAGCACATACCAACTCACTCTGAATTCTAGACTAGAGTCATTCGAGCCCACATCAGCCATGGAGATTGAAAATTTACTTAAAAAAATTAAACCATCGGCACATCCCTCGGACCCACTCCCTACTAATTTGCTCACTGCCATCTCTAGCACCGTAGCAAAACCTATTGCAGAAATCATCAATACCTCCTTAGCCATGGGCACAGTTCCTAATCAGCTAAAACTTGCAATCCTCAAACCCCTACTGAAAAAACCAACTGCATCACCCATGGACCCAGCCAACTACAGACCCATTGCAAACCTGCCCCTGATCTCCAAACTGATGGAAAAAGCGGTAAATAAACAACTTTCCGAATACCTCGAGGAGCACAGCATTCTTTCCCCGGCACAATATGGTTTTCGCAAATCTCGAAGCACAGAGTCCCTTCTGCTTTCCCTCACTGATAATTTACTTTTGAACCTGGAGAAAAAACAGTCATTCTTACTGGTCCTACTAGACCTATCTTCAGAATTCGACACGGTAAATCACTCACAACTCCTAGAACAACTATCAAACATAGGAATCAAAGGCACAGCCCTCTGTTGGTTCAAATCGTTCCTATCCAACAGGTATTACAAGGTCAGAATCAACAACAAGGAATCTGACCCCATCCTATCAGACCAAGGCGTACCACAAGGTTCATCCCTCTCCCCTACCCTGTTCAACATTTACCTCCTCCCCCTCTGCCATTTGCTATCTCAACTCAAGCTTACTCATTACCTCTATGCAGACGACATCCAGATCCTAATCCCCATCACAGAATCAATTCAAAAAACCTTCGTCTACTGGGAGAATTGTCTTAAACCAATTAAACAACTACTCTCCAGCCTAAACCTGATTCTAAACTCCAGCAAAACAGAGCTGCTACTAATCTCACACAACCCGAACAACCACCCACCTAGTCTGGCACAAACCACATCTTTAAACATGGAGCTCTCTGCAGACGTCAGGAATTTAGGAACTTGGCTTGACAATCAACTTAACCTTAAAAAATTCATAAACACAACCACCAAGGACTGCTTCTTTAAACTACAGGTCCTAAAGAAACTAAAGCCACTCCTTCACTTCAATGACTTTCGCCTCGTTCTTCAATCCATTATTTTTTCGAAACTTGATTACTGCAACTCAATCTTACTGGGCCTCCCCTCCAACAGCATCAAACCCCTACAGATGGTACAAAACGCCGCAGCCAGAATCCTAACTAACACTAATAGAAGAGACCATATTACCCCCATCTTGAGCTACCTCCACTGGCTACCCATCAAACAGAGAATCATATATAAAACCTTAACCATTATCCATAAAACAATTCATAACGTCGCACCTATATCTCTACAAACTCAACTTCGCCTACACTCATCGGCCAGACCCATCAGAAGCGCCTACAAAGGCACATTAGTCGCAGCTCCCGCCAAATCAACGCTAAGAAAAAGAGCACTATCTACTGCGGGACCACATCAATGGAATGCGCTCCCACCAGACATAAGACTCGAACCCAACCTACCAGAGTTCAAAAAAAGGTTAAAAACCTGGCTCTTCAGGCAAGCGTTCCAACTCCCAGAGTGTAACTAGGCACCTCCTCCTGTCTTTCAGATCCAACCATTGCAAGGTGTCACAAACACATTGACACTCAAATTCATACACGGACTTGATTATTCGCAATATCTATTTATTTAAGTCATCCTTCTCATATTATATTATTTAACCGATTACTTGCAGACTATATACGCTACTAAAGTTCCTTGTAAAATGTGAACACAAATAATGTTATAATAATATTATCTGTTTGTTAAATACTATTGTTACTTTCACTGTTCCTTGTAATAATGTTCAATAGTTGATTGTTATTGTTCTATGTTCTATGTAAAAAACCCCAGTCTAACCTCCCAGACCAGGGCAACCTTTTCGTTACTTGTAAACCGGACTGATTTGTATTGCATACAGGAATTCCGGTATATAAAAATTAAAAATAAAATAAATAAATAAGGTAACTGCAAGGTGTACTGATATCAAAATAACCATATGCCTTGCATGTATGCATTTAATTATTTATATGTATTTGATATTCCTTGAAAACATAAGTAATGGATACATACTGATATGAGGAACATTGCAAGTAAATAGATAAGAACCGGAGTGCATTAAATAGGAGTAAAGAAGAAGGTGCATTGGGTATAAATAGTATACATTTAGTTAACAAGTACTTTAAACACCTGTTGGTTAGATTTAGCTCGGAAGCAAGCAAACACGTTGGGATTCATGGTTAAGTAGACATTGAACTACCACTCTATCAGATACTTTCAATTGCGGAGAGTCTGAAAAACCAATATATCTCCTTTGACATCAGTGCCATATGTCCATGAGGACAGCCTAGAGGTTAGAGCAGCAGGCTTTATACCAGAGAAGTCAGGGTTCAATTTCCACTGCTGCTCTTTGTAACCCTGGGTCCATCACACCAAACTCCATTGCCACAGGTACAAATTTAGATTGTAAGCCCTCTGGGAATAGGGAAATACCTGCAATACCAGTATATAATCTGATTAGAAGTGCCTAAAAGGTGGAATATTGATGTTAAGCCCTCTTCTGTATGTATGAGATACATTGGAGACCCAATGCATGCAAATTAAACTCATGCATATTCATTTAGGTCCATATTCAAATGCTATTTAGGCAGATGATGTAATAGTTATCCATCTAAATGGCTTATTGGGTATATTGCCATTTAGCCAAATAAGTTGAGGCAGGCATTAGGCATTCCGGGGAGGAGCAGAGTTAGCCGATTATATATAACGGCTAAATTTAAGATAGTCAGGTATATTCAGTGGCACAACCGTGCCACTCAATATACCCTAATAGCTAGCTGGATATGGTTATCCAAATTACTAGTCAAGCTTCTCAGCAGCTGAATCTTACCCCCATTGTGGCTATCTTGAGAACCTGACTGGCTGTGAAGTCACTAGATCAGATTTGGGAAGCCCAGGTTTATTATGATGTTCCACTACACAATAGGTGACCCAAGCAGTTCAAAGCACTAGCTGGGCTCTGAATGGCAGAGGAGGAGGATGTGGCATGAGGTTCTTCCATTTACATCTTCCCACTGATGGCCTCATCACCATGGGAGGGAGGCTTGGGAGAGGGGTTGTGTGAAAGAGGGGCTAGGAGATTCAGGGTGTGTGAAACAGTGTGTGTGTGTGTGTGTGTGTGTGTATGTGTGTGCGTGAAAGAAGAATTCAAGGATCTAGAGGTTGTGTGAAAGAGGGGCTAAGGGTAACTGGGGGTATATGTACATTTGCACTTGGGATGGGAGGATGAAATAGAGAACTCCCAGGATAGGGAGAGGAAAGGAGAGAAAGATGAGAGGTGGGGATGTGAAAGAGAGTAGGATTGGAGCTAGAGAAGGGCCCCTCCATATCTTCTAAAAATCAAGAATCTCAGTCCCCTTCTCTTTCTCCTCACCCAACACACAATCCCAAATCCTCCCTCCTTCTCATCCCCCATTCCTGATCCTACCTGTCTACCCCAACCTTGTTTAGCTTAATTTAGGTTATTAAACTTACCATACTTTCTTATAAAAATCAAAGTGATTTATAATATAATCATTAGGGATGTGAATCGGGCTTTGGATGATTGAAAATGTTGGACGATATTTTCAAAATCGTCAGAAATCGGTAGGAAAACCCCATGATATTGATCGTGGGGGTTCTCTTATCGTTTTGGGGGAGGGCAGGAAAAGCAGCACACAAAAATAACCCCTAAACCCACCCCGACCCTTTAAAACTAATCCCTTAGCTTCCCCCACCCTCCCGACCCCCCAAAAAACTTTTTACAGGTACCTGGTGGTCCAGTGGGGGTCCCTGGAGTGATCTCCCGCTCCCAGGCCTTTGGCTGCCACTAATCAAAATTGCACCGATGGCCCTTTGCCCTTACCATGTGACAGGATATCCGTGCCATTGGCCGGACCCTGTCACATGGTAGGAGCACTGGATGGCCGGCACCATCTTGTGCTCCTACCATGTGATGGGGCTGACCAATGGCACCGGTAGCCCCTGTGACATAGTAAGGGCAAAGGCTATCGGCGCCACTATGAATACTGGCAGCTGACGGTCCGAGTGCAGGAGGTCGCTCCCGGACCCCCGCTGGACTTTTGGCAAGTCTTGTGGGGGTCAGTAGGGTCCCCCAAGACTTGCCAAAAGCCCCTGGTGGTCCAGCGGGGGTCCGGGAGCGATCTCCTACACTCGGGCCATCGGCTGCCAGTAATCAAAATGGCACCAATAGCCTTTGCCCTTACTATGTCACAGGGGCTACCGGTGCCATTGGTCAGCCCCTGTCACATGGTAGGAGCAGAAGATGGCGCAGGCCATCCATTTGATTAGTGGCAGCCGACGGCCCAGGAGTGGGAGATCGCTCCAGGGACCCCCACTGGACCACCAGGTACCTGTAAAAAGTTAGACTTTCTGCTTCGGGGTGCTCTCTTAGTCATGTGCCCTCCACATGCACAGAAACCAGAAATAGAAAGCGCTCAAACTATAACCTTAGAAAATGCAGCCACACCAGGTACGTGGTCACACATGTCCACAGCAAGTGGACATTTTTAGCTGAACATAGTTGGGTTTTCAGAACAGCATGGCTCACCCACAGCTGAATGATACTCTGTGGGATGTTTTAGGAAGCCCCAGCTATACAGGTACTAGGGGTGCGCATTCGTTTCCTACATATTTGTAATCCGCAACGTATAGGGCCACATTCGTTGTATTTGTGGGGAAGCGAAACGTATCACAATTCCCCATGAATACAATGAATCTTTGACGAATTATTTGGCCATCTAAAGGAGCCAATTTAAACAAACCCCCCACCCTCCTGACCCCCCCAAGACTTACCAAAACTCCCTGGTGGTCCAGCGGAGGGTCCGGGAGCCATCTCCTGCACTCACACCCTCAGCTGCCAGTATTCAAAATGGCGCTGATAGCCTTTGACCTACTGTGTCACAGGGGCTACTGGTGCCATTGGTCAGCCCCTGTCACATGGTAGGAGCAATGGATGGCCGGCGCCATCTTGTGCTCCTACCATGTGACAGGGGCTGACCAATGGTACCGGTAGCCCCTGTGACATAGTAAGGGAAAAGGCTATCGGCACCATTTTGATTACTGGCAGCCGACGGCTCGAGTGCAGGAGATCGCTCCCGGACCCCAGCTGGACCACCGGAGAGTTTTGGTAAGTCTTGGGGGGGGGGGGGTCAGGAGGGTGGGGGATTGTACTTAATTCAATTTTAGCTGGGAAACGAATAAGAATTAACGCAGGTACGTATCGGGCCCCCCTTGACAAATGCAACGTATGGTGTCCCTCTGCACATCCCTAACAGGTACCTGCCTTTTAGGCACC
Organism: Rhinatrema bivittatum; assembly: GCF_901001135.1. Classification (NCBI taxonomy): domain Eukaryota; kingdom Metazoa; phylum Chordata; class Amphibia; order Gymnophiona; family Rhinatrematidae; genus Rhinatrema; species Rhinatrema bivittatum. Next base: position 246,178,673 of record NC_042621.1, on the reverse strand, counting down.
TTATTAAAAATAAACCTCTCTCTATATATATTTCACTGATGACTCAGTAACATTTTAATAAAGAAGTACATGCTGAGTTTACATGTAATATAGTAAATGATGGCAGATAAAGAAAAAAGGCCCATCTAGTCTGCCCTGTGAAGCTTAATAGCAGTAAAATAAGTAAGAATGAACAGTTGTTTCTGTTCTCTGTGCATATAATCCAAGTTTAACATTTTCCTGGGCTGCTTCCACAAAACCTAGTCCTTTGACCTCAGGAGTTTGGAATCAATAAATCACAGTGCCTTCCATATGAGTGTCAAGCATTGAATAAAATACGGTATCATGTCATTTTTCATTGTGACCAGATGAGGAGTGCATGAAGAAACAAGGAACAGGAAAAGAAGAACATCTGAAAAAATTGGCTATGCACACACCAGGAATGTGATTCTGAAATTGTATGCTAGCAGTTCTCTTTTCATTTTCTGCTCAAGAAGGTGGGTTAGATACAGCTCTAGGACTAAGTCAACCATGCTAAGGACCCAAATATATAGAACACATTTATGCAACACCTGTAATACAGAGAGCATGTTATCAATATCCCATTCTGAAATTGCTTTTGCTTGACACCAGGAGCACAAATGTTTTTATGACTTCAGTATAGATGCAATGGTGACTCTTTAAATTGTATCTATTTAAAACATCTTGTATTCTGCTGATATCAGAGCAAATTTGGGTACGTTGATTCATAAGTAAACCTGTAGTTCTTTGGCTTAACATTAATTTTGTACAAAATGCTTGAGTTCTTGTTGATACCTCAAATATCCTTGTTTCTCCAGTGTCTGTAAATGTACATGTATTTCATTCTGTTATCTGTTATCAAAATGACTCTAGAAAGTGATATGGACTGATTACAGTATTTGCTTAGATATAAAATTTTCAGAATAAACATGCATTTAATAAAAAAAAATCTTTGGAAGGGAATTATAAGAGATACAGATTTCAGGAATTTGGTTGTCACTATTTTATTTATTTATTACATAAGAATTGCCTTCATTTTGGTCACCCTTCTCTATACCTTTCCCAGTACAACTATATCTTTTTTGAGATACGGTGACCAGAAATGTATATAATACTTCAGGTGTGGCCTCTCCATGGAGTGATACAGAGGAATTATGACACTCTCCATTTTATTCTCCATTCCTTTTCCTAATAATTCCCCAAAATTTGTTTGTTTTTTGACCACTGCCATATACTGAGCCAAGGATTTCAAAATATTTTCCACTATGACGCCAAGATCCTTTTTCTGGGTGGTAACTCCTACCATGGAACCTAACATCATGCAACTGCACTAGTGTGGGTTATTTTTCCCCAACTGTATCATTTTGCACTTGTCTACATTAAATTTCATCTGCCATTTGAATTCCCTGTCTTCCAGACTCACAAGATCCTCCTGCAATTTTTCACAATCTGCTTATAATTTAACAACTCATAATAATTTTGTGTCACCTGCAAATTTAATGGAAAGGGGAACCTTACTTGTTCCCCTTTCCAGATCATTTATAAATATATTTTTAAAAAATGGTCCCAGTACAGATCCCTGAGGGACTCCAGTGTTTACTCTTCTCCATTGAGAAAACTGTCCGTTTAGTCCTTCTCTGTGTTTCCTATCATTTAACCAGTTTGCAGTTCACAATAAGATATTGCCTCCTATTCCATGGCTTTTTAATTTCTCAGGAGTCTCTCATGGTGCACTTTGTCAAATGCCTTCAGAAAATCAAAATTCTCTACATTTCACCGACTCACCATTATCCATTATGTTTATTAATCCCGTCAAAAAATATAAAACATTGGTGAGGCAAGCTTTTCCTTGTGTTTAATCCATCTGGCCGTGTCCCATTAAACCATATCTTTCAATATGTTCTTTGATTTTGTTCTTTAGAATAATTTCCCTATTTTTTTCTCAGCACTGAAGTCAGACTCACCAGTCTATAGTTTCCCACATCACCCTTGGAGTCCTTTTTAAAGATTGAGGTTATATTGAACACCCTCTAAACCTCAGGTACAATGAACAGTTTTAATGATAGGTTACAAATTTCTAATAATAGATCTGCAATTTTATTTTTTAGTTTTTTTAGAACTTTGAGGATTTGTTTCATTTCTTTTGAATCATCACCATTTATGCAGTTTTTATATTTCACAACCTCCCTCTTATGTTCAGTGTGGAGTTCAATATGTACATAATCAAATTATAAAATAATAAAATTAAAAAATTGTCAGCAATTCACATGAAACAGAAATATAATATCAATTTTAAAACAAAATGATCAATAAAAAATATATATTAAAATCAGCATTAAAATAAAATGCCTTAACCTGCTTCCTAAACATCTTGATATCTTTAATAACCTGTAATTCAACTGGCAAGTGTTCCAAAGTGATAGAGCCGCATGAGAAAATGCTTGTACACATTGTTTGCATTTTTCTTTCTCGCACAGATGAAACAACTAACAGTGTTGAGTCCTAAGATCTCAATAGCTGTTTAGGAGTGTAAACTTTTATCTTATTCAACTATAGATGTGTTAAATATACAACTAGTATACATAGTCATAGATGGCAGGAATTTATGTGAAGGCCGAATGTTCCATTTATCTGAAAATGTGAATACATTACATGGGCAGCTTTCAGTATCCTTCCTAAATGTATGTTGGTATTTTTGTACCCATGAACCTGGTAGGCAATTTTCAAAAGAAACTACATTATAGTATTAGCTTTCAAAATTCACTTAGGTACCTGGGAACAAAATAATTCAAGGATTTGTACCTCTTTTTTTCTGCAGGTGGAGGAAAGGGGAAAAAGTACGTGTTCAGATTTGAAAATGCCATTCTACACATTTACTTCTCTTTCCTATTCTAAACACATTCCTAAGAATGGCCCTTTGTAAAGCGGCTAAAAATGTGCATGCTGTGAACGCCACAAATACTTTTTAGCCATTGTTGGGAGGGATGTTTTCAGACAAGCCAGTTTAGCAGGGTCAATGACTATTTATCAAGGTAAATGGCTTTGAAAATTGTCTTCCCAGGGAGATATTTTCAAAGACATCTATTGCATCATGCTGTTTAACTTCAAAAATTTCCACACAACTGAACACTCTATTAATAATTGATGCTCTATTAATAAAATGTTGTCGAGTAATGTGATGCCTGGAGGATAAGCTGTAACTCAGATTGGATCCGCGTATTGCATATGCCCTGAAGATTTAGTAGCCTAAGCATGAAAACTTAGGTACTCTAAGGCCATTTAGTATGTATTAAAAATAATGTGATATGCACTAATGTGATATGCTTAGCATGCATGCAAAATTGATCTTAAAAGACAGTGGGCTGGATTTTTAAACCTACGCGTGTGGGGTACATTTGTGCACACTACCCGGCACGCACGAATGTACGCCTGATTTTATAACATACACGTGCAGCCACGCGCATGTTATAAAATCTGGGGTCGGCATGCGCAAGGGGGTGCACACTAGTGCACGTGTCGAGCCCTAGGGGAGCCCCGATGGCTTTCCAAAATTGGAGCGGCCTCGGAGGGAACTTCCTTTCGGCCCCACCCAACCTCCCCCTCACTTCCCCTATGTAACCCACCCCCAGCTCTACCAAAATCCCCCCTACCTTTATTTTGTAAGTTACGACTGCCTCTAGCAGGCTTAACTTACGCGCGCTGGCCAAGTTCCGGTGCGCAATCCCCAGGCCCAGCGTCCAAAGAGAGGCTTCTGGCCATGCCCCCTCCCTGCCCATTTTTTCAAGCCCTGGGACTTACCCGCATCCCAGGGCTTTATGCGCACCGCTGGGCCTTTTGAAAATAGGCCCGGTGAGCGTAACACCCCCCCACCCCCCCACACACGCACATAAATCCACCTGGATTTACATGTGTAGGCTTTTAAAATCTGCCCCAGTGTGTATGTTTTAAAATTTGCATGTATATGTTGCACTGTGATGGAAGGGAGTGCTAGGGGGTGCTCCCTAGCACGGGACGGAGAGTGTGTGCCCCTGCGGTGAGACGAACCTTGTCTGGGAAAGGAGTTCTGAAGAGGAGACTTGGCACTTGGAACTGGAAATGAGGACTTGGACACTGAAGAGATGAAGGCACTTGGAACTGAAGTTGAGGACATGGATACTGAAGTGACGAAGGCAAGAGCAAGGAGCTCCGAGGGCCTAGACAGAGTTCAGGGGAGAGCTCGGAGACGGGACTTGGAGCCAGGTACCCAGAGACGGAACTCTGAGCCAGAACACTGAGGCAGAAATCAGTGAAGGAAGGTTAAAAGCCAGGAACCTCAGGAGACTTGAACAGCCATGGAGACATCAGGAGATGAAGGACGTGAAGACAAGGCAGACGGAAGACATCACAGGAACTTGGAACTGAAGATGGAGGACAACACAGGAACTTGGAACTGAAGATGGAAGTCCAATGGAGCAGAACACAGAGTCCAAGGAAGAACTGCTCAAAGGAGGCTAGCTCCTTGCCAAGGCAATGATGGAATGAGCTCGGAACCCTTTTGTAGGGCAGGAAGAAGCAACTCCCTGGGAGGAGCTTACAGGTGGGATCTGGCCGTGGGCCCTATAAAGGAGGCAGAGAGAGATGGCCTCGCCCCCTAGGAAGGCAGGAACAGAAGCAGGACCCTGGACAGCAGCGTCCCTGCCACTGATGATGCTGGAGCAGGCCCGATGTGGGAGGTGGAGCAAGGCAGTGTCCCTGCCGCTGCAGAGCAGTTCTCCAGGCCTGTTGGGAGATGGCATGGGTGGCGGCTCCGGGTCGTGAAGAGGATTCCAAAGTCCGCGGCTCCTGCCGCGGTGAAGAGGAGCAACATAAGCAGTCCGGGGGCAGCTCCAGTCCACAGGAAAGGTCCCGGCATCTGCGGCCTCTGGGCCATGATGGTAAGAAGCAGCTCGTGGCTCCAGCCATGGGCCGCATCGCAACAGTATATGCATGTAAGTGAAGGAACTTCATATGCAAATGAGGTTTTAGTGGGTGCATGCTAAATAGCATTATTTTTCTCCTCTACATACTAATTAGTAAAAAGTTTCTAACAGCAAATTTTTAAACCTGATTCAGTCCAGGAGTTAACTTTTTAGCTTGCATGGGATTGAAAGGGATCAGTTAACATAATGTATTAGGGATTACTGATGCAGGAGATGTAAAATACAGGAAAGGGGAAAGAATAAGGAGAGGGGGAGAGAGACAGACAAGAAAATGACAGAGCAGAGACAGCAACATACACTTGAGTTTTTAAAAAAATAATTCTGCATTTATTTACACAATACAAATGAATTTCCAAGGAAAAAGTACACAGAGGGCAACAATTTTTTGAGCTTTAGTCCATACACTTCTAAATGTGTTCACACAATGCAGCCACAAATGGAAATAAGGGACCATCTGTCAAGTTCTTGTCAATGCATGTGTTTTATGTTCTGCATCATATCAGATGGTCCACACAGACTGCAAGACAGGTATTACTGCAGAGACAAAATGCAGCAGGTGAGGTCTAAGTCCTAGGGATGTGCAGGAGAAAAAAATCTGTTTCCATTTTCGGTTCGTTTTCAGGAAGATTGTTTTCCACAAATTTCGTTTTGTGGAATGTTTGATTTCTTTTCATTCATGAGAAAACAACAAATCGAACAATAAAAAAAAAAGATGACCAAAAAATAAAAATGAGGCCTCCAGGCCTCCCTCCCACCACCTGAAAAAATGCCGAACCCAGGACCAACCCCGGCCCCCACTTACCCCGTCTGGTGAGGATCCACTGGTTTCAGCCAAGGCCCAAGCTGAATTCTCGGCCTTATATAGGCTGAGGCTCAGTGGGTTGCCATGACCTCATCTTACTCAAAGTGGAGTCTTCAGCCTGACCTGGAGGTCGAGTCTGACGCTGGGGCCTTCACCTAGACCAAGGCCTATCACTGTGACCTGACCCGGAGGCTGGGTCCCGACGCCGGGCCCTTGGCTTTGGTCACTGTACGGACCCAGACCTGACACTGCGACCCGGCACAGTGGCCAGGTCTTGATACCAGAGCCTAGGCCATGGCCCAGACCCTGGAGGCTGGGTCATGACACTAGGGCCTCAGTCCGGACCCAGGCTCAACACCATGACATGACATGGAGGCTGGGTCCCGATGCTGGGGCCTTGGCCCAGACCCAAGCCTGACGCTACAACCCGATCTGGAGGCCGGGTCCCTGGCCTAAGCCAGGGCCCAGACACAGACCGACGCCGTGATCTGGCCCAAAGGCCAGGTCCCAATGCTGGGGCCTCGGCCCAGACCCAGGTCCGACTCCGAGCCTCAGCCAGGACCCAGGTCTGATGAACGACCCGACTCGGAGGCTGGGTCCCGATGCAAGGGCCTAGGCCCAGACCCAGGCCTGACTCTCAAGCCTCAGCCAAGAAACCGGGCCCCAGGGTCAGGCCCAGGCCTCAGAGCATCCTCTTCCTGTTCTTCTTTCTTTGGTACTTGCAAGCGAAATAATGCCATCTGCTGGGCTCACACCAGAAATTATGAACTCCAGTGCATTCACCCCAGCAGACAGCACCATTTTGAAGTATAGAAATGGATCAGGACCTGGCCTCCAGGTCAAGACGCAACATTGGGCCTGGGTCTAGACTGGGGTCCTGGTATCGGGACATGGCCTCCAGTCTGGGTTAAGGAGTCAGACCTGTGTCCGGGCTGAGGCCCCGGCATTGGGTCAGGGCATCTGGGTAGGGTTGATGCATCAGGCCTGAATCTGGCCCCGGGTCCGGGCCTCCGGCATTGGCCTAGGTCCTGGTGTCGGGACCCAGCCTTCGGGTCATTGTCATTGCTGTGCTTATTCTGTCCAGTGACCATAATATCCATGCTGTGATTTGAGTAAACAACTATCTGGACATCTATGGCTTTTAACCTCTCACTATTTCTTAAAATTATTTGGGTTAGAATGGGTAGTTCACAGATTATGGCATTGTACCATTGCTGCTCAATGACTGTAGAGTCACCATGGACAGAGGATGCTTTGATGCCAGTGGCCTCCCAAATAAAAGCTATCATATTCCCTATAAGCATCAATAGGTGTGATGGATGATTCAGAAATATATCTTAAGTCAGCTCTTCTCCTCTGTTCACATTCTCCGTGCTGGACTTCATTAGAGAACCAAGGATCAAGCACTTGCAATACAATATGTATGGTACAGCCTCTTAGATGAAGTCATTGCTGGACTGCTCCAATTCTTAAGAGCAGCTATGGATTCCTTCAATGTGTATCCTGTGAATCTGGGATTTCCAGGTATTCTTAGCAAACCATAGACCCTAGACAATATACAAAGATGAATATATTGTTTTGTTGGAACATGTGTCCATTTTGTTGCCAGCAGAAAACTAAGGCTCGTCTAGGACAGAAATAGTGTGTTTAGCTTGAATGGCGGTTGGAAGCACCTGAAATTTCTAGCTAATCTTTTACAATGTGTAGGGCTCCATTAGATTCCTCTGCTAACATACAGCTTTGTGAAAAGCCTATGCCTGTAGAATAGAGTAATATTAGAGAACAGGGGTATGCATTCATTTGAAACAAATGCATAAAATGTGACAAATAAAGCCATTGTTGGTTTGATCCAAATGAAACAAACCAAAAATAGTCTCTGGCAAAAATATCCAAAAATGTTCAGATATATTTTTTATATAATATTAAAAAATAAAAAACAACAGGCCTCTGGCAGGACCAGGCTTTGGCCCAGGACTGAAAACATTGCATGGACTAAGGCTGGGTTCTGTCACCAAAGCCAAGGCCTGAATACAGAAATCCAAAAGAACTGTATTTGATGGGGGGTGATGTGCACGGAGCATAGATCCATGTTCAATGCCAGGGCCCACCGCGAGGCCAGGTTCCATTGCCAAGGCCCAGGCCTGGATCCAGGCCTGATACCAGGGCCTGGCCAAAAGCAGGGTCCCATCTCCGAGACCTGGACCTAGGCCCAGGCTTGAAGCTAGGGTCCAGTATGAGGCCATGTCATGTCACCAAGGCCCGGGCCTAGGCCTAGGCCAGGCCTGATGCCAGGTCCCAGGCCATCGTAGTAGCCTAGCAACAGCAAAAGTGTCCCCAGAAGTGTCAGTCCTGGATCGCGGTAGGAGGCAACCATGATCCCAGAGAGCAACTTGAAATAAAGGTAAGTGGCAGGGTGGAGAGAAGGGAAAGGGTTGGGACTGGTATTGAGGTGGGGGGGGGGGGACTCTGGAGCCCACCAGATTGAATTTTTTTTAGTATAAAGGGAAGTAGGTGCAAGGGTGAAGGAGGAGAAGGAGCACTCCTGGCTCCAATCAATTTTTCTTTAAACATTAAATGCGCCATTCTGGGGTGGGGGTTTCAAGTTCGGCCCCATATGGCCTTGGCAACTCAGGTGGGAGGGAGGCACAGGACAGGCCACAATTTTAGTTTTTTTTTAATGGAACCTAACTTAATCAAATATATTCTTTTTTGAATATATCCAGTAAAGTCTAAAGTTATATGGCCACACAAGGCCACATAACTTTAGACCTGCTTCTGAGCAGTATTTTCTGTACAACTTTTAGGAGTGCTCAGCAATTAATGCCTGCTCTAGCAGGCATACATTTTTTAGACACACACTTTTTTTTTGCATTGCAGGTGATTCCTTAATAGCCTCATCAACATGCATTTGCATGTGAGGAGCGTTATTAATTTTGCCACGCATTGGACGTGGGTTATGGAGGTGCATAAGGGGATCAGGTAGCGCCTACACAACCTGTGTCCAACTGCGCTCAGTGTATTGCAACAGCCCCACAGTGAATAAAAACCCTAAGGGCCTTGATAAGTTAAATTTCTCCCCCTGTGCAGGAACCACAGGAGGTCATAGGGCCTGCCTTTGGCCAGGAGCCTCCCCGTCAGTCCCTGTGCCCAGGACCAAATCAGGATAAGGGGATACAAAGACAATATTGCATAAAGGACAATTTACACTGTCTTTTTCTTTTTTTAAAAGGAGCTAATATATATGATAGTAAAGACCATTTTAGAAAACAACTTTCAAAGCTATTTGCAGGGATATTACTTTCTACTGAACTTTTGCAAATCTTAACCCATCAGTTTTAAGAACCAAGTAGCAACATATGCATTCCTTTAACTACATGTTTTCCGATTAACCACTAGTATCTGGGAGTAATAAATGGTCATGGCCATCCATCCTAGGGGCTTGATTAACTGAGAATAAAGCTGAGCATTTTGTATTTCTTTACTGTAAGGCTTTTCTTTAGTAATTCCACCATTCATTAGGGTGGAAAATGGGCATTAAACCAAGTGCTTGTGCCAATGCCATTATTCCTATCATCAGAATTCTCATCAGCTTGAACAGTAGCCTTGAAAGAAGACAGTGTTTTGTCCCCTTGTGGTTCTTAACTTCTAGGTAAGGAAATTGTTTATATATATTAAATGGAGGTTTTTCTGCTAGTCCCTTAATCTTTAGGAGCACCATGGTAAATCAGCTCCTTCTCAAAATGTAGGATTGCAAATAATGGAAAGGTTGCATTCCTGGAAGATAATTTTCAGCTCATTAGGATTAAAGCTTGCCTAATGGTTTCAAGAGCTACAGCAACAATTTTTTGACTGGAGCTCTAACGTATAGCCTTTTTCTCCTCACGTTTAGACTCTTGTGTCTTTAAGAGGATAATTGTTGAATTGAAATTTGAGAGCGTTATCTTAATAACCAATTACTCAAATAACTTTGGAATTGGCTTAAATTGGCTTGTCATGCTACATTTACCTGAATCTTTTTATGGGAAAGTTAAGCACAAAAAAAAAAAAATCTTGGCAGTCTCATTTGTTTGGTGTTGCTGAGGGTTCCTGGTTGCAGCAGGAAAGTGGCTCTGTCTAACCTCTTCTTGACCCCCTGCTTGGCCACCTCCTGGCATACATTGAACTGTACCAATAGGCCATTCTTATTGAGCGTTGCTCACCCTAGGAGCACTCCAAGAGTATGAAACTGCTCCCTGGAGCTTTAACAAAAACAAAAGCATACTGACTTTGAACCTACCCTGTGTAAAGGAAGGAAGTATTTATGTATGTCATCATTCCCCAAAATAAAACATCTTTGCAGTGAGTACATTTGGATCTAGTGCATCAATCACATTTTAAAATATTTATACTGGAATCAAAAAATGTATGTTCAACATTTATAGTAGCTTTCATAAGGAAGAAGGACAAAAAAAATAAGCTCGAACTAGAAGATATTATAATAATATATACCAAATCTCTATAATAAATCTTTGCTATAACAAACTAATCTTGTCCCTAATGATAGTTTTTATGATGATTAATCCATCAGTCAAATTTTACTGCAACATTTTATCTTTAAGCATTTATATAGAAATAAGAAGGCAATATTCAGAGGAGATGTGCATTCATTTCGAAACAACATGAAAAAATGCAAGAAAACCTGGCTCTTTCATTTTGTGTTGCTTCAAAATGAAAAATAGTACCAACAAAACACGGTTTTAGTTATGCCTGGTTTTCTATTTTACGAATGAAAATAGTGTATACAAAATTAATTTTGTGCATGCTATTTGCATTTTATGTACACAATTTTCATTTTATGCAAAAAATAGGGACAATGAAATACAATAAAACAAAAACATTAACAAAATAAAAAGACCTGAAACCCCTCCCACCATAAAAATGAAATAAAAATAATTAGTGTACACACACCTAATATTCAAACAACATTTTACTCATAGAAATGAGTTCTTTGAATGCTGGTAAAAGTATGCATCTTGTTTAACAATGCATGTAATTTTAACCACTCAATTCAGCGGCATTCCTGAGGGCATGGTTCAGTTAGTGGAGGAAATAATCTGTGTAGATATGGATTTTCAAAACTACCTGGGGTGGTTTTGCCAGAAAAAATTACCCATAGAAAAAAGAGGCATGAATTTATGCAGGTGCTTTCTTCTCAGGAAGTAATCAAAGCAAAACTATCCATGTATTTTTACTTTGATGATTTGTGCAAACCCCATGGATAAAAAGAAAAACTACATGTGGAATTTGTAACAATGTGAGCAGTTTTGATTATTGTCCCCAATAGGGATATAGGTAGATTTTTATAAAATAACCAAGACAATTAGATCATCATGATTTATGAGAAAGTATCAAATGACCATGTGTTGCAATCCCTCCATTCATAGTCCATATGACAATGACATGAGACAACAAACAATAGAGTGGAGGAGAAGCCTAATGGTTAGTAGGGATGTGTAGCCTCAAAATATTCATTTTGGTTCATTGGTTTATTTCATTGGATTCAATTTGTTTCATTAGTATCTCCCAGGATTTGCGTGCACCAGGCTTTTAAAATCATCCCCTTACTGATAACACTATCCCAAATCACTAAAATGATAATGATACATACAACCACTGGGGGGAACCATGTTTACTATCAGGGCCACTGAGAGGAGGGAGAGAGATAGAGAGAGAGCAAACACCTACCATAATACCCTAACACTGATAGGTATTTATATCTCTATGGGAGGTCCACCTAGTAACTCGAGATGAGGTTTAGGTATTAGTGTAGGGGTTAGGGGCCACTTTGACATTCAAAGTGAGACATGCGAACAGAACAGTGTTCCCTTGTGAAGATTTGATGACCCTTGGAGTGAGAAAACTCACTCAAAGATGAGATTTGTACAATGTTCTCTTAACCTAGCTTGATGAATCTCTACCTCTCGTGCTCTGGGAGCTTCACAACTACTAAAACAGGCATTTGAGAACACATCGCTAAATGCGATAAAGGCTTAACGTAACCTATCACATGGCTTAACGTTACTGAAAAAGGTGTAGCTAAAATCGGGGTTAAAGCTGTGCGATAGGGTTTCGCAAAACAGTAAACCCAGCCCACTCCCATCCCTAACTCCTTCTCTTTTTAGGATTTGCATCACACCATACGTTATGGTGCTTTCACATGCATTAAAGGTATTTTTGCATGCGTTAAGGGGTTTTTGCATGCGTTAAAAGGCATTTTCGCACGCATTAAAGGTGTTTTTGCATGCGTTAAAGGCGTTTTCGCATGCGTTAAGGGGTTTTCGCATGTGTTAAAAGTGCTTAACACATGCGAAAATGCTTTATAGCATTTTGATAAATGACCCTATATGTTAGCCGCTTAGAAATTATGCTAAGTGGTCTACAATTTTTTAAATGAATAAATAAATAAATAATTTTTTCACCAGAAACCTTGTTAGTGCCTGACCAAACATATTGAACATAGATATCCTTTGAAAACTGTTGCAGTCTGCTCTCTCACCTGTTTTATTTTTGTATTTCAAATTCAGGACTATGTGACATTCTTCCTAGAGTGCATAGATGTCACTCTCAAATTTGTTTCCTTCCTGTCTTTAGGAGATCTAGAGGTGCCTGATCATTGCTGATACTTTCCAAGATAAAATCTCTTTAATAGCTGTCTCTCTGTTTTTTACAACTACTGGATCATTGGTACTGTAGAATGGCAGGTAAACGGCATCAGAAATATATACAACTTTGGTGCAGAGATATTTATAGTATGTCTCTTTGGGCCTCATTTCCAAGGAGTTACCACGTGTGATAATTCCACAAACCGCGCTAACAGCAGTTAATGCATGCAAACTTTTAATTTTGTATTCAGGGGGCAGAGCAAATGTAAAGTAGGGAGGATTTATTGAGAGAGAGAGAGAGAGGGAGAGAGAGAGGGAGAGAGTGCCTGGCCATAGTGTCTCCACCCTAGACAGGTATTTGTATTAGAGATGTGAATCGTGTGCCAGATCGTCTTAACGATCAGATTCGGCTGGGGGTGGGGGGGGGGGGGGGGGGGAATCTGATTGTTAAGATATGTGAATTTGAATCGTTTCCAATTCCAATTCACATTGCTAATTTTTTTTTTAGGGAGGCCCGCGCCGCTAAAAAAAACAAACCCACCCGACCCTTTAAATCGACCCCACCCTCCTGACCCCCCCAAAACCTTTTAAAATTACCTGGTGGTCCAGGGGGGCCTCGGGGAGAGATCCAGGGGGGCCTCGGGGAGAGATTTCCCGTTCCCAGGCATCAGCTGTTTTAAAATAAAATGGCGCCGATGCCCCTTTGCCCTTCCCATGTGACAGGGTATCCGTGCCATTGGCCGGCCCCTGTCACATGGTAGGAGCACTGGATGGCCGGCGCCATCTTTAAAGATGGCGCCGGCCATATTTACTCAGCCCCTATTATACTATACTCTATAATAGGGGCTGATGCCAGGCGCCATCTTCCTTCAGTAGTCAAGTGAAGAGAAGGACCCGTGGTCCGAGGTGCAGGATACCCAGAGCAGGATAGGCCTTCGAGGAGCGAGTACCTAGGAGCACCGAGGGTACCTGGAATAAAGCAGACAAGACCCCCGAAGGGCGGGTGTCCTGATGGTTAGGCTGAATAACCACAGAGGGCAAGTAGAAGTGAGAAGCCCCTGAGGAGCAGGCACCCAGAGCTTCAGTAGATAGCGAAATACCCCAGAGGGTAGTGAGGAATCCAAGCGAGCAGCTTAGAAGCGGCCAGAGTAGCAAAACCGAAGTCCTTGCTAATTTGTTGTATTGGAGCAGAGCGGAGGTTTAAATACCCGGAGGTACTGATGTCATGCAGTGGGGCCGCCCCCGAGGTTCCCGCCATGACGTGTTTAAGAACGTGGGCAGCGTGTACGCACGCCCTAGGAGGCCTCAGGAAGAAGCATGACGGGCGGGGATGCCCATGCTGGCTCGGAGACGCCGAGGGGTTCGGTAAACAGCAGCGAAGACAGCCATCCTTCCGAAGAAGGAGAAAGAGAGGTGAGGCAGAGCGGTTGCAGCCATCTGCGACCGACGGACGCAACAGCAGGAACCCCTCGGATCCTCCGGATTCGGGACTGGAAAGACGAAGATAAAAACTTGGAACTTGGAAGCTTGGATTAAAAGCAAGGAATCTCCGGAGGCACGGGTCCTACAGGACCTGGAGCATTAAGAACAGATACATAAGGCTGGGGATCACGGAACTTCAGGAACATCACGGAACATCAGGAACATCATTGGAACATCACGGAACATCATTGGAACATCAGGAACATCATTGGAACATCACGGAACATCACAGAATATCAGGGACATCATAGGAACATCAGGGACATCAGACCAGAGACTAGGAAGATACAAGAAGATCCATGGATGAAGATCAGAAATACCTGGGTAGAAGCTGGAGATGAGGAGTCATTGGGAGGACTTAGCATCTTGCTGAAGCAGGAACTGAATGACCAGGCAGCCTATTTATAGGCAGAAGGCAACTCCCTGGGAGGAGCTTGCAGGTAGGGCCCCGGGGCGGAACAGCCGTGGGCCTTTTAAATCCCCGTAGAAGCCGCGGGCCTGAGGACCCCTCCCCGGAGGGGGCCAGGAATGTCGGCGGCCTCCTGCCGCAATGGGAAGACCCGGCACAGCTCCAGCCATGCAGGCAAGATGGCGGCCTTGCCGCGAAGACCCTCGGCATCAGCGGCTCCCACCACAAAAGCAGGGAGGTGGCAGCCCCAGGCCGCAGGGAAACGGCAGATGCTCCTGCTGGAGAGGTAAGCACCTCCCGAGGCTCCGGCCACGGGAGGACTGCAACAGTTAGTGTAGCTGAGTTCAAAAAAGGTTTGGATAAGTTCTTGGAGGCGAAGTCCATTAACTGCTATTAATCAAGTTTACTTAGGGAATAGCCACTGCTATTAATTGCATCAGTAGCATGGGATCTTCTTAGTGTTTGGGTAATTGCCAGGTTCTTGTGGCCTGGTTTGGCTTCTGTTGGAAACATGATGCTGGGCTTGATGGACCCTTGGTCTGACCCAGCATGGCATTTTCTTATGTTCTTATCATCTCAACTATTTCATTTATTGACACAATCACTTTCAGGAGGTCGGCTAAATGTTACTTTCTATTTGGCATTTACATGTTTCAAGCCAGCTTTTTTCAAGATTCAGAAAAAGAATGATTATTTAGTTCAGTAGAAGAGAGTAAATCATGGTTTTATTAACAGAGTGAGTAATGCAAAGAGGGATGTACAGTTGGAATTGATTGCTTTGTAACTGGATGATATAGAGATCTGGAATAGGGATGTGCATTTTTTGAAATTAAAGGGTAAAATGCAATGAAAGAGTCTATTTTTGTTTCATTCTTGGACAACTGAAACAAATGGAGGATGCACACAAATATTAATGAAAATGTTTGTCTCATTTGTTTATTTTTCCCATTTGAGTCTATGGTACATTCAATTCTATGACTGCAGCAGAGAGTAACTGATAAATATAGCAATGAATCCTTGCCTGTTTGACATAGCAACTGGCTCAAAGCCAAGGTACTGTTAGGATTTGTAAGTATGTGGGCTCTTTGGCCGAGGTGAGAGGTGGTACCGCCCAGGGGAGGAGCCCCGCTGAGTCTCACTGTCGGGAGGCGGAGTCTCGGCTGCAGGGTGTTATACAGCAGATGTATAGATGGAGAAAGAGAGGGTTACCCCAGGTGGCAGGCCACGGAGCAACAGCGCAGAGGCTGATGTCAGACTCAGCTCAGATGACTGAAGTCAGGCAATAGCTGCGGCACTACCCGATGAGCGGAGGTGCTGGGAAATAGTTACAGTCACTACAGTACACTGGGTCCATAGAGATGGTGCGCAAGAGGGTTCCTCGGTGGGAGATCGCGGTAGTGGTCCGCAGAGCGGGGTACACCAGCGATGATTCCTCTAGAGCAGAGCTTTCCAAACTTTTCATGTTGGTGACACATGTTTTAGACAAACATAATTTCATGACACAGTAATTCAGTCTACTAGCAAACCAGAGGTTAAAGGTTAAACGAATGAAACATATTTCGACAATTTATGTGTTTCCTTAAATATATACATAAATAAAATGTTTCACGACACAACCTATCTCATGAAAACCTTTCATTTATATTAAAAATATATATTCCAAGATTAATGTTATTGTTATAATTTATGAGTAACAATAAAAAAACAAATTGTCTGTCCCCCACACACTCATCTCTCTCCCCCCCCCCCAGCACATGTCTGGCTCCCACACACTAATATATCCCCCCCCAGCACATGTCTGTCCCACACACTCTCATCTCTCTCCCCCCCAAGCACATGTCTGGCCCCCACAAACTCATATCTCCCCCCCCCCAGCACGTCTGGCCCCCACACTCATGTACCTCTTCTTTTTCATTATTGCCAGTTAAGTGCTTCACTCCCTTCAGGGTTCAAGCCTGCCCTGCTGCATAAAACATTCCAGGATCACCAGACACTGTTGCTTGCAGTCAGTACTCCTCGTGGCCAGGCCTCATTGGCAGCAGCAGCCAATGACAGGGACATCTGGGCTCAAGTCCCACACATCAAGCCAAGAAAAATGCGATTGACAGCAAAAATTGCAAAATAATAAGCAACCCATGAACTGAAAAAAAAGAGAATCTCTAGAAAAAAAAAGCCCAAACTCACGTCGGAGTTGACCGGGCTTGCGCGACACACCTGCACACTGCAGGCGATACACTAACGTGTCGCGATACACAGTTTGGAAAATTCTGCTCTAGAAATATCACGGCACAGGTTCATAGAGCAGGGTAGACCCGGAGGTGGCTCCTCACGGCAATGGTCCGCTGAGCAGAGTACACCGGAGAGGGTTCCCATGTAGATATCACAACAGGGTTCCACAGCGTGGTACTCACAGTGACTGAAGACAAGTAGTAGTTCCATCGAAAGCCTCGGGAAGTGAGATAAGCAGGAGTCTGGGTGAAGGGTCCTCCGAGGAGCGGATAGCCAAGAGATGAGGAAGGCCCCCAAGGAGCGGGTACCTGATAGTCTCATACCACAAAAACAAGAACCGGAAGAACGCTGAAGTGAGAGTAGGTAGATACAGCAAGTGAACTCATTGCCAAGTCGCCAGCTGCCTGGGCTGGCGAGTTTAAGTATCAGAGTTGAGTGACATCATCTGATGGGGACGCCCTTGAGGCTCCCACTATGATGTGGTTAAAGCAGGTCGGGGAGCGCATGCGAGAGTAAGATGGTGGTTGGAAGCATCCATGCTGCTCAGGTAGGCCCGGGAAAGAAGTCTGGAAGGCCGGTGGTAGCTGGCAAAGACCACGAGTTCGCCCAACGGAGCCAAAGTAGTAAAAAGAGAGGTGAGCAGCAGCGGTCGCAGCCGTCTATGGCCACGTAGCATAACAGGTGGGAGAAATAGTTAAGTAGACAGGAAGGAGGAGCAATCATAATGAAGCATCGTTTTAATTAGCTCACTGCTGCCATTTGCATTAAGTGACACTAATATCCTCCCACTGATATGTCTTAGTATATGCTAAGAAATTCCATTTGTTCTATTGGATTTTTCAGAGAGAAGTTGTGCAGTCAGAAGCTCTCTTAATGGAAGAAAAGTGTTAGTGTTCGGAGTTAACAGTCTGCTGGGAGTTAGCAATCTGTTATTATTTAGGAGAGTTGTGGGTGGATCCTTGGACTGGTGGCAGATGACCACGCCCCCGGGGGAAGATCCCGAGAGGGACCACTGGTCAGGCTCAGAGTATGGAGACAGACACACATTAGTTTTTTTATTAGACAGTATACTGAACCACCAGAGGGGGCAGTAGTGAGCTGGAATGCCCGGCTGGGCTGTAGTCCCTCAGAAACTGGAACAGCGATCCCTGGAGGCTGAGCTGTAGAGAAACTGAAATATAGTGAGTAGGCAGGGTATGCAGGGTTCATGTACTGAACCAGATGGTAACACTCACACAATGTCTCATAGAAGCCCAGGAGCTGGAATGTATAGGACCTCGAGGAGCGAGTACCTGGTTCCAGGGAAAGCTCTGAGAGAACGATGGTAACTCACTGATATAGTTGGCTGTGATGACTTCCAGGCAGAAGAGAGTACCGAGTAAGTCTGGAAACGAGGGCCTTCGAGGAGCGAGTACCGGTTCCAGACTGTCACCTGAAAAACAAAGAAGAGAGCGAGGCCCCTGAGGAGTGGGTACCCCTAGTAAGTCAGAGGAGGCAGAGTAGCTTAGGTAGAGTAACCCTTGCTAACTCGATGAGTTAGCAAATTCTAAGACCTTATATATCCGTCACAGGTGACGTCATCTTCAGGGGACGCCCCCGAGGTTCGCGCTATCGCCAGTACTTCAGTCAGGGCTGCGCCACGCGCACGCCCCTAGGCCTCCATGAAACATGGCAGGTTGCAGCATCTAGCCAGTCTGGGGACACCGGAGGACTTCGGCAGAAGAATGCCACGGTAGCCAATCTTCCCACGGGCGAAGAGGGAGGTGCCAAAGAGGTAAGGAGGGCGGAGAGAGGGCATCGGGAACCGATGGACACAACAAAAAGTTATTTGCTTTAAAAGAAAGCATTGGCATTAGCAAAGGGCTTTTTCTGATCTTTTCTGCTGCAGTCAGTGATCTCATTCATTGTGACAGAAAAACAGAGGCACTGCTTTCTGTGTTCATTTAAGTAAGGAAAGGCTGGAGCGGAGATTGAAGCAATGCTAGTGAAGACTGATTTTTGTGTTTCTCTTTGTCTGTCTGATGCAACACACTCAGTTTATCTGCAGATAGACTGGCATAGCCTTACAAGCCTTTGTTAGTTCTGTTTCAGTTTTATAGTGTGTAGAAAAGAACACACATATACACTATGGGGCAGATTTTAAAACCTTCGCGTGGGCACAGATTTGTTCGCGCAACCTGGCGTGAACAAATCTACGCCTGATTTTATAACATGAGCGCGCATGTTATAAAATCCAGAGTCAGCACGCACAGCCTGCCTCCGTTCCCTCTGAGGCCGCTCTGAAAACGGAGCAGCCTTGGAGGGAACTTTCCTTCCGCCCCACCCCCGCACCTTCCCCTCACTTCCCCTACCTAACCCACCCCCCAGCCCTACCTAGAACCTCCCCCTTACCTTTGTTGAAGAAGTTACACCTGCCTCCTGGCAGGCGTAACTTATGCGTGCCGGCTGATGGCCAGCCCATGATCCCGGGCACAGTGGCAAATGGCCGCTGTGCCTGGAGGCTCAGGCCATGCCCCCGCCCTGCCCCCTGGACCGCCCCAGACCGTCCATGCCCCATCCCATTTTGCAAGCCCCGGGACATACGCGTGTCCCGGGGCTTGCGTGCACTGCCGATCCTATGCAAGATAGGCTCAGCGCATGCAGGGGCAGCTTAGGGCAGCTTTTCGGGGGTTACGCACATATCTTACACGCATAACCCTTTGAAAATCTGCCCCTATATGTATGTGTTTGTTTGTTTGTATATGTGTGTGTGTGTGTGAGAGGGAGAGAGAAAGATTGAGACAGAGACAGAGACATTTTTGCACAAACTTGGAGAAATAGCCCTAGAAAGACAGAGAATGAGTTTATTCCACTAGCAAGCTGCTGTTAACTCTTCTTGGCAAACTAGTATTCTGCTTGCTAAGCACTGATATGAACTAAGTCTGTGAACTTGATTGAGTGTGTGTGACAGACACACTCATTAAGTACTAGAATAGTACTGTTAGTGCTGGCACAGGATCAATATCATATTGTGATATAAAAATATCTAGTAGGCATTTCAAATTCTATTATTCAACTGAGAGTAAAGGGTAGAGGATAGAATGGCAAGGGAAAGGATTGGTTGTTGCTGTAGAACCAGCCCAGCCTTTGGGAACTACAAGCAGTGTTAATAGCAGTGAGAAAAAGGAGCGTCCTACCCCTAAACATAAAATAGACTTTTTTAGTCACAGAATTCATTGCCAGGGGATGTGGTTTCAGAAGTTAGTGTTACTGGGTTTAAAAAAGGTTTGGATAAGTTCCTAGAGGTTAAATCCATAAACTGCTACTACAGTAATTAATAAGCAATAGTAGCTTGTGATCTATCTAATGTTTGGGTACTTGCCAGGTACATGTGACTTGGATTGGCCACTGTTGGAAACAGGATACTGGGCTTGATGGACCCTTGGTCTGACCTAGTATGGCATTTCTTATGTTCTTATGTTAATGCCAGGTTTAGAGCCAGCTCAAGCTATAAGAAAAGGAAATTGGGAAACAAAATGTGCCATCACTGTCTGTTGTCTTTCCTCTTGTTTTGAAGCAGGGGAAAAAGGTTTAAGAACCATTGGAGGCTGGGGTTAGCAGGGCATGGGCAAGGAATGGGGCAGCAGAAGTTCAATACTCAAGCCAGCAGTGTACTTTTCCATGAATACTGTTTCTGAGGTAACAGAGGCAGTGTTTTCATAAGCTTTTTCTAAGGAAGAATAATGTCTGGGATTCCCTGAGTCAGAAGATATTGAAGAGCTAGTAGCTGAAGAATACTTGGCAGGAATAGTCAGTAGCAAATTAGCCTCCAGTGAGGTAATGGGAGATATAGATGATATTGAAGGTATTGACAGAAACCCACAGAAAGAGCAAACAATTCAATTAGAGAGCATGAGGGATGCCCTTGGCCTTTTTGCTCATGGTCCACTCTCAATCTTAATTCCAGTGCCAGCATCAACCCCCAAGTGGCTGAAAATGGAAACACTTTTCCCGAAGGTGAACCCACTGCTCCTTCCAGCAGCAACTCACCATAGAGGGAATAGGTTGTTTTTCTGTATCATTGTCCAATGGCAAGAGGCATGCAGTATCAAAAGTTGTAATGAAATGCATTGGGAAAATGATAACCCTGAATGACTAGCCCCTGAAGATAGTGGAGAATCTGGGCTTTTAAGCATCTTGCTGCATCTGTTTGGCTGCCAATTACAAAGTGCTATCCAGGACTACATTTAATAGGCAGATTATCCCCACTCTGTACAACAAGTACAGTAGTCGCATGCAGAACAGATGGCTAAGGCAGACATGAGTAGTATGCATTTCACCAATAACATCTGGACCAACACAAACGCTATGTGCATCTATCTCTTCCTGACAGCACACTGGTGGGAGATGGCCAAAGCAAGGGAAGGAAGCAGCTCTACCAGGGACCAAGCATCAGGATTCAGATGGACTGTGCTGTATGCTCAGATGATGGATACTAACCATACCTGGTGCAATTTCCCATCAGCCATAAGAAAGATTATGGAGGGTTGGCAACTTGATTGGAGAGGCAGGAGTCTTCATTCAGATTTTCTTTGTGACAGACCTTGGTAAAAATAATAAAGGTAGTAGAAGATTGGAGCTATTAGGGGATTCATTGCTTTGCATACTTGCTACATCTGGCAGTAAGGGATGCTCTGGGGCTGGGGCCCATGGAACATGGTATTCTAGTCCCAAAGGGCCTGATGGAGAGGTACTAGAAAATAGCAGAGCATTTTCATCCAAGCATGAAAGGTGGACAGTTTTTCCATAAGAAAGCAGGAAAAAATTAGAATGCCCGATAAGTGTCCTGATTCAAGATAATTGGCACCTGCTTAAATTTCACCTATCTGATTTTGCAGAGATTAATGAAGCAGCAGATATTTCTTCATGATCTGTCCCTGGAAACAGAGATAGATGGAGATCGCCCTAGGGGTACCATGATTGGGTAGTAATGAGGCTACTGAATCTAAGTTCTAGGGATGTGCAGGCAAAAAGTGTTGTTGTGTTGCTTGGGGGGTCAATTGTCATTGTCATTAATGGTTTCCCAATTTTTTTTGTTTTCTTATGTTTCAGAAATAGTGCACACTAAAAACAATTGAAGAAAACCCTCAACATTTAGTATTTTATTCTATCATTTCATTTTAAAAACAATAATAAATGAATGCACATCCCTAGTAGGGATGTGAATCGGGCTTCAGACGACTGAAAATATCGTACGATATTTTCAAAATCGTCAGAAATCAGGGGCTCCCCCAAAACGATAGGAAAACCCCACAATATTGTTCATGGGGGTTCTCTTATCGTTTTGGGGGAGGGCGGGAAAAACGGCACACAAAAATAACCCCTAAACCCCACCCCGACCCTTAAAAACTAATCCCTTCGCTTTCCCCCACCCTCCCGACCCCCCAAAAAAACTTTTGCAGGTACCTGGTGGTCCGTGGGGGTCCCGGGAGTGATCTCCCACTCCCGGGCCGTCGGCTGCCACTAATCAAAATGGCACGATGGCCACTTTGCCCTTACCATGTGACAGGGTATCCATGCCATTGGCCGGCCCCTGTCACATGGTAGGAGCACTGGATGGCCCGCGCCAATTTAAAGATGGCGCCGGCCATCCAGTGCTCCCTCCATGTGACAGGGGCCGGCCACTGGCACGGATACCCTGTCACATGATAAGGGCAAAGGCCATCGGCGCCATTTTATTAGTGGCAGCCGACGGCCCAAAAGTGGGAGATCGCTCCCGGGACCCCCACTGGACCACCAGGTACCTGTAAAATGTTTTTAGGGGGGTCTGGAGGATGGGGGAAGCTAAGGGATTAGTTTTTAAAGGGTCAGGGTAGGTTTTTTTGTTTATCGGCTCGGGCGCAGCCGATAAACAAACCGCGATCGGGCCAGACGAAAAAAAAAACCACGATGTGAATTGGAACCGGAATCTGAACTGATTCCAGTTCTGATTCACATCTCTAATCCTTAGTAATTTATACTTTTCTATGGGAAAATGTAACTGTGTTCATGATGTCATTCAGAAGTCTTTTCTATTTATTTTTTATTTATTTTATTTTTTCTATTCTGTTTTTTGGCACTTCAAAATGAATTACATTCAGGAATTGCAGGTATTTCCCTATCCCGAGAGGGCTTACAATCTAACAGGTCGATTTTAAAATGAGCGCACATTCGCCCATGCATGCATGAGTGAGGATACGCTAGAATTTGTAATCATGACCGCACTTACATGCATATGTTTTAAAATGCACCAACCATGTATAAATATGTGCCTAAATTTAAGCACAGCTACTGCACGTGTGTCTTCAATAAGACCATGTCTGCTTTTGCGCGTGTATGTCTGCAAATTTTAAAACATGCACGCATGAGGCATATTCCCAGTTTTCCAATTAATCCACCAGTTTGTCCAGTTAATAGCAACCGCTCTGGTTCTTCATCCTGTATGCTGCCCAGTTGACGTGGACCCCCTCACTCTGTCCTATAATCCCTAATACTTGAGATCCATAAACTTTTTTTCTCATGAAAGAAAATGAATCAAACAATCCATGAATGGAAATTCATGGAAAAAAAAACCTGCTGAAAACATAAACATTTTTTTTCTCCTGCATATCCCTATAGAGCAGTGATTCTCAACAAGTATGTTGGGACACACTGGTGTGTTGTGAAGTCCTGGTAGATGTGTCACAGGGCCATCTGTATCCTTATCAGCCTGGGTGGGAGTTGATTGACTTCTTTTATATTGGGCCTCATGGGAGGCTACTCTCACTTCCTTCTCTTCTTTCTGGCCTAGTGGTAGGCTGTTTCCTCTTTCGCCCAGATCAGAGTGAGACATTTGCCAACTCCTGCTGTTCTGGGCCCCGATGGGACATAAACTTTATCTTCCCCTGGTGAGTCTGGGAGAGATGCTGATGACCTCTTCATCCTGTGCAGGGTGGGGAAAAGCCCATTAGAAAATCTGTGTTGCATCGGAGGTGGACCCTTGGGCCAAGGTGGGGTTGACACAACCCGTAGGCGAGAACCTACGGGTCCCTACGATCAGCAGTGAGTGGGCTGAAGGTAGAGGCCGCTGGAGCTTCACCTATACCAGCCGGCATTCCCCATGTGTTGAGCCTTTGGGTGCCAGGGCCAGCAGGACTTAGGTGGGCCTTGAAGTTGGTTTGCGAGAGTAGTTGGTTTAGCCCAGAGACAGCAGTGGATAGGTGACATTGTCCTACCCTGGAGTGGGTATGGTACTGGAACTCGGGTGCCAATGAAGCGAAGAGTAACTGGCGGTGCTCGAGCAAAGATAGGCCGGAGCCTGGTAAGTCCATGTCCAGGGAATAGGTTAGGAGAGGCATCAAATCAGGCTTGAATCTAGACCAGCAGCAAGCGGAGGTTGTGGCAAGCAATGTAAAATGCTGAACACAGAGAAGTCTATAGCATAGTCAATGAAAGCGATGGTCTGATCATGGAGAAGTCTGGCGTGGTCAGGTGTAGCAGAGGTCTGGGTCTGGAGATAGGCAGTAGAGTAGTCAGGCATAGCAGAGATCTGGGTCTGGAGATAGGCAACGGAGTAGTCAGGCGTAGCAGAGGTCTGGGTCTGGAGATAGGCGGCAGCATAGTCAGGTGTAGCAGAGGTCCGGGCCTGGAGATAGGCAATAGAGTGGTCAGGCGTAGCAGAGGTCCAGGTCTGGAGATAGGCAATAGTATAGTCCAACAAAGCAAAGTCGATATCCGTAGAGTCAGTCCAAAACAATAATAATATGTCTATTATTTGGTTTAATTGTAGCCCCTGAGGCAGCGGTTGTCAAGCCGCGAAACTCGGCCGGAGTCGGGCGCTTTTAGAACACATCTCTAATTTAATAAATATTGGAAAAGACTGAGGCATCTATTCTTTTTTGTTTCCCTGACGGCTATCATAGATCGCCTACCTCTTTGTTTTCTTGGACCAAAACATAGACAGGGCAGGAATATGAAGACAGGAACCGGGAACAACGAAGATCAGGAACAAGGAATAGAGAG
Source organism: Rhinatrema bivittatum (assembly GCF_901001135.1). Taxonomy (NCBI): domain Eukaryota; kingdom Metazoa; phylum Chordata; class Amphibia; order Gymnophiona; family Rhinatrematidae; genus Rhinatrema; species Rhinatrema bivittatum. The sequence continues at coordinate 246,154,133 of NC_042621.1, read as the reverse complement.
TATTCTCTATCAGCAATGTGTACGAGGAGTACGGGGAGACCTGTTGCAATGGCAATGCTATGGAGCAAGGCCTGAGCTTATATAAACTGGAAAGTCTGACGTCAACATCCGGGGCTGTGGCCAGGTTCCTGCCACAGGCCCTTTAAAAGAATTAGTGTTGCGCGCACTCGTGCCTAGGGAGGGGCATGGTGTGAGTGGTGGCGTCTGTCCGCGGTCCATGTGGAGAGACCCGATGAGCAATGGCATCTTGACTGGCAACACCGGGGACCATGACAGAGCAGGAGGCACTGGGAGCGGCACGAGGACAGATCCGGTGGCCCACCGCCGCCAGTGAGGAAGAACCAGGAGTTGGAGTCCGTGTAAGAAGGTGAGGGGACCATGCTGCGGGTCTGCCGCGGATGGCACACGTAACAATCTGGGCAGATAGAAGTGGAAGGGAGAGGGAGCATGGAGGCTGCTGAGCAGGAAGGGATGAGAAATAGGGGGTCAGGATTGCTAAGCAGGTAGTAGGCAGGGAGAGTCAAGCAGGGGAGAGATGGAGCACAGGTAAAAGTGTGGGGGTTCAGGAATGCTGGGTAGGGATGCGAGTGGGAGCGGATGATTGAAAGGGAGTAATTGGAAGAAATGAGGGATGATGGAGACATGGAAGGAGAGTAAGGGGGGCAAGAGCAATAATGTCAGTTTTAGGAATGTGCATTTCTTCTATCTTTGTATTCTGTTTCTAGTTCTCCAGTTTTGCACTGCATACAGAAAGGCTTTTTGAAGTTTCCATTCCAGTTTTTGTTTCCACATTTGTAATTTGTGGTCTTTTATTCTGTATTTGGTGAAAGTTGGAACTGTATTTGTGAGTGAGGTGAGGTATTTTACAAGTAGTTAGGGTTAGTGTCAGTCTTATTTGTTGTGTTTTCTCATTCTCAATAGGACATGCATTGGTGGTGCACTGCTGCCTTTTCATAGGTACTGATATTGCTGACTGAGTTCTTGGAGTTATGTTATGGCAGGTATGCTACACATGTGCTGTTTTATTTTATTTTTCAGGATTTGTATTTTACAGTGCACCTGGTAGTAAGGGACTTTGAGTTTCTGTTACTGATAAAGTACCAGAATCAGAATATTTATTTTTATATGGTGAGTTGTATGAGGAAATCTCCTCTGCATCCATTGTTTGGGGACCTGGGGAGAAAGGGGGCAGGTTCCTATGGATGCAGAGTATATGTTTACATTTAGTCCCATGATGGTAAAGTATGTCATGCATGTAAGCATTATTTGTCACGTGTGCCCCAATAGAAAAAAGGTTAAGAACCACTGCTATAGACAACAAAAACAAGGAAGGCTGATGTTCAATATAATTCATACAATAGTCATTGGTCAGAGATAATGCAGCTGTTAAAATTAATCCCTCTCTGAAATTTGAAGTACACAAGTACATTCACTGTACATAGAGACACAATGTCTCTTATTTCTGCCTGTTCAATGATAAGGAACAGCAGTAACACTTAACAGACAGAAAATTTACATGCAGTGATACTAAGTGATAATAGGAAAGTTCACAGCCCAATTAATTTTTCAGTTCACCTTTTCCTTTCTAAATCTTTTGCTCCTTTTTCTTTGGTTCCGAGAGTTTCAGAACTGTAATCTTTCTATCTGAGAACTAGCAAAGATATGTGCTAAGATGTTTTAGTTTCTGAATGAGAAAAAAAAAAAAGATGAATTCAATGTCAATCCATGCAGGTGTCATCTGGGATAAGATTTTTAAAATATGCTTTACTTTGATTGGTTTTACTTCTTTCTTGTCCCTTACTACCATGGCTCTGGTCAACCTGACTTCAATGGATTCACTGACTTGTCTTGAGTAGAAAAAAAACCTAACAGTTTTGTTTGCCTCATAGGCTTGAATGGGATCCTAATAAAATTTATGTTATGTTCAGAGGCACTATACAAAACAAAAATGCCCTCATTTGGTTCAGATTACCCATTTATTTTATATGAATGCACATCCCTACTTTTCACAGTTGGTTTGTTTGAGAATGCAGTATGTCGGGTTCATACTCCGGTTAGTAATACTAATGAGAAAATTATTATCAAGGAGTACCATTATTGATCACATCTTTCTCCAGGACTTTATGTCATATAAGTGTAACATATCATTGTCCAAAGAGATAGTAATAGTGGGAGCAATAATTATTTATAAAGACAGAGCAACTCAGTGATCAGACAAAAGAATATTTAGTAAAAGAATATGCTTATTTATTAGATAAGAAAGCATTACTCACATGTTCTTTATGAATAAAATTAATCAAGTCATTTCTAAGATAGAAACAGAAAAATGAAAATAAATGGATAGACTCATCCATCAGGTTAATGCCAGGTCCCGAACTGATATCCCCTGACATATCAGAGATATAACAGCAGTAGTGAGTTTCCAATTTAAACATATATATATACCTTTTCATTTGTTTAAACTTATTGGCTTATAGACTCATGAACTTATAAACAAAGACTCATTAAGTTATTATGTTCATCTGCATTTTTACATATACTCCTATGGAGTGAGATGTTTACATTTATTGGCGTAAGGGCTGATTTTAAAAGCCCTGCATGTGGCAATTCTGGGACATACTTGTATAGCTGGGCCTCGCGGATCTTCAGAGGTCTGCAGCCATGTATGTATCTCCCGGTATGTGCATTTAGAAAAAGAGGCAGGCCAGGGTAGGGTCTGGGTGGGGCATGGGTAGAGCATGGGTATGGTGAGGGAAGACCGGGACAGCACCATTAGGCACAGTCCCACTGAAGTGCACGCCGGGAGCTGACCAGACCATGTAAGTTGCTGCAGCTCCAGACTGTGGATAAGTAAAAAAACAAAAAAAGCAAGGGTAGTCAGCAGGGTTTTAGGGAAAGGTAAAAGGAAAGCAGGTTAGGTAGGAGGTTTAGAAAATTCCCTCCCAATAGTCTCCTTTATTGTAGTGGACTGGGAGAGCACTGGGGAAAAGGCCTATTCCGTCGCCGTCACAGCTACTAAATTACCCCTACTTACGTGTGTGAGTTGGCACTCGCTTGCACATGCACGTGCCAATATAAAATTGTGCACTCATGTGCACATGGGTAGCAGAATTTATAACATGTGTGTGTCACAATATTGTATGTTTTTCCTCTAAAAAATCCATCCCCTATAGAAATTAGCTGCTTTAAATGCATTTACATGCATAAAATTAATTAGTGCATGCAAAGCAGCTAATACATAGGTATTCTAAGGAAAATAAAATATCATGGCCAGCCTCAAAAAAAGCCATTCCAAGGAGGTGTAGTTACCTGAACCTGGGACATTGGGAAGCTAATATGTATCTTGATGTCCCGGGAATATTTCTTAAAAGCTCATATTGCCTAAAAGTAAGCCCCCCCCTTGGGAGTCTTGCAAGACTCCCACTTACCCCCACCACTTCTAGATGTGGCTCAGCCTAAAAAAACTTGAGAAAAAAGAAACTCCTCCCCTTTGATCAAAAATTATCCCATCTCAACCAAAGACTCCCATATCAAAAATAACCGCTTCCTATAGCAGGTCTCCCACCATCCACCATCCAACAAACACCATAATTCCTGGTGTCTGTTGTGGCCCAGCACCCTCTCCCATGTGGTGCAGTCCTTTAAAATGATGGCAGTCCCATTCGTTTTATTGGTCTTTACTATGTTATTTTTTTATCACAGTTTTTCTGCCACCATGATATTTTCCCAGGGAGGGGCAAAATTTCACGGGACTACATTCTGATATTTCACCCCTCCAGCAGTGGTCCAGTGGGGGTCCTGGGAGATGGCACCGGCCATCCATTACTCCTACCATGGAGTAATGGATGGCCAGCCAATGGCACGGATACCCTGTCACATGGTAAGGACAAAGGGCCATCGGCGCCATTTTGATTAGTGGCAGCCAACGGCCTGAGAGTCGGAGATGCTCCTGGGACCCCCACTGGACCACCAGGTGCTTTTAAAAAGTTTGGGGGGGTCGGGAGGGTGGGGGAAGCTAAAGGTTGTGTTTTAAAGTGTCGGGTTGGGTTTAGGGGTTGTTTTTGTGTGCCATTTTTCCACCCTCCCCCAAAACAATAAGAGAACCCCACGAACAATTTTGTGGGGTTTTCCTATCGGTTTCTGGGAGCCCCCGATTTCTGAAGAGTTTGAAAATATCGTTCGATATTTTCAATTGTCAGAAAAACGATTCACAGCCCTACTCAATGGCACCACCTTTCACTGTGGCGCTATTGGTTTCCGAAAGCCGGCAGCGATAGCACCGCGGTGGTGCGATCGCTGCTGACTTTCGCAAGCCCCCCCCCCGCTTCGCCCCCCTGCCCCCCCCCCCGGTACCGTGCGATTCACTTATGCCTGCGATTTTAGAAAATCCAGGCCAAAGTTTGGTGGGAATGGGCTGGAGAATAGAGAGAGAGAGAGACTGCTGAGGAAAAGGGGGTTGAGTCAGGCCCACACAGATGAACAGGAGGAATGGAGAAGATATGGTATATCCCCTTTCCCACTACCCACTATCCCATCACCCCTCCCCTCACACCACCAACCAGGCACTTTTTTTTTTTTTTTTAGAAAATCTCCCCTGGCTCCCACTGCACATAGTGCAATATTTTTCAAGCAAGAAATCAAGTACTAAAACCTGATATCAAGCATTAATTTCACTTTTATTTCATTTTTGTAATTGTAGAAATGTTTCCTCTGAAACCTTTAAGCTATAGTTGCTATATTTGGAAATGTTGCACGTAAGATTACACAATGGCATCTTATTGGATCATGCAGGCAGGTCTAGTCCTTTAAAGGTGCCAACAATATAATTCAACCTTCTGTAGGCTGCCATGGTTGATGTCTATAGAACTGTACCAGGTCTATGCAGCAACTCACAGATATGCAACATGATACCCAAGGATTAGGTATGTGAGAGGCCATTTGTGCTGTGACAGCCATTTAGCATGGTTGATATGTCAGACCACTTATAAATGTATAAATAAAAGTCAACAAACTGTCACCTACACAACTTGTTTGATTCCTTTCATTTCTAAAAAAAATAATTTAGTACATAACATTAAATTTTGTTCAGGGTACTTTTACATTTTGTATAGCACAGTGGCAAATTTTATTAGAACAGTTTTTTCACTATTCTGTCAATGCAGAAATATATTTAAAACTGTAAAGGCACAAGATTAAGAGCTGATTTTACAGAGTTGATTGACTTTTTTGTGTATTCAGTACTACCATCTGTCATGAGGTTTGAAGTTGTCATGTTGCCAATAAAGCTTTAGTAATTTGAATTTGAAAAGGATAGTGTAGGTTAAAATTAGAACAGTTGGAGGTGCAATAAAATATACAAAATTGCAAATGTACAGACATTTTAATATAATTTACTTTAAAGACAGATTGGAAGTGTCTAAAAAAGAAAAATAAAAGATGAGCATTGAAGTTTAAATATAGAATGAATATGTAGTTTTTTGCTGAGCACAGCTAGATTTCAGCTATGTCTAATTTGCAGTTTAAAAGTTAATCTTAACAATATTGAGAAGCATTTTTTAACAATAATACCAAATTTACTGAAAAGTATCAAGCTGTCAAGGAGCTACAGTATGAAGTGATTTCTTTAAAATGTTCATTTACTGTTCCTAAGGTCCTTCATTATCTGTTTAAGCCGATTTTCACCTATAAATTTCTGGATTTTTGGAAAGGTTAACATCGGTTTAAACCAATTTTCACCCTAAATTTAGGCCATGTAAAGAGCAGCTCCAGAGCAGCTGATGCAGAGTTTCAAGGACCACTGCCACTGCTGGAAGAAAGAGAGGGCTGAAGAGCATACTGTCAGTCAGTGAAGAGGCTACAGCCCCCCTCCCCCCCCCCAACCAGCTGGCAGCAGCAGGTGCAGCCAATGCATTGTGCAATGTATCCCCACCCCCAGCAGCTGAGGCACCTGCCTTCTAGACCTGCTAATGCAGGGTTTCAAGCCCCCTCATGTCCACTGTTAGAAGACATGTCCTCCAACATCACCAGCCAAATTACCCAGCATCTAGGACCAGTCGCCCCCCCCCCCCCCCCCCCCCCAAATCACTGCTGGAAGCCAGATAAGATGAAAGCAGTTTCTGGGAGGCTCCTTAGACCCAGCACAGATGAGAAGTGCTACAGAGGAGGGGCATTATAGCAATCACATGCAGGCATCCTGCTAATAGAGAGATAAAGAGAACAGTTTGCTTATTTATGACTATAGGGGAGCCTGGATCCACCATAACAGAGGGTAAGGACTAGGAAGGAAGGTCCGTGGCCATAACAACATTTCTGAGGGTGGGGCAAGAGTTGCACAGGCCCTGTGATTTTCTTGAAGGGTGTTACGTTTGGGCAGTGATCCGGTGTAGTGAACACCACCATCAGGAGTGACTCCAGGTGGAGAGAGACAGGGATTGCTGGAAAGTCTCTGATGATGGCTGGGAAGGAATGTGATGCAGGCAGGAGAGTATGGAACTGGGTGATGGCTATGATATGTGAAGCAGAGTACTGGCTGGCAACAAGGTCAAAGTCCAAGCAGGGTCAAGGCAGGCGGCAGGCAAACCAAAGTCAAAGTCCAGGCAGGGTCAGGGCAGGTGGCAGGCAACAAAGTCAAAGTCCAGGCAGGGTCAGGGCAGGTGGCAGGCAACAAAGTCAAAGTCCAGGCAGGGTCAGGGCAGGTGGCAGGCAACAGAGTCAAAGTCCGTGCAGGATCCCAAGAACCATATAGCAAGGCAGAGAGCCCGAAGGGCACACACACACTGCAAGGCAGGGAGCCCAAAGGCCACACACCCACTGCAAGGCAGGGAGCCCGAAGGCCCCACACACACACAGCAAGGCAAGGCAAGGCAGAAGGCCCGAAGGCCACACACACACAGCAAGGCAAGGCAGAAGGCCCGAAGGCCCAAGGGCCACACACACACAGCAAGGCAGAGAAGGCTAGAGCAGGGAGCCCAAATGAGCTCGATGCCGAAGCACTGGAGTCTAGGGTAGGCAGGGTTATAAAGGAACATCCAGGACATAGAGCAGATGGATTGGGCCAGCCAGGAGAGCCTGCTCTAGAAGGACCCCTGGTGTTGAGGCACTTGCACAGCAGCCATACCCATAACAAAGGGGTGGGAAGGGGATTGGAGGAGTCCAGGAAGCCCCTAGCTGTGCTCAGCCAGGGCCCTATGGATATCTTGGGGTATGGGAAGGATGTTGGAGGGTCTCGGGAATGACACTCTGTACCCCTTCTGCTCCTTTGAAAAATTGCTGAGGCTAGGGTTCAAAGTTCTCCACAGCCCCTACTTAGCCCTTCTGCAGTATCTGGTGGTTATAAAGGGCAAGAGCGATGCCCACTAGCTCCTGCCTTATCTCAGGCTCTTTTGAAATAGTGGTGGCAGCCCTCCTGAGTGGCTCTGAAGTGATGTCTCTTCTGTGCCTGTCTCAGATGCAGCTGGCACTATGTACTACGTCTACGACCTGACAGAGATTTAAAAATGGCAAGAGCTGCTCTCTTGCTAGCACTGAAGTGACATCACTTTGGTGACTGTTTCAGGTGCTTGCCAGAGCATCATATAGTTTACGGTTCCAGTGTTCTGCAAGCACAACTTTGAAAGTCACCAGGATCATGATAGGAAATGTGATGCCATCCTGGCACAAGAATGGGGTTTCTGAAGATACCAGGTATACGCCAGGGTTATGGTTGGGCTGCAATGCAGGGAGAGGAGGGGGCATTACTTCCACAATTTGCCAAACAGGCGAGGGGGCAGGGGCAGTAATGAGGTCATTTGCTTATCACATTTTTTTAAAAGTTCTTTAATAGGGGTTTCGGGATGGTGGTGGTGATCAGCTTTGCAGAGACCATTTTAACATATTGTATAGGGGTATGGGATTTGGGTCATAGGCCTGTGCTTCAATTTATTTTTTTACATGTACATGTGCATGCGATGCAAAGAGCTCCTGGCTCTCAGAGAACGAGTCCGATCTCTGGAGGCTAGAGTGGCAGACTTGGAGGAGCTGAGGCAGTCAGAGAGGTATATAGATGCGACCTTCAGGGACATAATAGCCAAGTCCCAACTTCAGACTGGCAGCCCTGGTGCTGCCTTGGAGGAAGAAGGCCTCATGATTGGAGAGCATCAACCTGGTGTAGCTGGAAAGGATCCTGTAGCAAGGACCTGCTCTCCAGGTGATGCACTGTCCTTTCACACCGAAGATATCTCCCCAAGGCTTACTGCCCAGGAGGGAAGGGTTAGGTCGGCCATCATAGTTGGTGATTCGATTATTAGGAATATAGACAGCTGGGTGGCTGGTGGGCAAGAGGATCGCCTGGTAACATGCCTACCTGGTGCGAAGGTGGTGGACCTCACGCATCACCTAGATAGGATTTTAAACAGTGCTGGGGAGGAGCCAGCTGTCATGGTATTTGTGGGCACCAACGACATAGGAAAATGTGGGAGGGAGGTTCTGGAAGCCAAATTTAGGCTCTTAGGTAGAAAACTAAAATCCAGAACCTCCAGGGTTGCATTCTCTGAAATGCTCCCTGTTCCACGCGCAGGTCACCAGAGCAGGCAGAGCTCCGGAGTCTCAATGCGTGGATGAGACGATGGTGCAAGGAAGAGGGATTCAGTTTTGTTAGGAACTGGGGAACCATTTGGGGAAGGGGGAGTCTCTTCCGAAGGGATGGGCTCCACCTTAACCAGGGTGGAACCAGACTGCTGGCGCTAACCTTTAAAAAGGAAATAGAGTAGCTTTTAAACTAGAACAAAGGGGAAAGCCAACAGTCGCTCAGCAGCGCATGGTTCGGAGAGAGGTATCTTCAAAGGATACTAATGATGCATTAGAATTAGAGTATCCCGACAGTGAGGTTCCAATAATAAGAAAAGTAGTCCAAGTGCCTGTAACTAAAAACTCACCTGAGCAAAAAAGTTCTAACCTATCCCTATCAATTAAAAAGCAGAATGAAAATACAAACAAAAAACAAACTTTGAAATGTTTGTATGCTAATGCCAGAAGTCTAAGAAGTAAGATGGGAGAATTAGAATGTATAACAGTGAATGATGACATAGATTTAATTGGCATCTCAGAGACATGGTGGAAGGAGAACAACCAATGGGACAGTGCTTTACCGGGGTACAAATTATATCGCAATGACAGAGAGGAGCACCCGGGAGGCGGTGTGGTGCTTTATGTCCGGGATGGCACAGAGTCCAACAGGATAAACATCCTTCATGAGACTAAATGCAAAATTGAATCTTTATGGGTAGAAATCCCTTGTGTGTCGGGGAAGACTATAGTGATAGGAGTATACTACCATCCACCTGGTCAAGATGGTGAGACGGACAGTGAAATGCTAAGAGAAATTAGGGAAGCTAACCAAATTGGTAATGCGGTAATAATGGGAGACTTCAATTATCCACAAAGTCACAAGTGCAAGTAAAGAGATCAAAGTCCCATTCACTTCATATACAGCAATTTATTAATCATGAATAGAGTTCATATATGATTTAATACGGCAACTCCATATCAGTAGTGACAAGCATATATTTTTTCTCTATGTCCCCTTCAATTATCCCAATATTGACTGGGTAAATGTATCATCGGGACACGCTAGAGAGATAACGTTCTTGGATGGAGTAAATGATAGCTTTATGGAGCAATTGCTTCAGGAACCGACGAGAGAGGGAGCAATTTTAGATCTAATTCTCAGTGGAGCACAGGATTTGGTGAGAGAGGTAACGGTGGTGGGGCCGCTTGGCAATAGTGATCATAATATGATCAAATTTGAATTAATGACTGGAAGAGGAACAGAATGCAAATCCAAGGCTCTCATGCTAAACTTTCAAAAGGGAAAATTTGATAAAATGAGAAAAATTGTTAGAAAAAAACTGAAAGGAGCAGCTACAAAAGTAAAAAGTGTGCAAGAGGCGTGGTCATTGTTAAAAAATACCATTCTAGAAGCACAGTCCAGATGTATTCCACACATTAAGAAAGGTGGAAAGAAGGCAAAATGATTACCGGTATGGTTAAAAGGGGAGGAGAAAGAAGCTATTTTAGCCAAAAGATCTTCATTCAAAAATTGGAAGAAGGATCCAACAGAAGAAAATAGGATAATGTGTAAACATTGGCAAGTTAAATGTAAGACATTGATAAGACAGGCTAAGAGAGAATTTGAAAAGAAGTTGGCTGTAGAGGCAAAAACTCACAGTAAAATCTTTTTAAAATATATCCAAAGCAGAAAGCCTGTGAGGGAGTCAGTTGGACCATTAGATGATCGAGGGGTTAAAGGGGCACTTAGAGACGAGAAAGCCATCGCGGAAAGATTAAATTATTTCTTTGCTTCAGTGTTTACTGAGGAGGATGTTGGGGAGGTACCCGTACTGGAGAAGGTTTTCATGAATAATGATTCAGATGGACTGAATCAAATCACGGTGAACCTAGAAAATGTGGTAGACCTGATTGACAAACTGAAGAGTAGTAAATCACCTGGACTGGATGGTATACACCCCTGAGTTTTAAAGGAACTCAAAAATGAAATTTCAGACCTATTAGTAAAAATTTGTAACCTATCATTAAAATCATCCATTGTACCTGAAGACTGGAGGATAGCAAATGTAACCCCAATATTTAAAAAGGGCTCCAGGGGCGATCCGGGAAACTACAGACCAGTTAGCCTGAGTTCAGTGCCAGGAAAAATAGTGGAAAGTGTTCTAAACATCAAAATCACAGAACATATAGAAAGACATGGTTTAATGGAACAAAGTCAGCATGGCTTTACACAAGGCAAGTCTTGCCTCACAAATCTGCTTCACTTTTTTGAAGGAGTTAATAAACATGTGGATAAAGGTGAACCGGTAGATATAGTATACTTGGATTTTCAGAAGGTGTTTGACAAAGTTCCTCATGAGAGACTTCTAGGAAAAGTAAAAAGTCGTGGGATAGGTGGTGATGTCCTTTCGTGGATTGCAAACTGTCTAAAAGACAGGAAACAGAGAGTAGGATTAAATGGACAATTTTCTCAGTGGAAGGGAGTGGGCAGTGGAGTGCCTCAGGGATCTGTATTGGGACCCTTACTTTTCAATATATTTATAAATGATCTGGAAAGAAATATGACGAGTGAGATAATCAAATTTGCAGATGATACAAAATTGTTCAGAGTAGTTAAATCACAAGCAGATTATGATAAATTGCAGGAAGACCTTGTGAGACTGGAAAATTGGGCATCAAAATGGCAGATGAAATTTAATGTGGATAAGTGCAAAGTGATGCATATAGGGAAAAATAACCCATGCTATAGTTACACAATGTTAGGTTCCATATTAGGTGCTACAACCCAAGAAAGAGATCTAGGCGTCATAGTGGATAACACATTGAAATCGTCGGTTCAGTGTGCCGTGGCAGTCAAAAAAGCAAAAAGAATGTTGGGACTTATTAGAAAGGGAATGGTGAATAAAACGGAAAATGTCATAATGCCTTGTATTGCTCCATAGTGAGACTGCACCTTGAATACTGTGTACAATTCTGGTCGCCGCATCTCAAAAAAGATATAATTGCGATGGAGAAGGTACAGAGAAGGGCTTCCAAAATGATAAAGGGAATTGAACAACTCCCCTATGAGGAAAGACTAAGGAGGTTAGGACTTTTCAGCTTGGAGAAGAGACGGCTGAGGGGGGATATGATAGAGGTGTTTAAAATCATGAGAGGTCTAGAATGGGTAGATGTGAATTGGTTATTTACTCTTTCAGATAATAGAAAGACTAGGGGGCACTCCATGAAGTTAGCATGTGGCACATTTAAAACTAATCGGAGAAAGTTCTTTTTTACTCAACGCACAATTATATTCTGGAATTTGTTGCCAGAGGATGTGGTTAGTGCAGTTAGTAAAGCTGTGTTTAAAAAAGGATTGGATAAGTTCTGGGAGGAGAAGTCCATTACCTGCTATTAATTAAGTTGACTTAGAAAATAGCCACTGCTATTACTAGCAACAATAACATCGAATAGACTTAGTTTTTGGGTACTTGCCAGGTTCTTATGACCTGGATTGGCCACTGTTGGAAACAGGATGCTGGGCTTGATGGACCCTGCCGCATAACTTTACTACTGCTATGGATGATGCGTAAGCAATAAAATAAAAAAATTCTAGTTTAGTCAGTGGGGTTTTAAGGGTTGGTGCTAACAGGATAAAAGGGAGGCTATTTAATTGAGGGGTGTGTGTGTGTTAGAAAGTCCTATCCCTTTCCTGGGCAAACTGGGAATGAACTGGAGAAACTGGTAACTGAGTCGTCATGCGTGCCTACTAAAATCCCCCCACTTACGTGTTAAAGACGGCATTGGCGCACATGCACGCATCCATATAAAATTGTGCGTACATGTATGCACATACAGCCTATTTTATACCATGCGCACATATGCTCAGGTATAATATGGTTGCGTCCTTTAGTGCGAGCTGGCATATGGGTGCACATGTGAGCCAGTGTGCCAGTATCAGAGTTATGGTCTATGGGCTGAATATTTTCAAACACTTTTCCCTCTCTCGTCAACACCATTATATTCAGGATCCTTCCATAGTGGGGGAGGGTAATCCACGGATCACAGAGTATTATCTTTAGCTTTTCTATAGCCACATTGTCCAATTCGTCATGGTTTGGGGGCACCGAAAAACAAACGGAATTTTTCCGAAATTTCGGAAAAATTCACAGTTCGTGTTAGTGTACGCTAACCATTGTTAAAATGTTAATGCGCGCTAATTATGATTAGCGCGCATTAACTTGAAAATTGGGATCCATGAAAAAAAAAAAAAAAAGAACAGCGGGAAAATCGAAATTTGCCGCGGGGGCCCCAAAACGAAGCCCAAACCGATACAATTAAACAATGCATATCTCTAATAATAATCATGTTGGAAACATATTAGTGTTGCTACTAATAATTTTTTCTGAAGAGGGATGCCACTGGAGCCATGGCCATCATGAATCACCTGACTTGCTGCGAGTCCTTTAAATCAGGACAGAATTTGCAAGGAAATAATTTGACACTTGTACTTTATTGCTTAGGAGGGGGTAAGAATTGTGCATTGGCCATTTGTTGGACGTCCCCTATCTCCTTCTTTTGTTCTCTCTGTTGCTGTTATAAATTTTCTTTGAAGAGAGACACTGTTGGATATGGATGTGCAGAGGGATGCCATACGTTGTATTTGGGATTCGTATTCATCAGGGGGCAAATACATTCCATTTGGCAAGGGGGCCCCACAATACATTTATACGTTAATTCTTATTCGTTTCCTGGCTAAAATTAAATTAACTACAACCCCCCACCCTTCTGACCCCCCCCCAAGACTTACCAAAACTCCCTGGTGGTCCAGCGGGGGGTCCGGGAGCCATCTCCTGCACTCACATCTCCTGCACTCACATCTCCTGCACTCACATCCTCGGCTGCCGGTTTCAAAATGGCGTCGATAGCCTTTGACCTACTATGTCACAGGGGCTATTGGTGCCATTGGTCAGCCCCTGTCACATGGTAGGAGCAATGGATGGCCGGTGCCATCTTGTGCTCCTGTGACATAGTGAGGGCAAAGGCTATCGGCTGTCATATGGTAGGAGCACAAGATGGCGCCGGCCACCCATTGCTCCTACCATGTGACAGGGGCTGACCAATGGCACCGGTAACCCCTGTGGCATAGTAAGTCAAAGGCTATCAGTGCCATTTTGAAACCGGCAGCCAAGGGTGTGAGTGCAAGGGATGGCTCCCGGACCCCCCGCTGGACCACCAGGGAGTTTTGGTAAGTCTTGGGGGGGTCAGGAGGTTGGGGGGTTTGTTTAAATTGGCTCCTTTAGACAGCCGAATAATTTGGCAAAGATTTGTTGTATTCGTGGGGAATCGCGATACGTTTTGCTTCCCCATGAATACAACGAATATGGCCCCATACGTTGTGGATTACCAATTCGTAGGGAACGAATGCACACCCCTACTGTTGGAGACACCCACACTGTGGATCACTTGACCTGCTCCTAATCCTTTAACTTGGGACTGGCCTGTAGGCAGGCTGATGACTGCAGGATGACGCTAAAGGGCCACATCTAAGGGCCTGTCCCTTACAGGTAAATTTTAAAAACTTGGTGCTCACCAAAACAGGGAAATATGTGCACAAGTCGAGTCGGTGCACACTGAGCAGATTTTAAAAGCTGCCTAGATACATACATAATTGCCACTATGCGCACAAATGAAAAGTTCTAAAAAGGGGTGGGGCATGGGCTTGCTCAGGAAGGGGAATAGGCATTCCTGAATTTTAACTTGAAATTAGTGCATAAATACTTACGAACATAGGCGTGCGCTAGGGTCTCCTACCATATAACTTTACTTTTGCTATGGATGACATGTAAGTTATAAAATACAGATAAAGAGACAGATCTGGCAGGGTTTTAATGGTTAGGGCTAATAGGGGAGAAGGGAGGCTGTTTAGAAGTCCTATTCCTTATGAGGGATGTGCATTCGTGCGTCCATTCATTTGAATTGTTTAGCCGTGTTTCGCAGCTGTGCATATCTAATGAACGGCCAAATAGACCCACAAAAATGAATGGTGTGCATATATGTGGGCACCCATAGATGTAAACTCACACCATTTGTTTTGTGCACCTAGCATCCATTCATTAAATACGCGCTTAGCGACAAAACGAATAGAGGCAAGAATGCACATCACTATTATTTACCTGGGCAAACTGGGAATGAACTGGGAAAACTGGTAGTGGCGCTGGCACTTGTGACTTTTAAAATCCCCCCACCTATGGGGTGGAAGCAGTATGTGTGTGCATAGGCGCGCGTCCAGTAGTTGCACGCACGTGTGTGCAATCAGGCTATTTTATAACATGTATGTATGTTATAAAATGGCCACATTCCCGTGTGCAGGCCAACAAATGCATGCACATGTGTACCCACATGCCCGTTTAAAAATTATTGTCCCTGGGTATTCGTTTGTGTACTCGGCGTGTGATGTGTATTTTTGCTTTCTTTTTCTATTTTTCTGTTTTTATTGTTATGGATGTTTCAGGGATTCCTGTAGTGATGGGATAGGGGTGAAATGGTGAGCTTTTATTATTATGTTATTGCCACTTCCGGTGCCGTCTAATCACCTTATTTATATTTTGCCTTCAGAAGTATCATATTCTTCAAATTCATCACTGAACTGTGCTTTGCTAAATACTAGGGGGTCCATATTCAGCTGGTTAGCAGCAGTGCCACTAAATATGCCTGTCTATCTTTAAAGTTAACTGGATAGGTCTATCCGGCTAATTTTAGACCTACCGGAGTTAGCCAGTGAACCTTACCGGCTAACTCCACTCCTCCCCAGGAATGTCTACCACCCGCCCCAGGAATGCCCCTGACATATCTGACTAAATATATCTGGATAAAGAGTTATCTGGCTAGAATTTAGCTGGATAAGTTGCTGAATAATGAATATCTATCTAAATATCTTTGTTGTCTAGATACGTGCTTATGAGGGATCTAATTTCTTGACATATGCTTCATATATTTTGTGTGACTGCAACTTGGCTAAAGGATGGAAACTCATTATGCCTGAGGCAGGCCTGTCCTCCAGGGCAGAACTTTGTTTACAAATGTAGGAGACTGAAGATTGGAGGAGGAGTTGCAGTGAGTTCTCATGAATCTGTTAATTTTAGGGACGTAGATCTTTGGCGAGTATTGATGCATTGTTGTTGTATGGGGATGTGCGTACAAACTTGCCTTGCCTTTTTATTTACAATCCTTCTGACTCTTCTCATTTTTCATGATTGGAAACCTTACACTTAATTTCTGATATGTTGGTAATTTATGAGAACTTCCTTGCTCTGGGAGACTTCAATGTGCATGTGGAGAAATCAGTCAGATCAGCTGATATTAGTTTTCTGGCTTCCATGACTGGCACATTTTCATCAGTGGGTATCACGCCCTATTCATAGAACTGCTGGTCATACATTTCATGCCATTTTTTCATCTCGGTGTGAGATAATAGTAGATGGTTCAATTCTGACTGTGTCCTTTCCATGGACTGATCATCTGCTTATTTTTATGGTGTATGAATTAATATTTCTATGTTTGTTAAAACAGAATCAATATCATCCTACAGAGATCTGAAGCATTTAGATCTAGATGTGTTAGCTAATGAATACTGCTCATTTCCAGATGATTTTGAGAATTTGTCATTAGATAATCAGATTAACAGCTGGAATTCTATGCCGTCTAATGCATTATATAAACTTGTTCCAGTGAAGCAGCATGTTATCAGTTCTCACATAGCTCATCCTTGGTATCATGTGGGGCTAAGACTTTTGAAAAGGCAAGTCCAGCATTATGAGTAGTTGTGGAACAAACAGAAAACTGCTGAGCTTAAATGGCAGTTTAACATATTACAGGTCTGATTTCAAAAAGCATTTACCTGCTTAAAATTGGATTTTACATGTGTAAATGTACTTTCCTCGAGTAAATGGGCTTTTGAAAATTGCTACAATATATGCCATTGAATTGTCCATAGGATTTACTCACATAAGTGCACTTTACTTGTGTAAATGGCTTTTGAAAATTGCTACAATAGTATGTTACATTTACACTTGTAATTCTTTTGAAAATTACCTCCTACCAGCACAAGTTTAAACTAAAAAGCATTTTCTTAATAGTAAGATTAGGCAATCTGATAATCATCCAAAATAGCTGTTTAATAGGGATGTGCAGACCAAAATTTAAGTTCATAAGTCCATAAGTCGAAAGGGGGTCCCATTTGCGGTCAATATGGACATATGGAAAATTCCATAAGTTGAGTCTATGTCCATATGTGCAAATAAAAATTTAAACCCCTCACCCGCCTTAATCCGCCCCCCCCCCCAAGACTTACCAAAACTCCCTGGTGGTCCAGCGGGGTCAGGACGCCATTCCTGAACTCCTTTGCAAGGAGCACGTGACGTCGGTGTCACGTCAGAGTGACGCGGCGTCACGTGATTCCCCTCGGGTTCGGTCCCGGAACCCTCGTTGGGCTCAAAAGGAACTTTTGGCCAGCTTGGGGGGGCCTTAATCCCCCCCCCCCAAGCTGGCCAAAAGTGCCTTTTGGGCCCAACGAGGGGTCCGGGAGCGAACCCGAGGGAAATCACGTGACGCCGCATCACTCCGACGTGACGCGGACGTCACGTGATTCCCCACGCGTCCACTCCCGGACCCTCACGGAACTTTTGGCCAGCTTTGGTAAGTCTTGGGGGGGGGATTAAGGAGGGTGAGGGGTTTAACTTTTTATTTAGATCAACAATCGCGATTTCAAACGTATTCAACATAGCTATGTTGAATAAGTTGGAAATCCGATCGTTTAAGCCTCATCTTTTTTTTAAGTTAAAAAAAAAAAAAAGTTGCGTTTTCCATTTAAGTTCAAAACGAATGCACACCCCTAATACTGACATTCGATCGAGATATCACATCGGTTTACATATAACTGAACAAATAAGACAAGATCTGCTTATTTTACATTGTAAGATGGTAACTAGTATAATGGAAAAAGAGAAACATTTATATTATAATGTTTAAACCGCTTACGGGATCATCTTTAATCATTGGTCTTTCCTCAACCGGTATTAGTTTTTCTTTTTACATTTTATTCAAAAGTTTTTTGTTTGTGTAAAATATATGCAAGATACTTTTTTCAAGCAATTATTGAAATCTTCTTATCATTTCACTCAAAAAGAGGTAAGTTCAGGTAAAAAGAAAAACAAATACCGGTAGAGGAAAGACCAATGATTAAAGATGATCCCGTAAGTGGTTTAAACAAGGAGCAGACATGCCCAAGAAACCGCGGGATGGTATGAATGTCTACAATACTCATATCCAGTATATGGATGATGGGTTTTTGTTTTGAAAATTAAAAATATGAAAATTGAATAGTTTATTTGTTGACATGGTGCTCATATTAATTGTAAAATTTCTAACATCAACTCAAAGAAAAGGAGTATTCACAGTATATAGAGATATACCCATACCAGAAATGATATTCAAAAGTGATGATTCTGCAAAATTGAAACAAATTTCAATGAACCATGAAGATGTACTAGGACACACTGACAAACTAAAGAGTAGAAAATCACCTAGACTGGATGGTATACATCCCAGGATGCTGAAAGAACTGAAAAATGAACTTGCAGACCTGCTAATGAAAATTTGTAAACTATCATTAACATCATCTATGGTATCTGGGGACTGGAAGATTGCCAATGCAATGCCAATTTTTAAAAATGTATCAAGGTACAATCCAGGAAACTACAGACCAGCGAGTCTGAAATCCATGCCAGGCAAAATGGTATAAACTATCATAAAGAACAAAATTACTGAACATATAAATAGGCATGTTATATTCTGGTATGGTTGTGGACCCTGGATCATAGTGAGAGCTGACTCCACCCACAGGGAGGAGACCTGTGGGGACTCACTACGATAGGCATGGCCTCAGCTGAGATGGAAACAGACAGAATGAGACTTTATTATACTGGAATGTAGATGAAGTATCCACCAAGTGGGAGAAGAGAGACAGTCCAGAGTAGTAAGGTGCCCAGTGATGATATCCCTGATAGTGGCCCGCGGTGCGGGGTACGTCGGGGAACTCCTCCTCTAGATAGTGCACCCCTCAGGTGGATCCGGTAGCGGCCCGCAGTGCAGGGTACGCAGAGAATCACACTGTCATTTGTAAGAGAAGTGCAGAAGGTCAGCAGAGCTGGGTAGATGATGATACTCACTCTGAAGTGTAGAAGGAGGTTTGCCGAGGCGAGCACGGTAGTGGCCCGAGGCACGGGGTACACCGGAGTTTCCGTCAGCAAGATGATAATGTACTCACAAGGCTGAACAAGGCTGTGCCCTGACCAGGTGTAGAGGTATCTCCAGGCAGGAAGGCCCTCCGCAGAGCAGATAGCAGAACGCAATAAGGCCCCTGAGGAGCAGGTACCTAAGGCGTTCAAGTCCCAGGATCAGGAATGAGTTCAGCGTAGCAATAGTGAAGCGTCTCCAAGTGGAATGGAATTCAGCAGGAAGGAAGTCCTTGCTAACTCGTAGGAAGCATAGGCCGGATAGCTTAAATACACTGGTGGGGGGCGCTGTTGAGCGCGCGCTGAGATGGACGTGTGAGAGTTGGGCTCCCAACCGAGGGATCTCTAAACCCTGACTAAGAGCGCACACGTTTGCACTTTGGACTCCAATTTGTGGATAATCCCGGCGAGGTCAGATTATCATGGCAACCAAATGCAAAACAACTGATTTAAAGCAATTTAGCTACCAAAAATTACAAACGGACCAGCAGGCCGATGGTGACTTGCTGTTGACCGGGTCTCAAGATGGCGACGGCAGCGGGGAAAATATTCCTGTTCAACACACTGCAATACAGATCGCCGATGTTCTGAGCCGTGATGAATTGCGAGGGTGGTTCATGGACATAAGAGTCGACATGAAAAACCACAAAGCGGAGCTTTTGGCAACCATGACTGAGCTACGTGAAGATATGGCGGCGCTTGGTAATAGAGTGGAGGAGTTGGAGCTCCGGGTGGAAGGCCATGCTGATAAGATGGCGTCGCATACCACGCAGTACTTACAACTACAAAATGAAAATCAGGCTATTCAAGAAAAATTAGAAGACCTCGAGAACCGCTCGAGACGGAATAACTTACGCATACGAGGCATACCCAAGTCAGAGGATTACAAGGACACTCCTGATGTTGCTCGCAAGATTTGCGCTTTCTTTCTCTCTGTGAATCCCGGGCAGCAGTCGGCGGATCCGGACATGTGTCAGCCAGATATCTCTATCGAACGAGCGCACAGAGCGCTTGGCCGCCGTACCGACAATCAGGCGAGGGACATAATTCTATGTATCCGGGACTATATGCAAAAGACACAAATCTATGAGGCAGCTCGTGCGCAATCTTCGTGGCAATGGGACGGACACACTATTACGGTGTTTCAAGACTTAGCTCCCATAACTCTACGGAAGCGGTTTGAGCTCCGGGAAGCTACCAGAGTTTTGAGGGAAGCCCAGATCCGGTACAGATGGACTTTTCCATTTGGTTTGTTTTTTTCGCATCGGGGCACGACTTATCGAGTAAAGTCCCTCCCAGAAGCGGCTGAGGCCCTGAAGTTGGCGGGACTTACGGTCAATTTCTCCATACCCAAAGCTCAGACCGGGTCTACCGCTGGGGAGAAGTATCCCCGCTGGCAAAGGGCCACTAACGGGCGCAGACGTCTTCGCCGTCAGAACGGGGTCCAAGAACCATCTATGGATGACCAGGGCTGAAAGGACTGTGAGCACCAGGTTTCCTGTTTGTGGATTTTTTATCGGGACACTCATCTTTAATTGCCGAGCGAGTGTTCATTTTGTTTGGGGTTGTGAATGGCTGTCGTGGGTGGAGGCACACGTTTGTTTTTGACATACCATGATGTTTGCTTATAGCATTGCTGTTGCATGTTGTTATCACTACGGGGTGGAGGGATCCCCGGGGGGATTGTGCTGCCTGCATGTCGGTCTCTGTGCGTGCCGAGGCCCCCAAGGGGAGGGTAATCTGCCAGAATGGTTTGGCAGAAGTTGGTGTTATAGGGGGGAAAGTTGGGGATTGTGTTTAAGTTTATCACTCAATTTGCAAATAAACCTACAGAGTTACCTCTGGCTAGCTATGTTTCAGCTGATGATTTTGCTAAATTTTTTGAAGATGCTCGAGATCATTGGTAATTTTCCTGGTAGAGATCCAGTTTTCAATATAGGTATGTGCAGGGCTAAATTTTTAGGAAAAAAGGAAGTGAAATAGTGAAGGGTGGAGGGGAAGAGGAGGCAGAATAGAGGTAGTGGGCCAGGTGTGATCGGAGTGAGGGTTGAGGCCAGGGCAGGGTGTGAACTCCCTCCTAAACACACACACATTCTCACACATAGATATGAGAAAACACTTTTCCTCCTACTTATCCCGGTGATGTTTCTTTCCCAGCCTTCTCCAGTGTTCAACTTCCAGGCATTCTTCAACTATCAGCGTTCAATAAGCACTGGTGAAGAACAACTAGAAGTTGAACACTGCTGGGGGGCTGTGGTTGGAGGGTCACAGAGAAGGGCCTTTTCTTTCTACCATCCTCCTCCTCTGCTCTGGTGATCCTGGTTCTCTATCCCAAACTCTCCTCCCAGATCCTCTCCACGCTTCCTCCAGTGGCACTCACCTCTCCACAGTGGTCCTGGAGCTCCTAAGACTTGCCCCTCATCCCTGGTGGTCCTCAAGCTTCCCCAGCCCAATGGTCACTAATTCTTCCTCTATAGGTATCATCTTTAGCAACTCTCTTCCTCACCCTCCTTGGCCAGTAAGGCAGCTGTAAAGGCCTCCTCTTCAAACCAAAATCAGCTGACTGTTCTCTGCCTTGGGGATGGGGGACAGACTGATATGATATGCAAGACCTGCTTTCCTCAGACAGGAATTCAAAAATTGCAAAATAGATGCCTCAGTCGTATTTCGATTGTTTATTCAAAGAAAGATGTGATTCAATGTCAGATTGAGTGCGGTATGCTACCAATGACGTTGTTCATAAATTTGCTGTACGTTTGATGAAACTAATTTGCAGAGTGTCGGTTTGGAATCTGAAGTGTTCAAGCCCCTGAGGCAGCGGCTAACAAGCTGCGAAACTCGGCCTGAGTCGGGCATCCTCTGAACACATCTTTCTTTGAATAAACAATCGAAATACGACTGAGGCATCTATTTTGTTTTTATTATCCTGATGGCTATCATAGATCGCCTACCTCTTTGTTTTCTTGGACCATTCAAAAATTGCATCCAGCTCTTTATCTCTTCAGGGGGAGGAAGTAAGGGAACAGCACTATAAGCATTGCTCACTCACTCTCTCTTCTTTCCTTCCCCCTACACACACTGTCCTCTTTTCCTCCCCTCATTCACTCTTTCTTTACCCCTTCCAATTGCCTCATTCAACTTACTCACTTGCTGGAGCAGACCATTCCTGCTGTTCTGCCTCTTAAGTCTTAAAAGAAGTGATGGAACTGTGTTCCAGGCTGTTGCCCCAGAAGTTAAATCCTGGATGTGTGTCTAAACAATTGGAAACTGAGTTTATGTGTAGGTCTCGTAGTACTCATTTTTCTGCATTTAGTTTGACTACTCCAGTGGAAATCGATTGCCTGTTAAAGCCTCCTCTGCCTTAGACCCTTTTTTCTTATTTTTAATGAAAAGTTCAGAATTGGTTCTTGCTAGATTTATTTATTTAATAGTAAATTCTACAGGGATGGTTCCTTCTCTGCTTAAGCAGGCCAGGGTCCATCCTGTCTTAAAGAAGACCCTGGACCCTACTATAATGAATTATTATAGACCCGCATTAAATCTCCTATTTTTATCCAAAATTTAGGAAAGTTGTGTTTTATCGTTTTAATCATTCTGTCTCTAAAACTATCATTTTACATCCCTATCAGTCTGATTTAAAAAGGATCACAACACTGAAACAGCTTTGACAACTTTGGCTAATGACATTAAGCTTAGAACAGCCATGAAGAAAGACAGGCTTATTGTATTTTTTGAAAGAAGTGCAGCTTTCTACTTAGAAACATAGAAACATAGAAATGATGGCAGAAGAAGACCAAATGGCCCATCCAGTCTCTCCAGCAAGCTTCACACATTTTTTCTCTCATACTTATCTGTTTCTCTTAGCTCTTGGTTCTATTTCCCTTCCACCCCCACCTTTAATGTAGAGAGCAGTGATGGAGCTGCATCCAAGTGAAATATCTAGCTTGATTAGTTAGGGGTAGTAGGGGTAGTAACCGCCGCAATAAGCAAGCTACACCCATGCTTATTTGTTTTACCCAGACTATGTTATACAGCCCTTATTGGTTGTTTTTCTTCTCCCCTGCCGTTGAAGCAGGGAGCTTTGCTGGATATGCGTGAAGTATCAGTTTTCTTTTTTCTCCCCTGCCGTTGAAGCAGAGAGCTATGCTCAATATGCGTGAAGTATCATTCTTCTCCCATGCTGTTGAAGCAGAGAGCCATGCTGGATATGCATCGAAAGTGAAGTATCAGTCACATTTGGTTTGGGGTAGTAACCGCCGTAACAAGCCAGCTATTCCCCGCTTTGTGAGTGTGAATCCTTTTTTCTTCTCCCCTGCCGTTGAAGCTATGCTGGATATGCGTGAAGCATCAGCTTTTCTTTTCCCCTGCTGTGAAGCAGAGAGCTATGCTGGATATGCATCGAAAGTGAAGTATCAGGCACATTTGGTTTGGGGTAGTAACTGCCGTAACAAGCCTGGTTACTTTGTGGATATCGACTTTACTGGGATTGTACTATCATGGTTTAGGTCCTATCTTGATGAATGGTCAGGGCAAGTAGAGTGGCTATCTAAACGCTCTAATTGGAGATCTTTTTACTGGGATGTCCCACAGTAATTGGTTCTTGCTCCTTTCTTTTGTAATCTTTTTCTGGCTCCATTAGCTTCTCTAATTCAAGACTGTAAATAATTTTAATTTTTATATGGAGATGATATCCAGGTGGTAGCTTTTATGGATCCTAGTCACCCAGATGAAATTTTAAAATGTAATAGTTGCTTGGATCGGATTACTGAATGGTTGTTTTCTCATGGGTTCAAAGTTAATTCCTCCAAGTCAGAGACTCATTGAGTGACTAGAAGGTCCGTTGGATCTACTTTGCCTCCCTCTATGTCTGGACCTAATATTCCCTTTAAAGAGGTAGTATCTGCTCTTAGGGCTAAGTTAGATTCCAAGTTATCAATGATTCCTCACATTTCTGCTGTGATAAAATCATCTTTTTTTCCCCTCAAGGACATTAGGCATCAGAGACCATTTATTGACCTTTGTGATTTGCAACTTCTTGTACAAGGTTTTGTCCATTCAAGAACTGATTATTGCAATACCATTTATCTTGAGATGCAAGTAACCCACATGAAACATTTGCATCTTCTGCAGAATGCAGGGCCTAAAGTTATTTTTGGTCTGAGAAAACCTGACCATATGTCCCTTGCTCATATGTCCCCTGAGTTTTACATCATATAAAAGTCAACCATAATATCTTTTGAAGTTATTAGTTCCATACACTCTACGAAGAATTTTACAATCTCCTCAGCATGTCTTGCTGCATTTACCTTCTCAAATTGTTATCAGGCTAGAAGGGATGCACTATTCTTCTTTTAGTTATCCTTTGTTATGGAACTCTGTGCCTTTAGATATATTCATCTTGACCTGGACTACCTGAAATTTAGGAAACTGGTAAATACTTGGTTGTTCAATTAGGTTTATGATGATTAATATCATGTTTGGAGCCTTGGAGATAGTTCTGGATTGTTATAGAGGATAGTAATGTGCTATTACTGAAGGCTTTTATAACATTTTTATATTTTTAATGTGTTTTTATGTGTTTGCTTTTGTCTTGTGTATGGTTTTATATAGATATTTATTATAGATGTTTTTGTTTTACAAACTACTTGATTTCGTATTGAATTATAAGCTGTGTATTACATTTAATAAGTAGTAGTAATAATAAAACAACATTCCTAAAGGTTTTTGGGTTCTTGCCAGGTTCTTATGGCCTGGATTGGCCTCTGTTGGAGACAGGATGCTGGGCTTGACTGACCCTTGGTCTGACCCAGTATGGCATGTTTTTATGTTCTTATGATTCTTTAAAAGTGAAACAAGGCAGTTGTTAAAATTTGCTTTCCTTTTGCAGCATCCAAAAAAACCCCTGTTACTTGTGGTAAATCTGTGACTCGAGTTTTTTCAATAATGAAATTGCAAACAGTTCCCTCTCTACTCTGGTGGTAATTGGGGTTCTTTCTTGAAATGACCACACTAGAGAGTTAGCTAGCCGCCATTTAAGTCCCCTTTCACCATAGACATTCTGGCATCAACATCCTACTCCGCACAGAGCCCTGCCAGTACAAATTTAGGAAAAAGCTAAAGACCTGGCTCTTTAAGCAGGCATTCCCAACCTAGGTCTTCCAGTTTCTCCCTTGATTACCCTCCCACGTTATTATTATCAAGCTAATTTATTTTATGTCGTCTCATTGCTATATTCCATGTGATCATCATTATGCCAACTATTTCATGTGTCTTTTATATTATTTTATGTTTATTATTATTATAACTTTCATTACATAATATTATTTCTCTTGTTAGTTGCATCCATTACACTTCTTCTGTTATACCTTTACCCTGTTATACCCCTGTTTCTTCCACTCCCCCCCCCCCCCCGTTCACTGTATTTCTCTTAGTTCCATGTAAACCAATATGATG
Source organism: Rhinatrema bivittatum (assembly GCF_901001135.1). Classification (NCBI taxonomy): domain Eukaryota; kingdom Metazoa; phylum Chordata; class Amphibia; order Gymnophiona; family Rhinatrematidae; genus Rhinatrema; species Rhinatrema bivittatum. Next base: position 246,128,862 of record NC_042621.1, on the reverse strand, counting down.
TACCCACGAATGTCGGTATAAAATAAATAAATAAAGACAGGGATGAATGCTGTTGCAGTGGGAGAAGAAAGTGAAATTCTTAGCAGGGAGAGATAAAGAGAGAAAAGAAAATGCTAGCAGTAGTTATGGAGGAAGAAAAGAGGGATGTTGCTGAGTGGATGGGTGTGAGAAGAGGATGGAGAAGGAGATTCTAGGCAGGGGTGAGAAAGGAGTAGAAGATATGTTGGAGATGAAGGGAAGACCAAAGAACAAGATATTTTTTATTAAAACAATAATCTGCTTAATATATTTTCTACTGCTTTACAGCAAACTAAAATGAAAAATAATGAATCATTTATCTATTCATTTTCTCCCATTTTTGTTCATTTTTAATACACTGATAAATTCCTGGAAAAAATAAAATAACTCTAAAATCAAGGTCCCTAGCTTTTCCTCATGCACTCTAAACACAGTGGGGTGGATTTTAAGAGCCCTGCTCGCGTAAATCTGCCCGGATTTACGCGAGCAGGGCCCTGCGCGCCGGTGCGCCTATTTTACATAGGCCTACCGGTGCGCGCAGAGCCCCGGGACTCACGTAAGTCCCGGGGATTTCCGAGGGGGGCGTGTCAGGGGGCGGGCCCAATCCGCGCGGCGTTTTCGGGGCGGGACGTAGCGTTTCGGGGGCGGGTCCAGGTGCGTGGTTACAGCCCGGGGCGGTCCGGGGGCGTGGCCGTGCCCTCCGGACCTGCCCCCAGGTCGCGTCCCGGCGCGCTAGCAGCCCGCTGGCGCACGGGGATTTACGTCTCCCTCCAGGAGGCGAAAATCCCCCGACAAAGGTAAGGGGGGGTTGAGACAGGGCCAGGGGGGTGGGTTAGATAGGGGAAGGGAGGGGAAGGTGAGGGAAGGGCAAAAGAAAGTTCCCTCCGAGGCCGCTCCGATTTTGGAGCGGCCACGGAGGGAACGGAGGTAGGCTGCGCGGGTCGGCGCGCGCCGGCTATACGGAATTGGTAGCCTTGCACGCGCCGATCCAGGATTTTAGCGGATACGCGCGGCTTTGCGCGTATCTACTAAAATCCAGCGTACTTTTGTTTGCGCCTGATGCGCCAACAAAAGTACGCCAAATCGTGCTTTTTGAAAATCTACCCCAGTGTGCATACTTAGCTTGATGGCCTAGGCTTTCTAGGTGCCACTTATGAGTGTAAATATGAGTCAACCTGCTGAAGTCATTCACATCGAGGTAAATAGATTTTTAGCCAACTGAAAGTATGTACTTTCATAATGCATGTACTTTTGGCCACAAAGAAAAGAGGCATTCCAGGGGAAATTTTGGAGGCAGGCTTGGAACCTCCACACAGATATTTAATTTACAAAATAGCATGTTAATTGTAGGCATTGGTGTCCTGCTAACACAAGTAAAATAGACCCTCTTGTTGTGACCGTCGCTGCCCGACGTCTCCACTACGCCCACCTCACCTCTTTGGTGACTCCCTCTTGCTCAAGTGGAAGGTTAGCCACCACCGCATCTCTCTGCCATCTTCCTCCGGCGTCTCCGGACTGGCTCAATGCTGCGATCCGCCATGATTCACAAGGGCCTATGGGCACGCGCGCGGCACGGCCCCAACTGATGTACCAGCAGTGGCGTGACCTTCAGGGGCATCCCCCTGAGATGACGTCATCAGTACCGGATATATGAGGTCTTAGAAATCACTACAAGTTAGCAAGGGTTACTCTACCTAAGCTGCTTTGCCTCCTTGGACTTACCAGGAGTACCCGCTCCTCGGGGGCATCGCTCTCTCTTTGTTTTTCAGGTCACAGTCAGGAACCGGCACTTGCTCCTCGAGGGCCCATGTTCCCAGACTAGTTGCTGAATACTCATTCTGCCTGGAAGTCATCGCTGCCTTCTACACCAGTGAGTTATCTTCTTTCTCTCAGAGCTTTCCCTGGAACCAGGTACTCGCTCCTTGAGGGCCTAACCTATTCCAACACCTGGACTACTACTAGAGACTATTGTGTGAGTGTTACCATCAAGGCTCTGTTCCTGAACTTGCATACCCTGCCTACTCACTATATTCAGTTTCTCTACAGCTTAGTTATCCAGGATTGCTGTTCCAGTACCCGAGGGACTACAGCCCTGCCGGGCACTTCCAGCTCATTACTGCCACCTCTGGTGGTTTAATATACTGTTTAATAAAAAAAAAAAACCCAGGTCTAACTTCCCAGACCAGGGCAACCTCTTTCGTTACTTGTAAACCGGACTGATTTGTATTGCATACAGGAATTCCGGTATATAAAAATTTAAAATAAATAAATAAATAATAATAAAAGAACTAGTGTGTGTCTGTCTCCATATTATGAGCCTGACCGGTGGTCCCTCTCGGGATCTTCCCCCGGGGGCGTGGTCATCTGCCACCAGCCCAAGGATCCACCCACAACTTCCTCAAACACCAACACCTCTTTTTTAAAAATATACTTTTAGTTGCATCATAGTCTGATATTCAAACACAATTTATACAGGTACCTTCTGACTGAAAATTGGCTTGTTTAGGAGTGCTTAAAAAGAATGTGCATGTTTTTGCAGTTAGGCACCTTATTGAAAATTTAGCCCTTTGCCTTTAGCAGGATACACTCTATGCTGTTGTTGAGAGTACCAGCTCATTAGCAGCATGATATTTTGTTCCTACTTTCATTTAAAGTAATATAGTCATATGCAAACTTGATTGCCTCATAAATCAGCTACAATTTTATGAGGGGTTAATAAACATGTAAGTAAAGGTGAACCTGTTGTTATAATCTGGTGTGGTTGTGGACCCTGGATCGTAGTGAGAGCTGAATCCACCCACAGGGAGTAGCTCTGTAGGGACTCACTACGATGGGCATGGCCTCAGCAGAGACTGACACAGATAGAAGAGACTTTATTGTACTGGAATCATGTGTGAATCCCACAGAATGGAGCGAAGACACAGTCCAGAAAAGTAAGGCTGCTCAATGTTGATATCCCTGGTAGTGGCCCGCAGAATGGGGTATGCCGGGGAACACCTCTCAAGTTAATATCCCTTAGGGTGGATCCGGTAGTGGCCCCCAGTGCGGGGTATGCCAAGGATCAGTGCGTAGTGGTTCGGAGAGGTGCAGAAGGTCAGCAGAGTGATGTAGCTGATGGTACTTACTCCAGAGTGTAGAAGGATAACTGGGATGAGCACGGTAGTGGCTCGAGGCACGGGGTACACCGGCAGTTTCGTCAGCAAGATGGTGGAAGTTATGATAGTATTCACAAAGCTGAACTGGCAGAGTCCTGAATAAGGATGACAAGAATCTCCAGGCAGGTAGGCCCTCCAAGGAGCGGATAGCCAGAACATAACAAGGCCCCCCGAGGAGCGGGTACCTAAGGCATTCTAAGTTCAGGCAGCAGTTCAGGTAGCGACGCGTAGCATCTCCGAAAGGAGTGGAATAAGCAGGAAGGAAGTCCTTGCTACTTGTAGGAAGCATAGGCTGAATGGGTTAAATACTTCAGGAGGAATTACGTCATGCGGAGGGGATGCCCCCAAGGTTCCCGCCATGACGTGGATAAGAGAGGGCCTGGCGTGCGTGCCCTAAGTAATCCCTGACTCAAATGGCAGACGGGATCACCCACGCCATCTCAGGGATGCCGAGGAAGGTTGCGTTTGCAGGCTGAGGCCGCCATGGCCTTGAGAATTGCTGTAGCAGGGAAAAGAGAGGTGAGCAGTAAAGGTCGCAGCCGTCTGCGAGCGACAGGTACAACACCTGTAGATGTAGTATATTTGGATTTTCAGAAGTGTTTGACAAAGTCCCTCATGAAAGACTTCTAGGAAAACTAAAATGACATGGGATAGGAAGTGATGCTCTTCTATGGATTGCTAACTTGTTAAAAGTCAGAAAACAGAGTAGGATAAAATGGTCAGTTTTCTCAGTGGAAACAGTTAAACAGTGAATTGCCTCAAGGAGCTGTTCTTGAACCAGTGCTTTTTAATGCATTTATAAATGATCTGGCAAGGGGTACGATGAGTGAGGTGATCACATTTACAGATAACACAAAATTATTCAGAGCAGTTAAATCACAAGCGATAAATTGCAGGAGGACCTTGTGAGACTGGAAGACTAGGTGTCCAAATGACTGATGAAATTAATGTGGATAAGTGCAAAGTGATGCATATAGGGAAAAAAAACCATGCTGTAGTTGCACAGTGTTAGGTTCCACATTAGTAGTTACCACCCAGGAAAAAGATCTAGGTGTCATAGTGGATAATACATTGAATGATCGGATCAGTGTTCCATGGTGGTCCAAAAAGCAAACAGAATGTTAGGAATTATTAAGAAGAGAATGGTAAATAAAACAGAGAATGTCAAAATGCCTCTGTATCGCTCTTTGATGAGATCACACCTTGAATACTGAGTGCAATTCTGGCCACTGCATCTCAAAAAAGATACAGTTGCACTGGAGAAGCTACAGAGAAAGGCAACCAAATTGATAAAGGACATGGAATGGCTCCCATATGAAGAAAGGCTAAAGAAGGTTGTTCAGCTTGGAGAAGACAAGGCTGAAAGGAGATATGACAGAGGTCTATAAAATCATCAAAGGACTTGAATGGGTAAATGTGAAGTGCTTATTTACTCTTTCAGATAATACAAGGACTAGGGGCATTCCATGATGTTAGCAAGAAGAAAATACGTTTTCATTCAACTGACAATTAAGCTCTTGAATTCATTACCAGATGATGTGATTAAGACAGTCAGAGTAGATGGGTTTAAAAAAGATTTGGATAAATTCCTGGGAGAGAAATCCATAATTGCTGTTCATCATGTTGACTTAGGGAATAGCCATTGCTTATTATCGGCATCAGTAGTATGGACCCTCGGTCTGACTCAGTAAGACAACTTTGTATAAGAACATAAGAACATAAGAAAATGCCATACTGGGTCAGACCGAGGGTCCATCAAGCCCAGCATCCTGTTTCCAACAGTGGCCAATCCAGGTCATAAGAACCTGGCAAGTACCCAAAAACTAAGTCTATTCCATGTTACTGTTGCTAATGGCAGTGGCTATTCTCTAAGTGAACTTAATAGCAGGTAATGGACTTCTCCTCCAAGAACTTATCCAATCCTTTTTTAAACACAGCTATACTAAATGCACTGACCACATCCCCTGGTAACAAATTCCAGAGTTTAATTGTGCGTTGAGTAAAAAAGAACTTTCTCCGATTAGTTTTAAATGTGCCCCATGCTAACTTCATGGAGTGCCCCCTAGTCTTTCTACTATCCGAAAGAGTAAATAACCGATTCACATCTACCCGTTCTAGACCTCTCATGATTTTAAACACCTCTATCATATCCCCCCTCAGTCCTCCAAGCTGAAAAGTCCTAACCTCTTTAGTCTTTCCTCGTAGGGAAGCTGTTCCATTTCCCTTATCATTTTGGTAGCCCTTCTCTGTACCTTCTCCATCGCAATTATATCTTTTTTGAGATGCGGCGACCAGAACTGGAGCGATACAGAGGCATTATGACATTTTCCGTTTTATTCACCATTCCCTTTCTAATAATTCCCAACATTCTGTTTGCTTTTTTGACTGCCGCAGCACACTGAACCGACGATTTCAATGTGTTATCCACTATGACACCTAGATCTCTTTCTTGGGTTGTAGCACCTAATATGGAACCTAACATTGTGTAATTCTAGCATGGGTTATTTTTCCCTATATGCATTACCTTGCACTTATCCACATTAAATTTCATCTGCCATTTGGATGCCCAATTTTCCAGCCTCACAAGGTCTTCCTGCAATTTATCACAATCTGCTTGTGCTTTAACTACTCTGAACAATTTTGTGTCATCTGCAAATTTGATTATCTCACTCGTCGTATTTCTTTCCAGGTCATTTATAAATATATTGAAAAGTAAGGGTCCCAATACAGATCCCTGAGGCACTCCACTGTCCACTCCCTTCCACTGAGAAAATTGTCCATTTAATCCTACTCTCTGTTTCCTGTCTTTTAGCCAGTTTGCAATCCACGAAAGGACATCGCCACCTATCCCATGACTTTTTACTTTTCCTAGAAGCCTCTCATAAGGAACTTTGTCAAACGCCTTCTGAAAATCCAAGTATACTATATCTACCGGTTCACCTTTATCCACATGTTTATTAACTCCTTCAAAAAAGTGAAGCAGATTTGTGAGGCAAGACTTGCCTTGGGTAAAGCCATGCTGACTTTGTTCCATTAAGCCATGTCTTTCTATATGTTCTATGATTTTGATGTTTAGAACACTTTCCACTATTTTTCCTGGCACTGAAGTGAGGCTAACCGGTCTGTAGTTTCCCGGATCACCCCTGGAGCCCTTTTTAAATATTGGGGTTACATTTGCTATCCTCCAGTCTTCAGGTACAATGGATGATTTTAGTGATAAGTTACAAATTTTTACTAATAGGTCTGAAATTTCATTTTTTAGTTCCTTCAGAACTCTGGGGTGTATACCATCCGGTCTAGGTGATTTACTACTCTTCAGTTTGTCAATCAGGCCTACCACATCTTCTAGGTTCACCGTGATTTGATTCAGTCCATCTGAATCTTTACCCATGAAAACCTTCTCCATTACGGGTACCTCCCCAACATCCTCTTCAGTAAACACCGAAGCAAAGAAATCATTTAATCTTTCCGCAATGGCCTTATCTTATGGATTAATCTTTCCGCGATGGCCTTATCTTATGGATTCAATGCCTTGTTGTGTATAGTCTAGTAGCTAGTCAATATACTAAAAAGAGAATGCATAGAAGTGAACATGCTGGGAGTTGCCGAAAACGTTTGCCGCACATCATTTAAGGTAAAGATGAGTCTCTTGATTTGAATTCCAGGCCTCTCAATTGCAGTCAGTTGGCAATGGCAACTTCTCATGGTTTGTGATATTTTGCAGTGATATACTGTTATATTATTTTAAACTCCACAGACCAGCTAACAAAATGCAAAGACATTAGAATACTAGCTAGAAAAAGAAAGAAGAGATGCTAAAGAATGCCCTAATGGAGTTGAATGAATAGATATATTTTTCTGAAGTGCATAAACAATGTAGAAAACACCTTGCTAATAAAAACAGAAATCCTAATATTAAAATATTAGGAAAAATTAAAGTGTCATTTTCCTAGTAGTCACCGTCAAAAGAATAGGCTCCATTCTAATCTTTCAAGCTCTGAATAATTCAGAATTGGAAGAGAAACTGCATAATATGATTGAGAAAAAGAATACCATAAACACCTAAATATATATTTGATCAATATTGTAAAAACCACAGCAGCAGTGATAAAAACTAATAGCAATAAGAAGGCCTCCCTCTCCTGCAGGACCGTTCTTGCTGTTCCCTCATTGGGGCCAGTGCTTCCTTCCCAGGCTTATCTACTGCTACTGTTGGAAGATAGCTGCTGCTGTTACTGTTTCCCCCTGTCATGTCCAGTGAGAATTTGCTGCCTCCACCCTTCCCAGACACTGCCTCCTTGGACTAGGCCACGTTTATATGAAGAGGTAGATTTTTGGAAACAGAGAGTTTCCAAAAATATTCCACATCTTTTATTCAGGTCAATGCAGCATTTATTTTGGAGTCAGGTAAAATTTAATCAATGCAAGTAGGGTAAGACAACATACCTAAGGCAGGAAATGGGGACATAAATGATGGATGAAATAACTGAAAATCCATTTACAGAGAGAGGAGAAAGTACTTGAGGTGCAGGGGTGTGCAGCTAAAAAAAAAAAAAAAAAGTTCAGCTCATTTTCATTTCGGCTGTTTTTTGAGACTTTTATTACAAAAGTCATATTTGTTTCCTGATGTTATGCGCATAGATTATGTGTCACATAAATTAAATTTGAATTGAATGAGCATAAGTTGTACTTATGTGCATTAAATCAAATTTTATGCATATAAAAATTTTATGTGCACAAATGTCCAAACCCAAATTGAAGAAAGGCACATTTCTATCAGAGCGCTTACACAAATGAGAGTAAATAAGGCCATGAGATCCAATAGAATACACCCCAGGATACTGAAATACTGAAAGAGTTCCAGAAAGTAGTGACTGCACCCCTCACAGCTTTGTTTGACTTTATTTTATTTATTTATTTATGTTAAATATTTTCTGCCTTTTGCCATTTAGAATTCATGTATTGTAAGTATTTCCCTATCTCCAGAGGGCTAACAATATAGACAGATTTAATAAGCTGTTATAAGGATATAATGTGTGTAAAAAAGTGTTTATCGTGCGATATCCCTATATCATGCCTGAAATTAGCTGCTTTGCATGCATAAAATTAAGTCATGCATGCACAGCAGCTAATACATAGGTAATCTAATGAAAATAAAATGACATAACTGGCCATAAAAAAAAAGCAGGAGAGTAATGTTAACACATTTCAAGGAGTTATACTTATCCAATCCCGGGGACATCAGGATGCTAATGAGCATCCCAATGTTATTGTCCCCAGGATGCTTCTTAAAGGGCCACACCACCAAGAAACAACCCCACTCTTGCAATAATCCAAAATCCACCTGGGATCTTGCAAGATCCTCACCTACTGCCCCCCTCCCCCCATCAAATCTAGATATAATACAGTCCGAAAAAATTTTAAAAATAGAAAAATTACTCATACAGTGACATACTGCCCCCTTCCCAAACCCATTCCTTTTGTTAAGAATTACCCCCTGTGCCAACAAAAGACCCCCATATCAAAACCAACCACTCCACAGTAGCAGGCCTCCCTGGGCCCAACCCCCAACATACACCATAATCCCTGTCTAGTGGGGCCTCTCAACTCCTCCCACCCTCTTTTACATGGAAAAAAGACCCTGGTAGTTTACATAAGAACATAATACTTGCCATACTGAGTCTGACCAAAGGTCCATCAAGCCCAGTATCCTGTGTTCCAAAAGTGGCCAATCCAGTTCACAAGTACTTGGCAGGATCCCAAGGGGTAGATAGATTCCAATCTGCTTATCCCAAGAATAAGTAATGGATTTCTCCAACTCTACCTTAATAATGGTTAATGAACTTTTTCTCCAGGCTCTTCTCCAAACCTTTTTTAAACTCAGTAACACTAATAGCTTTCACCACATCCTCTGGCAACAAATTCCAGAGCTTAATTATGCATTGAGTAAAAAAGGTTTCTCTTAAATGTATCACCAAGTAATTTTGTTGTGTGTCCCCTGGTCTTTGTACTTTTCAAAAGAATAAACAACTGATTATTGTTTACTTGTTCTATTCCAATCATTATTTAATAGACCTCTATCATTTCTCCCCTCAGCCATCTCTTCTCCAAGTTAAAGAATCCTAACCTCTTTAGTCTTTCTTCCCAGGGGAATTGTTCCATCTCCTTTATCATTTTGATCCCCCTTCTCTGTCCCTTTTCTAATTCTGCTATATCTTTTTTGAAGTGTGATGACCAGAACTATACACAGATGAGGTTGCACCATGGAGCAATACAGCGGTATTATGATATTCTCAGTTTTATTCTCCATTCTTTTCCTAGGTGGGGCCTTTGACCCCCCTCTTCTGCCCCAGATCCCCCTGTACCTAAAATATTCTAGTGGTGACCCTGAGCACCCCTTAGCCTCAGGCTCATTGATGCCATTTCCCAAAATGTCATCTACCAGCTTTTGCCCTTTTGATGTTATAGGGCCAATGAATGGCTGGCACCATTTTGGAAAATGGCATCAATCAATCTAGGACTAGGGCATTCCAGAACACCTCTAGACTACCAGGGAGTCTTCTTCAGGTAAGGGGACCTCCCCCCCTGTAGAAAAATCATTAAACTTGACAGACGTTTTGGAGTCATCGATTGATACTACAGTTTCATCTAGAGCAATGTTATTAGTGTCCTTTGCACTGCCATATGATCGGGACATGGTGTTACGTCTGTTTATGCGGAATCGCATGTTACAGTTTCATGGAGGGAAAATATGGATTTGCCCAGATTTATCCAAAATTTCTCAGAAGAGAAGGAAGAAATTCCTTGGTATGCGCTCAGAGGTCTTGGCTAGGGGGACCACTTTCCTCTTGAGATATCCCTGCAAGTGTTTTTTGAATTATTTAAAATTTAAGTATGTTTTCCTTGAACCACAGCAGCTTTGTTTGCTTTTGGACACACATTCCCAAGAAGAACCTGTTTAGGACTTGGAAGAGAGATGAAGCATTCTGATGACTCAAACTTTATCTTGAGAATTGTTTATATTACCTACATATCTGCTCAATTGCACTTGCTCTCCCATATTTCCTTAAAAGATTAGTAGATAAGAGAAATATTTCCTTAGCATGTTGCCATTGATTTTTTCACTGTTATCTCTAATAGTACAACAGAATTTCTGCATGTTGTAATTAATGAAAAAGCTTTAAAAGAAAAACAAAAAAGAAAACCTGACTGGCTATAGGGTCCCCAACACAGGTTTGGGAAGCCCTGACCTATACAAACGCCCATTATCTGCATGTGATCAAACCTTTTTTTTTACTTAAGTCAATTCTCTGAGCTCTCTATTCTCATCTACCACTCTGCTGTCTCGTGCTTTGTTGAATGCTCGTTCAATTAATAATGGATATAATAAATACCTACAAATTACATTATGGTTTTTGTTAAAGAAACATGGCTTAAACCAGCAAACATGCCTCCCAGGCTTCTCTTTTTTTTTTTTCTAAAAGGTTAGACCAAAGAAATTGAGTGGTAGCATTGCAGTAATTTACCATTCCTCGTTTAAATTGAAAGAACTGACAGTTTCAACTGTTACAGCTACTGAACACCTTTTTTACAATTCTGTAATAATTTAAAAGTTAACAAACTGCTTATATACAACCGCTGCTAGTTACTAGCTCAAATATTTATGATCTCATTGCTTTATTGATTGTTCTATTAGGAGTTCACACTTTCTCTTATTAGGCAACTTCAGTCTTCATGATCCCCAAAAGCCAATAGAAGAAAACATTTTCTCTGCTGTTTCTGATTTACAGATAAAACAATAGGTACATCATCCTATACACAAAGAGGGCCATATCTTAGATTTAATTTTCTCCTCAATTGACATAAAAATTACAGAGCCTTCTATTGCTATGAACTCTTTCATTTGGACGGATCATAGAATGATTAAGTTCTCAATTTATTGCAATACCCCCTGTTCTAATTTACCTAAAACTCAGATTTCAGTAAAGAGAATGAGGAATCTTTATCTTAATGAATTAGCCCAAAAACTGGTCTTCCCATAAAAATTTAATGAACTTCCACTTTGCTGACAAAGCTTTAAACTGGAATCAGACTTTAAAGGAAGTATATGATCAACTCGCCCCCTTGACTTACCGCTCAATAAGAGCTAAAAATTGTATGATCTGGTTTAAGGCTTGAGAACTTTAAGAAAATCAAAATAGACATCTAGAATGTAAGTAGCAGAAAAATAAAACCCAAGAAAATGAATGTTTCCTTAAAAATAGCATCAGACACTATCTTGCTGAAATTAAGTCAGCGAAAAAAGATTATTTTAAGAAAACCTTTATACGACTGAAAACCGATTGCAACATCTTTTTAATCTGGTTTTCAATTATTCAGGTGTTTCCCTGATGCTCACATAATTATCACTAATCTTACAGCCAGCAATTTTGCACAGGCCTTTCAAGCTAAAACAAATCATATCACTGCTGAGTTTGTCTCAGATTTCTGTCTCTCTAAATCTTCACCAACCTCAGAGTCACAATCCTTAGCAGACAATTCTATATTAACTTCAGAGTCATTCCCTTCAACAGATAACACTTTAATCACTTCAAGTAAACTTGCAGCTTTTAACAAGATCACTGATTGATGAAGACGTCTTCCTCCTCCTCTCTAGACCCCCTTCCATTTCTTCCGATGAAAAAAATGGAGTTAGGACTACTTCCCTTTCTTGTTGATATTATTAATTCTAGCCTGCAGCAGGGCTTTTTTACTGACTCACTGAAAATTTCCAAAATTCACCCTGTGTTAAAAAAGCATGATCCTGATAATTATCGACCTATTTCCAACCACCATGTTCTTTCTAAGATCCTAGAAAAGCAGTGCTCATTCAAATTTCATCTTTTCTCAATAAAACTCTAGATTTTCATCCTAAACAGTCCAGCTTTTGAAAGGGTTTCAGCACAGAAAAGGCTCTCACTGCACTAGTAAATGACATCATCCTAAATTAAAGGCACAGCAGCCCTCTTAGGGTGTCCATGTGTGCCTGGTGCGCACACATGGACGTGGCTATTTTATAACATGTGCACGGCGGCACACGTGTGTTATAAAATATGAGGGGTGCACACATGTGCGTGCTGCCCGGGACTCACACATTCGGGGGGGGGGGGGGGTAAATTTTAATTTACGCGTGGCAATGCAATGGTCCTTTTTCCCAGTTCCCACCCAATCCGCTCCAATTAAGGAGTACCGGCCACCTCCAGCCCTGCCCTTCCTCATCCCATTCCCCACCCTTTTCATTTGGCCCAGCACGTCTGCACGTAATGGGAGTTATGCATGTGGCCAGGCCCTTTGAAGATGTGCGCGGTATGCGCAAGGCCAAGCCATGCACGTAACCTTGGTTTTCCACGTGTGCAACATTTTAAAAATCTACACAATAGTCTTTTTAGACATGAGAACTGCATTTGACACTGTTAATCATTACCTTCTAATATATCGCTTTGGTGAAGCTGGGACCAGAGTCTCAACTTTTAATTGGTTCAGCTTATTCCTTACAGACCAATTTTAGATTATAATCTGGTAATTTTTTTTGGAGTTGCTAGTAAACACTGAATACCAACATCTAGTAAGAGAAAAATAATTTTTAAAAGGTATCTCATAATAGGAGCATTGCAGTTTACTAGACCAGTGGTTCTCAACCTTTTTTTGGCCGGGACACACCTGACAGATGGTTCTCACATGCGTGACACACTGAACATATGACCATTATGGGGCTAAATGTAAACATGCACTCTGCATCCACAGGAATCCCCTCAACCCCCAGCAATGAGTGCAGAGCAGATCTAGGGCATTACTCTGAACAACTCACCATACAAAAAAGATATTCTGGTTCTGATGACATCTCAGTAAAAGCAAAACAAACTCCTTTTACTACCAGGCAAAATAGCCTTCCTTATGAAAAGACAGTAATTTACCACTAATGCATATCCTATTGAGAAAACACAACAAATAAGATTGATACAAATGTCTACACGCTAGTTAAATACCTCACCTCGGTCACACACCCTTCACCAAGTACAGAAAAACCACAAACTATAAATATGGAGACAGAAACTGGAATGGAAAACCAAAAAAGCCACTCTGCATGCAGTGCGAACCTGGAGAAATGGAAAGAGAAATATAGCACCTAACAGACTCTTAGGATTTGCAATAATGCACACAAACTAACCCGCACAAAGTTATACCTGTATTATGGAACACACTAAAACAGATATACCTACAAATGTCGGTTAAAAAAAACCTTTAAATAATTACAGTAACAATCCTAAGAAATACAACTATTAAACCAGGCCCTAAACACTAATACATTTCCTATTGGGAAAACAGAATAAGCCAAACTGCTATAGAGCCCCACACAGAAATAATTGTAAAGCTATACTAAAAATGTTACAAAACAGCTGCTGAACAGAATAATATCCAACAATTAAAAACTCATAACAATTATTAAAACATGTCCAAATATAAATAAAATATTTCAAAACAGCAGACATCGCATAATACCCAATGATTAAAATGGCAGTCAATCAAGAAAAATAAATTTAAAAAGCCACCTTTGGTGGGGAGGAGTCAAGATGGCGGCACGCTAGAAATGGTGGCTTGGAGTGCCTGTGAGTTTCTTCCGAAAAACTTCAGTTTTGCCTCAAATTAATGCCTCCCAAAAGAAAAGGATGTATGAGGGTATTTCCCTCTATACCTCCCACACTTCCCGGGCAAAGAATGATCCCCAAACTCACCGCCATTTACCCTGGAGGGGTGGCTAAATTCCCCGCTGATGAAGTGGCAGCGGGAGTGTCGCTGCCGCCTGGGGAAACAACCTTGAGCCCTCCTGACCTGAGGAAACTGACCGCTCCAGGTATAACTTCACCACCTTCGACCCCGGGCTTGAACACAGAACCAGTGAGTCCAGTAGACAATCCAGAGGGAGGGGAAGTGGTGCGGAGAAGTTTGGAAACATCAAAGGAGCGAGGAAGGTCAGAATCGCTGAACACTGCGTCCCTGAACTTACCAAGCCTCGGTGGAGGCGATGAGTTGCCTCGAGTGGAATCTGTAGAGCACGTGGTAGAGGAAGATCTTTTGGGGGCTCAGGGCGGTTCCGCGGCCATAGACCTTGCTAAACCGGGCCCGGTGACTCTAGAATCCCTATGGAAATTGGTAGCCTCATATGGCCCACGTTTTCAAGGGCTGACAAGGCAGTTAAATTTGATGTCTGAGAATTTGGATAAAGTATCCCAGGAACACGATGTTAAGATTTGTGAAAATACAAGCAAGATTATGGAATTACAAGTAACAGTAAAATCGACACAGAATGTTTGTCAAGCTCTAATCCAGGATAAGCAAGTGGTCAACAGAAGAGTGGAACTTATTGAAAATAGACTGAGGAGATTGAATTTAAGACTTTTGAATTTCCCCAAAATAATTGGGGAACAACCTCAAGTGATTTTGAGGAGATATATAACAGAAATATTAAGAATACCATCTGATCAGATTCCATCTATAAATAAGGTCTATTTCCTTCCATTTAATAGAAATAGGGAAGGTAATCAGCCACAATTTGATTTAAGTAATCTAACTGAAATCTTGGAATCCTCTATAGAAATATATGAGAGAGCGACTTTACTGGTTTCTTTACTGAAACAGATGTTAGCTTGTTTATGAAATTCTATTTTCAACATGTGAGTGAAAGTTTCATGGGTCAAAGGATCCAAATATTCCCAGACTTATCGAAGATAACACAGAAGAGGAGGAAGGCTTTTCTCTCTATGAGACAGGAGTTGAATACATTAGGGGCTAAGTTTCTTCTAAGATACCTCTGCGAAGGGGTTGTTACCTTAAACCGAGATGTGTATATATTTTATGCCCCGGAACAGCTCAGGGTATTCATAGACTCTAGAAAGAGGGCCTTTGTGACCTCCTCTCCAAATGAGGAACCGGGTTAAGATTTAACTCAGGCTGATAATGAAGAGGTTAAATATTAGCTAGCTTGTTAAGCTATTTCATTTGAGATATTAGGGGTGTGCATTCGTTTTGAACTTAAATGGAAAACGCAACTTTTTTTTTTTTTTTAACTTAAAAAAATGATGAGGCGTAAACGATCGGATTTCCAACTTATTCAACATAGCTATGTTGAATACGTTGGAAATCGCGATTGTTGATCTAAATAAAAATTTAAACCCCTCACCCTCCTTAATCCCCCCCCCCCCAAGACTTACCAAAACTCCCCAAGCTGGCCAAAAGTTCCGTGAGGGTCCGGGAGCGGACGCGTGGGGAATCACGTGACGTCCGCGTCACTCCGACGTGACGCCAACGTCACGTGGTCCATCGCGGTTCCGCTCCCGGACCCCTCGTTGGGCCCAAACGGCACTTTTGGCCAGCTTGGAGGGGCCACCTGACCCCCCCAAGCTGGCCAAAAGTGCCTTTTGGGCCCAACGAGGGTTCCCGGAGCGAACCCGAGGGGAATCACGTGACGTCGGCGTCACGCCGACATCACGTGATTCCCCTCGGGTTCGCTCCGGGAACCCTCGTTGGGCCCAAAAGGCACTTTTGGCCAGCTTGGGGGGGTCAGGAGGCCCCTCCAAGCTGGCCAAAAGTTCCTTTTGGGCCCAACGAGGGGTCCGGGAGCGTACCCGAGGGGAATCACGTGACGCCGCGTCACTCCGACGTGACGCCGATGTCACGTGCTCCTTGCAAAGGAGTTCAGGAATGGCGTCCTGACCCCGCTGGACCACCAGGGAGTTTTGGTAAGTCTTGTGGGGGGGGCAGGATTAAGGCGGGTGAGGGGTTTAAATTTTTATTTGCACATATGGACATAGACTCAACTTATGGAATTCTCCATATGTCCATATTGACTGCAAATGGGACCCCCTTTCGACTTATGGACTTATGAACTTAAACTTTTGGTCTGCACATCCCTATGACATATGTTTCTCTTTTCTTCAATGACTCCAAAGATTTCTGTTTTTCTCCCCCTTAAATTCCTGAAATAAGATTGTGGTCTAAATAATGGATGATGCCTGTGGTCAATGTATACGTTGTGAAAAAATATGTTACAGAATTTCTGAGCAAAGTTTTTTCTTTGTAAATTGTTTAAAAAGCAATAAAGAATAAGTATAAAAAAGCCAACTTTACTTACCCTCTCGAGCAACCCTCCTACTCCTTTCCCTTCCAATAGCACTCACCAGAAGTAGCAAGGGCTGCTGAAGCTCAGTCCTCACAGTCCTCTTCCTTAGCACCCACAACCAGTCACTCACACACACAACTCCAATTAGACCCCATGACCAGTCTCGGTCTCTCTCACACAAGTCATCTTCCTGACCAGTCTCTCTCTCATATACGCTCACTAGTCATCTTCCTGACCAGTCTCTCTCTCAATCACACTCATTGTCTCTTATATACAAGCTCTCGATCACACACAAACGCTCTCACACCCATTCACACCAGCTCTTACCCAGGCTTCCATTCATACCTACACACAAAAGTTCTCACCCATGCATCTATCCACACCCACGCACACAAGCTGTCACCCAGGCATCCATTCACACCCACACACACAAGCTCTCACCCAGGCATCCATTCATACCCACATACACAAGCTCTCACCCATGCATCCATTCACACCCATAGACACAAGCTCTCACCCAGGCTTCCATTCACACACACACACACAAGCTCTCACCCAAGCACCCACACACACCAACTCTCACCCAGGCTCTCACCCAAGCACCCATTCATCCACAGACACAAGCTCTCACCCATGCATCCATTCACACCCACAGACACAAGCTCTCACTTAGGCACCCATTCACACCAGCTCTCACTCTGGCACCCATTCACACCTACACACACAAGCTCTCACCCAGGCTCTCACCCAAGCACCCATTCACACCAGTAGACACAAGCTATCGCCCAGGCTTCTATTCACACCCACACACACAAGCTCTCACCCAGGCTTCCATTCACACCAGCTTTCACCCATGCATCCAATCACAGACAGACACACCAGCTCTCACCCAGGCACTCATTCACACACAGACACACCAGCTCTCACCCAGGCACCCATTCACACACAGACACACCAGCTCTCACCCAGGCACTCATTCACACACAGACACACCAGACACACTAGCTCTCACCCAGGCACTCATGCACACCAGCTCTCAGCTAGGTACTCATTCACACCCAGACACACCAGCTCTCAGCTAGGTACTCATTCACACCCAGACACACCAGCTCTCAGCCAGGCACTCATTCACACCCAGACACACCAGCTCTCACCCAGGCACTCATGTACACCCAGACACACCAGCTCTCACCAAGGCACTCATGCACACCCACATACACAAGCTCTCACCCATGCATCCATTCACACCCACAGACACAAGCTCTCACCCAGGCTTCCATTGACACCCACAAACACAAGCTCTCACCCAAGCACCCATTCACACCAGTAGACACAAGCTATTGCCCAGGCTTCCATTCACACCCACACACACAAGCTCTCATCCAAGCACCCATTCACACCAGCTCTCACCCACGCATCCATTCACACCCAAACACACAAGCTCTCACCCATGCATCCATTCACACCCACAGACACAAGCTCTCACCCAGGCTTCCATTCACACCCACACACATAAGAACACACCCAAGCACCCATTCACATGAGCTCTCACCCTGGCACCCATTCACACCCTCAGACACAAGCTCTCACCCATGCACCCATTCACACCCACACACACAAGCTCTCACCCAGGCACCCACACACACCAACTCTCACCCAGACTCTCACCCAAGCACCCATTCACCCACAGACACAAGCTCTCACCCATGCATCCATTCACACCCACAGACACAAGCTCTCACTTAGGCACCCATTCACACCAGCTCTCACCCTGGCACCCATTCACACCTACACACACAAGCTCTCACCCAGGCTGTCACCCAAGCACCCATTCACACCAGTAGACACAAGCTATCGCCCAGGCTTCTATTCACGCCCACACACACAAGCTCTCTCCCAGGCTTCCATTCACACCAGCTTTCACCCATGCATCCAATCACACACAGACACACCAGCTCTCACCCAGGCACCCATTCACACACAGACACACCAGCTCTCACCCAGGCACTCATTCACACACAGACACACCAGACACACTAGCTCTCACCCAGGCATTCATGCACACCAGCTCTCAGCTAGGTACTCATTCACACCCAGACACACCAGCTCTCAGCTAGGTACTCATTCACACCCAGACACACCAGCTCTCAGCCAGGCACTCATTCACACCCAGACACACCAGCTCTCAGCCAGGCACTCATGCACACCCAGACACACCAGCTCTCACCCAGGCACTCATGCACACCCAGACACACCAGCTCTCAGCCAGGCACTCATTCACACCCATAGACACAAGCTCTCACCCAGGCACTCATTCACACCCACAGACACACCAGCTCTCACCCAGGCACTCATTCACACAGACACATCCGCTCTCACCAAAAACGTATTCTTTTTTCACTGCAGTGATGGGCTCCAGTTCCGCCGCAGCTGTACACCGGCGGGCCTTCTTTTTGCACCACCATGGGAATTGGCTCCCATGATGGCCTCGGTTGGGGTCGGGTTTCCTCTTTGCCGCAACGGGCTGTGGCGGCCTTGGTTCGTCAGCATCGGGTTTCCTCTTCTTCTCAACCAGTGTGTCGCGCCACACTGGTTGAGAAGTGCTGTACTAGACAATACAAAATAAATGCCAGCTCAGCTCTTTAAGCGTTACATTCAGTTAATTACATCACTACCTCTAAACTTATACAATGATGGGTTAGTTTGTTTGCATAACATTTTCCAACTGGTTGGCATTATAATTTTACCTAATATATACTAGTATGACTGGATTCTTGAAATTCATATGATTTATTGTAAATTGAGCCCAAGAGGCAGAAATGAAACTTTCCACTGTTTAACCTTTATTTATTAATTATTTATTTTAAAACATTTATAAACCACATATAACAACTATAATTGGGCTAGGCAGTGGCTTTTTGAACAGGCTTTCACCTGAATCATTGCTTCCTTCACCCCCCCCCCCCCCAAATGCTTCCACCGCCCCTTCTTTTCCAAATACTCCTCTCTCAATACTCTTTTGTAAATACCCTGTGAATACTTCCCGTCGAAATCCCTGTAATACCCTGTCAATACCTATACAAGCAGATATTCCATTAAAATGTTTTTTACTCGACTACCCTCTTGTAACCCTGCCCATCTACTTCCCCCTTTCAGCCCTCAACTTACCCTCCTGAACTTTAAACTTCCTTACTGGGTACTTTTTGTATATATCTCTCACATGGTTATTCAGTTTGCGCTATTCTTTTTGTACATATTCTTAACATGGTTATTCATACCTCTCACATAGTTATTCAATCACTTTTATGCTTTGTGTTTTTTGTAAAGCCTGTTGCTGCATTACGGACCTATAAACTGAGGTGATGTTCCCAACATGCCACGGTATATAAAAATGCTTAAATAAATAAATAAATAATCGTAATACATTAATAACAAAAAAAAAAAAACAAACAATGTCAAACTGTTATATAAACATATAGGGGCAGAATTTAAAAGCCTCCTGTGAGCGCTGAGCCTATTTTGCATAGGCTCGGCGACACGCGCAAGCCCCAGGATGTGCGTATGCCCCGGGGCTTGAAAAATGGGTGGGGAGTGGGTGGGCCGGGGCGGCCAGGGGCATGGCAGGGGCAGGGCTGGAGCCTTCAGGCACAGCGGCCATTTGCTGCTGTGCCCAGGATCACGGGCTGGCCATTGCAGGCTCACGCAACCTATGCCTGCCCAGAGGCAGGCGCAACTTAAAAATGAAAAGTAAGGGGGGGGTTTAGGTAGGGCTGGGGGGCGGGTTAGGTAGGGGAAGGAAGGGGAAGGGAAGGGAAGGTGGAGTTGGCGGAAGGAAAGTTCCCTCTGAGGCTGCTCCATGCGCGCGTATGTTATAAAATTGGGTGTAGATTTGTGCGCACCGGGTTACGTGCACAAATCTACGCCCGTGCGCAGTTTTTAAAATCTGGCCCATACTTTATGAATACCATATTAGACAGCACCTAAGGCCTCTATAAAAAAGTGGGCCTTCAATTGTTTGTGGAACATTTTCAAGTCTTGTATGAGATGAAGCTTTCTAGGTAAAGCGTTCC